>NC_053022.1:579934021-580036399 GCF_003073215.2 Triticum urartu | reverse complement strand
AAGCTTGATAAAAATGAAAGCAAATTAAGTGGTAATCAAGGGATCATCAGGAAATATATAATTGATGGAGATAAGATGGATCGGGTCGGTCAACTAGCTCGTATACGTACGCAAAAGTAGTAGAGCACGTAAGTGGACGTGTGCGGATGAAGCGAGGACGTATCCTTTTTCACCAGGACACGGAACATAGATGGATTGACGTCTGCTGCAGGTGCAGGTTACTTTGTGCTCAGCCAAAACCCATAACTAAAGATACAAGAAACAAAGTCAAACCACAAGGAAAGATTATTTAATACTCCCTCCATAAACTAATATAAAAGTGTTTAGAATATTAAAATAGTGACCTAAACATTCTTATATTAATTTACAGAGAGAGTATTAGCTAGGTTATTAATGGTTGATTAATTAGAGGAAAAGGTAGGGTCAGTAGAGTATTACGTAGAGACGAGTACAAGAGTAGATGCACAAACGTGTAAAGTCTAGTTGCAATGACCCTTTTTGCAAAATCTATAGAGTGCTTTCGTATTTTATTTCCTTTTGTGTTCTCTTTAGAGGTTTGTATATTGTCCCACGAAAAAAAGAGGTTTGTATATATGTGTTGCTATCTCTCCATCTTTTTCTGTCATATATCGCCACCAAATTGCTATTGTCATCATTTACTACTGCCGCACATCATCCACAGACTGTTACATATTTACATCCACCCATCTATCCCATCACAAGTGACCCTCTAAGCTCCTTGCATTGAGACTACCTTATTATACTAGACAATGCCCCACGCGTTGTTGTGGGATTTTCCGATGACTTGTTTGACATATGATGGTTGAAGAATATTAAGGTCCAGTTTCATATGACAATGAATGTACATCAGAGCTCTGGAAATTCATAACATATTTGGTATTCATGATACCTGAAAGTATTAATTTTCTAAAAGAACATGAAAATATGATGGTACGCGTCTCGGCGTCTGCCTACTATGGTCGGCCAAATATTCATAGATCTAGCAACGTATGTAGAACTTAACTCACATCCATGGAATTATATTTGTTCAATACTGATAAGTGTTTCACTCACAGTTTTTGATAAGAATGTACAGAGACAGAGGTAACTGAATGAATAATTAAAAAATGTGTGATATTCTTCTACCATTGCTCGGTTCCTTCTGCAGTTTGGGATTTCGCCTTGCGCTTTTTTAGTTTCCCAGCTGATCTCGCTCCTTCTCTGCTGACTAACAACGTGGAGGACTGAGGGGCCGATTGCCATTTTAGCCACCTCGCAAAAAAGACTTACATGCTTTGGTTATGCTACGTTGGTGCCACCTGAGGAATGAAAAGAAACGGGAGGATCTTTAGTTCCATAGAGATGTGGATGGCTGGCCTCCACAACTTAAAGCATATGGCATTACATACACAATTTCTTTCATCCACTCTTCTAATTTGTAAATATTCTTCATGCCTCCAATCTTCCATTTTATACTTCCTTTGTAACGAATTGTCTTCTTAACCAATGCAAGAAATATTATTGCCTTTGTTAAAGAATCTTAAGCTGCTACGCATGAGAACCGGGAGAATATGCTCGTCAACACCGGAAGCAAACCGAGGGAGAGGGTGACTGGAAACGCTTGGATGATGTGGCTGCATGGCTGAGTTGAGTAGCTACATGTTAAGAGAATTTGCAAACTAGATGATGATGTGGCATGATGATGATATAGACAGTGTGCATGTTGAGAGAATTGATAGAAGTGGGGAGCAACTTCTTAAGAATGTTAGATTTGTTTCTTTTGGCTTCGACCTTTTCTAACTGCATGCAAGGTTAACCGAGTGGCTCATCCTTGACTACACGCTTGCAGTGGCTCCGTGGACAGGCCAAAACCAGACTAAATGGAAATATAGGGTAAGTTTCTATGTTCTAGTATGTCCAACTCCGGCAAAAGAAAAATATCACTTTTCGTTCTAAAACACGGGCAACATTGACAACTCTCATTGGCCAAAAGGCTAATGAAAGCGTAAGGGGCTGTAGTGGAGGAGTGCTGGATTCACGACATACCGTACTCAGGAGGGTACTCCCATAGATTTCGCAGGCTTGGCTCCATGCCACCTTGATCACTGTCAGCGAGCTCCAAATCGGCGTTCCCCACGTTTGCCTTGGTGAGTATGATATGAGACAAGGAGGCGAAGAGATAAGGGTTAGGGGAGGGTTTGCGAGTCCTATGTGAGAATATGTGATAATATGGGTCTCTGTCAGAAATTGCACATCGGCTCCCACGGCTCGAGGACCTTTCATCCAATTACTCCACCACTCAGAGAGTTTTCCGCAAAACATATAGTGGGTGGTCCTTGCCTCCACAGACGTGACGTGCTACGCTCCCCAATTCAAACCGTTTTGTAGTGAATGAAACCGAACAAAAGTTGGAGTACCATTTATTTCTATGGGTTTTTCAAGATATCGTATGTATCCATTACCACCCTGCAAGTTTTCCTACTATGTACCTCCTTCGTCTTGGTTTATTGGTCGTATCTTTCCATCCTTCCTTCATTGCTACGATTGATCCATGCATCCATTGATTGACGTCGTATATCATGCCCTCTCCCGCACAGTGAACTCACGGGCCCCGATCGTGCAACGGAATTAATTACGACCAAAAAATAGAAAATATATTATTTCTTTCTTAATTTTCTTTTTTGAAGCATGATAGACAGCTTTCCCTTCTTTCATCCCTTGACAAATTCTTTTACTCCAAGCAAACTTGGACTATGCAAATTATCGGCACCTCAACCTTTCTCTTTGCATCGCACGCAGTTAGTTAGATGATCCCAACCAAATTCAGCCAACCAATCAGTGTGGTTACACTGCGACAAATATTTTGTCACCCTCCTTCCTCTAGTACATCCTCACGTCTTGTGGATATATACAATGGTATGTACAATATAAATCGCCATTTATACAACGCACAACTTAAATATTCCTCTTTCAGTATATTTTAATTTGTGGACTGTCAAACTTAATATATATGGTACCTTTCTTGATGGTTCTGAGGGAGCTACATGGTTTTGAGGGACCACTTGGGCAGAGTAATTTTCAGTTCATGCCGGCAGTTATTTTCTTGCGTTGATGCATTTGAAGCTGAAGTTTTTTGCTCTCAGAGAAGGATTGTCTCTTGCCATTACAGTGGAGTAACCTTCATATTAACATTGAGTATGATTGTTCGGACGCCGTCGCGGTGGTGTAGAGCAAGATTAGAAACAAACCGAGATATGCCTTTCTTATTCAGGATATAAAAGAAGGCATGAAGGAGCATGATTCTTGTATTACTCGCATTAGACGTTGTTAGAATACTGCTATTCATTATACGGTGACCTTTGGTACATCTCAACCCGAACTTCTTAGACATCTTTAGACACCATGATTGTAATCCTTAATTTCTGAGTAGTACAAGATATCTTTTCCACCACAAAAAATGAAGTCACAATCAACACAGTGATTTGTTCCCATTGCCAAAATATGCTACACAAATATCAACGAACACCACATTCTAGGATTTGATTTCCCTTTTAAAGGTTTATAATTACTTGATACCCCCCATTGACGACGTCTTTAGTATATTTCTCTCTTCTCAATATCTGGGGAGGTGTATTTATTTTATTCACCATTCTTTCTTTCTTTGTTATTTTTGTCTAATTTTAGACTGCTTTTACAAAGGCTTGCCACGTTGTTGTTTTTTCTTTGTTGCTGCCTATGTGTGACATATAAACTGTTGCTCGCCTGGGTTGCTCTCCACACATACATGGCGGGATGGCGTTTCTCAACGCTATTTGTTCATTCATTACGGTCCATGTGTTTCTCTCGCTGCCTCACGGGGAAGACCTCCTATTATTTTTCTTCATAAACTGATCTTTTCTTTTTTCTTGAAAAAACAAACAAATAGTAATACCTCTGCTCCATGACACCACCAGTTGTGTACTAAATTTAGACACCGCTTAGAATAAACGGGTAGCTATCTAATCTAAAATAAAAAGACAGGCAGACAACTAGCTTGCCCGACCCCCTTTGATGCGATCAAATTCACATGTGGTGGTGTCATGAGCGATCACTTGTCCGTTTTCTACTTATTTTCTTACAGGATCACACGGACATTCACCCCCCCCACCATCTCTTTCCTCCTTGTCTTGCTTTCATCGTCTGGTCCTATCCCTTGCACCGTGAATGGATATGTGCCGTGTCGGTAATTTAACAACCATACAACGTGTGAGATGTGATGGCATCTCTTAATTTTGTTTTCTTGTAGCAATATGTCACCTCAAATTAATTGAAACACAAAGGTCGTGGCACCGTTAGTTCCTTTACACACAAGTTGAAGGCTGGTGGTTAGAACGAGGGCGTTTTCTTTCAGCTAGCACTCTTTCTCCCGGGCTTACCTATATCACCTGCATCCACGTGAGTTGTCAATATTTTTTGTTAAAATACATTTTTCGTTCGGCTTTACTAGTCCCCCTTTGTATTTTGGGTCAAAATTTGACCGTAAGCTTAACTAGCAATATGTCAAATTGGATTTGTATTTCAAAAAAGTTTAATGGTACTATTTAGACTACATAAAACATAGTAGATTTTATATTAGTTAAAATTACGGCCAAAATTTGACACAAAATGCGAGAAGCACTAATAAACTCAAACTGATCGAGATCTTCCGACTCTAAAAGCAAGTATAATAAGCAAGTATAATAACATTATGTAATTAGTGGGCTAGAAGTGTTTAAATATTACTATCCTTTGAGTTGAAAAGGAGAGCACATATGAAAAGTGGCTCATAGATTAAGAGCTAGTTATAGTACGGGCTCCAACAAGCTTTGTGAGAATGTGAGGTGGGTCATGTGTTAATAAAGCATTCCCTCTGTCCCACAATGTAAGACATTTTTTGACACTAGTGTAGTGTCAAAATACGTCTTACATTATGGGACGGATGGAGTAGTACTTATTTGTACCTAACTACTACACATGTTGGCTCTTAGATTAGTAATAGTAGATGACATGATAACATCCTATAGCCAGCAGATGACTGCACTATTAGCCATGACAATGATCATTGATGGGTTTCCTCTCTAGATTTGGGTTATGGCGAGGAACACAACGGTATAATGTCGTACGCCTCAAGGAGTCATGAGCCATGTTATTTCAACATTATTTTTTTGCAAAAACGCCGAAGCCTGACGGAAAGGAGACACCGAAGTAGAAGCATACCAAGAAGCATCACTGGCGCGAATGAAGAGCGTCGGATAGCCGAGTTCGAGCGGCGGCACCGGTGTGCCGCCAGCGAAGCCGAGAAGGCAACGCGCCACCAAGACCGAAGGGCGCAACATCGGTGTACTACCGCCGAGGTCGAAGGGAAGCGTGTCGTCGAGGCCACCCCAAGATGTCCAAGCAAGATCCACTCGAGTCGCCAAGAACAATGGCCAGCCAGGATCAGAGCCGAGGTGGAGATGAAGCAGCAAGGGGCGAGTCCACCCGAAGTAGAAGAAATCCAAGAAGATGGCCCCAAGGAGGAAACAACGTAGAGACGTCGACACCATCTGACACGGGGGAACCCGGGGTCCGAGATTTCTCTCGGGATCTGAGAAGCTTGGGAAGGGGGAGGGAAACAATGCCAAACTCGATGCCTTCAAGAAGGGAAAATGGCAGCTGTAGCCGTCATTGTCGATGAAGTTTTCACCCGGCAGCGCCTCCTCCACCTCGCAACCGGAGCAAGTCGGCCAACCACCACTGTAGCCCTAGGCAGCCATGAGCTGTGAAGCGAGCAACGGAGGGCCAAAGAAGCAACAACACACCGGGCCGCTGCATGCAGAACGAGGCGAGGCCGAGGTGCACCGTGGCTAGCGTGAGGCCGCAACAAGAGAGCACGGGGAGCCGGTTGACGAGGCCATCTGAACCGGTCAGATCTGGTGCTGAAGCGCGACCACCAGAGACCGGTGACGACAGAGGGACGACTGGTGGGGATCGGGGTAGGGGGTGGACGCAGCAAGGAGGACGCGCTTGGCCGCCACGGCAAGCTGGCCGGAGAGCACCACCACCGGCCGGAGCCCAGATCCAAATGAGGCAGGCGGGACCAACGCAGCAGGGGGGAGCCGCATCCGGAGGGAGACCCGTCACTCTAGCGGCTGGCGAGGAAGACACCGGGGGAGGGCGCTCCCACCGCCGGAGGAAGCTGCCAGAGCTGACAGGGGATGGGCCTGGAGGAGCGGTGGAGGAAAAGGGCGTGGGGCAAAGCGGGAGGGGGCGGAGGAGAACGGCCATCACTGGGTCCGGCGCGGCTTCACCGGTCGGCCCTCCGGCAGCGGCGACGCGGGGTGGCCGGGAGAAGGGGCGGCGGCTGGGGTTCCCCTCGAGTCACCCGGCGTGGGGCGACGCGAGGGTCATAGATAGTTCACCTTGCCTGTCGTGATTTATTTATTGGTCCCCATCGTATTTTTGGTTGAACTGTGATCATAGATTAAATTAGCAGAATAGAGGTTATATGTCACACGAAAGTTATATTAATAGATTCATATTCAGAAGAAGTTTCCAATAGTGTTATTTCTGTGGCATATAACTTATTTTCGACTATTCAAATGTATGATCAAACTTTGACTTAAAGTACAGTACAATGAGGTTGAATAAACCCCGCGGAGTACGTACGCAAACTAGAGCACGTACGTGTGGACTAAGTGATGCCCCGTCGTGTCCCCCTTTTTTGCCATGGCACGGAAGAGATGGATTGACACGCATGCATCGTGGCCATCGCCAGCAGTGTTACTGCTTAATCAAGTACTCCTTTCGTTCGGAATTATTTATCTTGAATATGAATGTATCTAAAATTAAAATACATCTAAATATATTTATTTTTGCGATAAATAATTCCGAATGGAGGGAGTAGCTTAGCTAGTCAAAAGCTACCAGAAAGAAACAACCAAGTTAAGCTTGGTCAAAAGAGTAGTCGTACGTAGGCATGGGAGGAGACGCGTAGAGAAGTGGATGCACGACGCACGTGTAACAAAGTGGAGTAGGTTGGAACGACCCACCGGCCGACCGTTAACTTAGGGAGTGCCACACGGGCACGGGCAGCTGTCAGCCTCAGCCTCACCCCCCCGGAGTTGGCTGCCGACCACAATAATCCCGCCGTTTCACATCATACAACGGTCTATATTTTTTTTTCAAGTTTGATCACGTTTACAAAAAAAAAACAATATAAAATATGTCTCACAATGTATCTAATGATATTAATATTGGTTAATGGCGATGAAGTGTGACTTTCCAAAAATTATACATGTGTGTGGCGTGGCGCATTGTGAAAGGGAGAGTGTATTTGTTTGGCCAGTGGTTTTGTTCATAGAAAAAAAAGGGACAAGAGAAAATTCCATTGTTCCACCCTCTACTATTTCTAGATTTTGTGACATAAATGTACCATATTTAAAATTGAACACCACATTTTATCCCAAAATGTGTAGTATCAAATTCCTAGTAATTATAACGATGAAATAGGCCAACCTATCAAGCAGATTTGGCACGCTAACCCGGAAGCGTAAACCAGCTCGGCTAGCGTATACCCACAAGGCTCTGGCACGCTTCCCGCCCGATGCACAACTAGCTCTAGCTCACAATATGAATCTACTCCCTCCATTCCAAATTACTCGTCGTGGTTTTAGTTCAAATTTGAATTAAAACCATGACGAGTAATTTGGAACGGAGAGAGTAGCTAGCAAGCAACAATGGCTCGTCGCCTCTCCTCCCGGCCATCCTCTGTTATGATGTTGGCGACAGAGTTCAGGGCGAATAGGTGAGTCGCGTCTTCATCTTCAGAGTACCTCGCACACCCGACCCTGGTGGTAGGTGCAATTCTTTCCGAAGAGGTCGATACAGGTACTGAGGCGGTCAGTAACGAGCAGGCATGCCAAGATTTTGATTTTCTTGAAGAGGTTGGAGCTCGAAATGTCGATCGAAGCCTGGAGCGTGAGGGTTGATCTATTTTGACCAAACCATTGAAATGCCCCAGTCAAGTCCTTTTTTTATTGACGAAAAATAGCGGACGCTGATTTCATTTCATTAAGAGAAAGGCCAAGAAGGCCAGGTTACAGTGTTCAGGTTAGCAAGTAGGTATGTACATAATGTTACGGTAGTACACCCTTTGTTCCAAAATAGATGACCCAACTTTATACAAAGTTAGTATAAAGTTGGGTCATCTATTTTGGAACGGAGGGAGTAGGTTTGAAGAGATCTCCTTCGTCAGGAGGCAGCATTGGACCAGAGTCTAAGCTCCTCATTGATGATATAGAGGATTGCCGTGGGAGGGCTCGCTTTATGTTTGGAATTTGCAAGTGGGCCTTAGGTCCGAAGCCCAACTAAAATTCTCTTGGTCTATTCATATACGTGACTGTCACCACGCCATGACGCGTGTTGCGGGAATAATTAACGGACACGTTAATTACTGAACCGTTTTTTATTCTTTTGGATCATGACTCGGACGTGGGGTTTACTCCCATGACCTACCCGGCCCGCATTATAGTCAGGCAGACGTCTACCCTAGCCGTTGCCGCATCGTATGGCTTCGCACCACCGTTCCAGATCATTGCGTCGCCACGCAAGTCTGCAGGCCTCCGGAACCCTGCTTCTTGTGATCCTGTACGGGAAAGGGGCGATCAGATTTTTGAGGAGCGCACTTACGCGACTGCTGGCAGCGAGGACTTCACCAACGACGACTTCTTCCCCGACTGCGACAACCTCTTCCTCAATTTTGTTTTTCCTGTTCGAGGTCGTGGTAGAATTCATGTTTCAAGTTTGTGCCCTAAATTCGATCTATTTATCTACTATGCTATTGCCGTCATGACTTATTCTGTGTTTATTCGAATTAAATCTCGTAGTAATTTGTGTTTAAAGATGCAGGCGTTCCTCTCCTTTCAAAGTTGCCACCCGGTACAGATGACTAGGCAAGTGAGTTTGGGTTGATTGCAAGTTGAGCTGTTTTGAGTGGTACGAAGGCATATACGAGAAGGTATAACACACACAACTAATGTAGGTTTCGAGTTAGTATGACATTCATACATGTGCTAAATGGAAAAATCGTATAACAACCTTTCAATTTCACGGTAACAGATGGCAACGAAATTTACACACTGCCACAAATTTGCAAATAGGGGGTAAAAAGTTGAATCTTCTATACCTACGTACGTGAATTTGTAGTTTGCTAACCACACGTGTCATGTGGTAGAATCTTCCATATCTGAATAGTTAGACCGCACCAACATATTTTTCTTCAACATGCAACCATGCATGCATAGAAGAAAGCGCATCTTAATTAAGATTCAAACATGCATGCGAATTTCCATTATATTTGTCATTTATCTTAAATAAACATTTGACAACTATATATGACACAACAAATTATATGTTTTTCATACAACCAAATCTCATTGAAATATATAGTAACATATTTTCACAGCAACATGCATTGTTTCATCTAGTAAAGTTAAGTTGGCGCATCAGCAAGTTTATATACTAATCAAGGTGTAGGAGAAACAAAATTGATGGAGTGGGTCAACCCAAGTAGTTAGGTCTAATCAAGGACGTGTGGGTTAAGGGAGAGGCCTTGACTTGAGTAACTTTGTTACTCGGCCAACCTGAAAGGAAAGGCAGAAAGAAACAAGAAAACAGACTAGTAACTTGCATGCCATGGTCGGTGAAATTATGCTGAGCTAGATAGAAAAGTGGCCACTGGCCAGGTTTGTTACCAGTTGATTGCTACTACTACTTTAATTAGCTAGCTAGATAGAAAAGTGGTTAGGAGTGGATCAGGCCACACACACAGACACACACGTGTAACAAATTTACAAAGTTGGTTGGAATTACCGACCGACCGTCCGTTAAGCTAGCTAGCAGCTACTCCTGGATGAAGATGAGTAGCAAGCATTGTGCCACGCAGGCACGGTCACATGTCGCAGCTGATTAACGGTAGTGGACGCCGACCATATATGTGTGTGTACGATGGAACCATGCATGAGATGACCTTTTCTCCTTCTTCACAAAATAACGATCGATCGATGAGCCATGAGATGACACCGCTCGTGTACATATCCATCCATCCACCCGTCGCCTTCGCTTAATTGTCGCACCAAATCGCTATTACCATCTCTATCTATACTAGTTAATACCGCACACCGTCCACACGTTACATCCATCACGTCGGTCCAAACCATGTTCAAAATTAAATACTATCACGTTGAATCAGCTGGCCGGTCAATGCCATGTTCCAATGAGAGTGAGAGACAGAGAAAACTCCTTTTATATCAAATTATAATTATAATTGTCTAGGAAAAATGATATAGTACTAGCCATCAAAAACAGTGTATCTTAAAACGTGCACATCAGCTATTTCTTTCCTTTATATTATGCGAGCTACTTGCAGAAAGAAATAACAAAACCATGTATGTGTACCACATGTATTATTCACTACAAAAATACATGATTTATTTTACAGCTCGTATCGAAACATATTTTCACGATGAAATCTTAAACACATCTTGTTTAGTGAAAACTTTCGATCTATTCATTATCAATCATGGCAGTACAACAAACCCACAAAATAATAAAAATTACATCTTAAGCTATAGACCACCTAGCGACGACTACAAGCACTGAAACGAGCCGAAGGCGCGCTGCCGTCATCACCCCGCCTTTGTCGGAGGCGGACAAAACTTATTGTAGTAGACGGTCATCGTCTAGTACACATCTATACGTACTTGTGTATTTTTTTAAAAAAACTTAAAATCCATTATTTAAATATTGGAAAATTTCAAAAAGCCTCACCCATACATTTTCTCTTTTGTAATTCTGGCTAGGGTTACTCCGAAAGAAAAAAATCTAGCTAGGGAGGATTAATAGCAAGTCCGGTACGGACACATGATATGTAGACGAGAAACGTCCATCCCTCTCTCTCCCGACTCTCCGGCCGGCTGCCGAAGCCGCCAGAGAGAGGTTGCAGAGAAGTCTAGACTCTAGACGACGAGGAGCCAACCAGGAGTCGCAGGTGAAGTACTACTCCTAGATAGGATAGGACGGACATGATCGACGGTGATGGATGGAGATGCATGCATGGCACGGACACCCTACCCGACACTTTGCTAATTTAGGGCCTCTTTGATTCATAGAATTGCAAAAACATAGGAATAGAGAAAGCGTAAGATTAGAATGGCATGTTCATTGGATCCCTATATAGAATTTGAGTTTGTTTGATTGTGTCACGGAAAAAACAAAGAATTTCTTCGAAGAGGTTGGAGTGGATATTAAAATTCCTGTAAAATGTAGTACAAATGAATTCTTGGAAAAAAATCCTACAGGATTTAATCCTACGAATCAAACGACCAACGTAGAAAAAATTTCTAAAGATTCTAATTTTTCAAAGATCCTATAAAAATCCTTTGAATCAAAGAGACCCTTGACTTGTCTCCCACGTTGGTAACAAATCAAACTTTGTTCGACCCGTCGAGAACCTTGCATACGTGCCTGGCTACTACTCGTACGTTAACTCCACACAGAAATTTATTTCTGTCAACGGCCGGCGCACGCACGCACGCAACGTCGTCTTCTTATTTTCTACACGCAATGCATGGTAGAAATTAAAAGAAACAGGTTAATCGAACGAGGTGGCATATATAATATACACGCAATGCATGGTAGAAATTAAAAGAAACAGGTTAATCGAACGAGGTGGCATATATAATATACCCACGCCCAAAGTAAAAGTACGCTAGAGCATGCACAGCCGAGGCCTTAAACCCATCTTAAACGTCCGGGCGGCTGATCGGTCAGTGACCGTTCATAAAAATCCGATCCATTCAGGCGACTCAAACCGTTCTCAAACGTTTGGGTTGTCCGACGCTTTTCATATGGGATGGCCTGGGCGCGTCCGTCTCGTCAGCCTATCTGACTCCAACTCCACATATGTCCTCTTCAATGAACCGTGGACTGCAGTCCGCTCAGCCTACTCCACACTCTCGGTTCTCTCCTTTTTTCGATTCGTCTTTTCCTCTCCGCTTTCAATCCATGGCAGATGACCGCAGTGGCTCCGGCTGCAATGGCGGCGACAGCGCACGCAGGCACAAGTCTTCTTTTCGTCACTTTCTTCTTCTTTTTCGCTTTCTTCTTACTAGCAAAAGGGTCCGTGCGTTGCAATGGAAGAAAAAAAATCATAATCTTCAATGGTCATGATCACATTTTGCTGCATCACAGAGATATGCTATCACTCTCAATTTCATCAAATAATGACATTTTTTTAAACTCATGAACATATTTAAAATCATGAACATTTTTCAAATTCATGAACACTTCTATAAATTTCTAAACATTTTTCTAAAATCAAGATTGTTTTGCAATTATGAACTTTTATACTATTTGCAAACATTTTTAAAAATTGTGAAAATATTTTCTAACAATTTTTTTGAATTGGCGAACATTTCTAGAAAGGACAAACATTGTTCGAGAAAATTGGTGGAACACCTTTTCAAATTCACGAACATTTTTGTGCTTTAGCGAACATTTTTTGAAATGCATGGTCATTTTTTGAGTCAACGAACATTTTATGAAGGAATAAATTATTTTATAAGGCACGAACAGTTTTTAAAATTTTAGGATATTTTTTTATTCATGAACATTTTTTGAATTGGTGAAATTTGTTTAATTTCATTAGCATTTTTAATACACAAACTTTTAAAAAAAATCATCAACACTTTTTGATTTCCTGACCATTTGTTTTCAAAATTTGAACATTTTTTGAATAAGCAAACATTTTCTGTAAGATCGCGAACATGTTTTATATCCACAAACATTCTATTATGTTTAAACCTTTTATTTCAAAATTCTCATTTGTTTTTTACTTTCAGATCTTTTTTGAAGTCCCAAATTATTTAAAGTAGAAGAAAATGAACACATAAAATAAAAATAAAAAATAAAAACAGAATTTAAAATACAGGCCTCCCGGACATGGAGCCGGCCCAAACATGTGAGTTGCTTCTTCTCCCGGCGTGCAGAGCGCAATATAGGAGGTCCCTACTGCATGGGCAGGCCCGGGCGGGGGATTCCTCTATGTGAAATGATACGTCTTCATCGCCTATAATGTATCTAGTATGGAAGATACCGATATCTCTTGGTTGTTATGTTGACAATGAAAGCATATCGCTCAAAATATTATTTATCTCTATTTCAAAACTCGAGCTCTGGCACCTTGGTAAATATCTGCTTCCCTCTGTGAAGGGCCCGTCTATTTACTTTTATTGATGAGTCATGATCATCTTATAAAAAGCACCAGTTAGAGAGCACCACTGTCATTTGTATGCTTTGTTATTAATGAGTATGACTGTGACTGGATCTCTTTTACCATTAATTACAATGTCTAGTCAGTTCTTCATCTTCAGGGGTGCTCTGCATTTATGTTTTACGGTCTCAGAAAAGGCTAGCGAGATATCATATTGTTATATCATATCATGATTGTTTTGAAAAATTGTTGTCATCCGAGATTCATTATTATTGCTCGCTAGTTAACTATGCCATTGATATGAGTAAATGTGAGACCTAAATGTTATTGTGAATATGGTTAGTTCATAATCTCTGTTGAAAACTTAAAAGTTCGCTTTACATATTTACAACAACTCGATCAAACAGAGTTTGTAAAAGTTTTTCTTTATCACTTTCAGTTTGTCAACTGAATTGCTTCAGGACAAGCAATGGGTTAAGCTTGGGGGAGTTGATACGTCTCTACCGTATCTACTTTTCCAAACTCTTTTGCCCTTGTTTTGGACTCTAACTTGCACGATTTGAATGGAACTAACCCGGACCGACGCTGATTTCAGCAGAATTGTCATGATGTTATTTTTGTGCAGAAATAAAAATTCTCGAAATGACCTGAAACTTCACGGAGATTATTTTTGGAATAAATAGAAAATATTGGAGAAAGAATCAACAAGAGGGGACCCACACCCTGTCCGCAAGGGTGGATGGCGCGCCCACCCCCCTGGGGCGCGCCTGTGGTCTTATGGGTCCCACGAGGCTCCACCGACCTTAATTCCAACTCCATATATTCACGTTAGGGGAGAAAAAAATCAGAGAGAAGGATTCGTCATGTTTTACGATACAGAACCACCGCCGCCTCCTGTTCTTCCTCGGGAGGGCAGATCTGGAGTCCTTTTTGGGCTCTGGAGAGGGGAAATCGTCGCCATCATCATCATCAACCATCCTCCCTCACCAATTTTATGATGCTCACCGCCGTGCGTGAGTAATTTTATCGTAGGCTTGCTGGACGGTGATGGGTTGGATGAGATTTACCATGCAATCGAGTTAGTTTTGTTAGGGTTTGATCCCTAGTATTCATTATGTTCTAAGATTGGTGTTGCTACGACTTTGCTATACTTAATGCTTGTCACTAGGGCCCGAGTGCCATGATTTCAGATATGAACCTATTATGTCTTCATGAATATGTTTGTGTTCTTGATCCTATCTTTCAAGTTATAGTCACCTACTACGTGTTATTATTCGGCAACCCCAGACTGACAATAGTCGGGACACTTCCTGGTGATGACTGTAGTTTGAGGAGTTCATGTATTCACTAAGTGTTAATGCTTTGGTCCGGTACTCTATTAAAAGGAGGCCTTAATATCCCTTAGTTTCCAATACGACCTCGCTGCCATGGGAGGGTAGGACAAAAGATGTCATGCAAGTTCTTTTCCATAAGCACGTATGACTATATTCAGAATACATACCTACATTATATTGATGAATTGGAGCTACTTTTGTGTCAGCCTAGGTTATAACTGTTGCATGATGAATGCCATCCAACATAACTATCCATCATTGATCCATTGCCTACGAGTTCGTTTCATATTGATCTTTGCTCCGTTACTTTTCTGTTGCCACTGTTATGATTGTTACAAAACTGCTACTATTACTGTTGCCACCGTTACCGTTACTTCCATACTACTTTGTTGCAGATATGAAGTCTTTCAGGTGTGGTTGAATTTACAATTCATCTGCTAATACTTGAGAATATTCTTTGGCTCCCCTTGTGTCGATCAATAAATTTGGGTTGAATACTCTACCCTCGAAAACTATTGCGATGCCCTATACTTGTGGGCTATCAAGACCTTTTTCTGGCGCCGTTGCCGGGGATCATAGCTCTATTCTTTGAGTCACTTGGGATTTATATCTGTTGATCACTATAAGCAATTTGAAAGATACAAGAACCAAGATTTTTCCCTCTACTACGAGGGGAGGTAAGGAACTGCCATCTAGCTCTGCACTCGATTCACTTTCTGTTTTAAGTAAGCTTGTGACACCTACACCTGCTATTGATTCCGATATGTCACATGTTATTGATGATGCCACTTCTGCTATGCATGATGCTTATGATGATGCTACTTCTTTGCTTGATAATACTGTGCCATTAGGTGAATTTCTTGATGAACAACTTGCTAGGGTTAGAGAGAATGAAATTACTAAAACTGATGATATTATTGAAACTGAATATTATGATTCTCCCCCTAGATATGAATTGCCTGTTGTACCTGAGGGTTATATTATGGATGAGAAACTGCTAGAGACTTTCTTGCTTGTAATGATAGAGATGATCTTAAGAAACTGTTAGCTAAGTGATATGTCTCCGTCGTATCTATAATTTTTGATTGTTCCATGCCAATATTCTACAACTTTCATATACTTTTGGCAACTTTTTATACTATTTTTGGGACTAACATATTGATCCAGTGCCCAGTGCCAGTTCCTGTTTGTTGCATGTTTTTTGTTTCGCAGAAAATCCATATCGAACGGAGTCCAAACGGGATAAAAATGGATGTTGATTTTTTTTGGAATATATGTGATTTTTGGGAAGTGAAATCAACATGAGACGATGCTCGAGGGGCCCACGAGGCAGGGGGCGCGCCCCAGGGGGGCAGGCGCGCCCCTGACACTCGTGGCCACCCCGTAAGGCAGTTGATGCCCTTCTTTCGCCACATGAAAGCTAATATCCGGATAGAGATCATGTTAAAATTTCAGCCCAATCGGAGTTACGAATCTCCGGGAATATAAGAAACGATGAAAGGGTAGAATCTGGGAACGCAGAAACAGAGAGAGACAAGTAGACAAATCCAATCTCGGAGGGGCTCTCGCCCCTCCCACGCCATGGAGGCCATGGACCAGAGGGAAAACCCTTCTCCCATCTAGGGAGGAGGTCAAGAATAAGAATAAGGAGGGGGGCTCTCTCCCCCTCGCTTCCGGTGGCACCTCAGTGCCACCGGGGGCCATCATCATCACCGCAATCTTCACCAACAACTTCACCGCCATCATCACCAACTCTTCCCCCCTCTATGCAGCGGTGTAACCTCTCTCTTACTCGTTGTAATCTCTACTTAAACATGGTGCTCAATGCTATATATTATTTCCCAATGATGTATGGCTATCCTATGATGTTTGAGTAGATCCATTTTGTCCTAATGGTTATTTGATGATCATGATTGGTTTGAGTTGCATGTTTTATTATTGGTGCTGTCCTATGGTGCTCTCCGTGTCGCGCAAGCATGAGAGATCCCTGCTGTAGGGTGTTGCAATACGTTCATGATTCGCTTATAGTGGGTTGCGTGAGTGACTGAAACACAAACCCGGGTAAGGGGGTTGTTGTGTATGGGATAAAGAGGACTTGATACTTTAATGCTATGGTTGGGTTTTACCTTAATGATCTTTAGTAGTTGCGGATGCTTGCTAGAGTTCCAATCATAAGTGCATATGATCCAAGTAGAGAAAGTATGTTAGCTTATGCCTCTCCCTCAAATAAAATTTCAATAATGATTACCGGTCTAGTTATCGATTGCCTAGGGACAAATAACTTTCTCATAACAAAAAGCTCTTTACTAAAACTAATTTAGTTGTGTCTTTACCTAAACAGCCCCTACTTTTTATTTACGTAATCTTTATTATCTTGCAAACCTATCCAAAAACACCTACAAAGTACTTCTAGTTGCATACTTGTTCTAGGTAAAGCGAACGTCAAGCGTGCGTAGAGTTGTATCGGTGGTCGATAGAACTTGAGGGAATATTTGTTCTGCCTTTAGCTCCTTGTTGGGTTCGACACTCTTACTTATCGAAAACTGTTGCGATCCCCTATACTTGTGAGTTATCAAGACCTTTTTCTAGCGCCGTTGCCGGGGAGCAATAGCGTGGGGTGAATATTCTCGTGTGTGCTTGTTTGCTTTATCACTAAGTAATTTTTATCTGCTGTTCTTAGTTGTTTTCTATCTTTAGTTATGGGTAGGAAACGCAAAATACCAAAAAAAATTAGTTATACCTACTAAACCAATGGTTTAAGAACCACTCAAAATCTATCACACTACTGAAGCTTATTACTTGGATCATCTTCGATCCCTATGTGCTCGTGCTGAAACCCCAACTAGCTTAGTTGAGGGAAAATCTTTAGATGAGCATGCTTATTATGTGCGACACCGAATATCTGAAAAAGGGAAAATTTTACTGGGTCAAATTCATCGTTTGCAATGCTATGCTTGGAATTTATGCGAAATATGATATTACTTGTTGTTCTGAAAACCCTAAGAAACACCTTCCCTATCAATGTGAGTTTAGTGATAATGGAATCGTATCTTCGTATGCTAAGGGTGTTTATAGTTACTATGATGTTCAACAAATTGAAGAATTTGTTGCTTTTAAGGGTGCTTATGAAATTGCTTCTTTGATTGAAACATATGATGCTACTCTTTACAAATCTGAAAATTTTGCCATACTTAAATATTGCTATGATAATTATGCTTCTAATGCTATGTTGAACCATATATTGAGGACTACCCCACTGTCCAAGAAGAGACTAATATTTTGCAGGAGTCTATGGAAGAAGAAATTGATGAAACTGTGAGCTCATTGGATGAAAAAGATGAGGAGGAGAGCAAAGAACAAAAGGAGGAAGAGCGGATTAGCTATCCGTGCCCACCTTCTAATGAGAGTAACTCTTCAACTCATACATTGTTTAATTTCCCTTCGTTCTTACCGAAGGATGATTGCTATGATGATTGTTATGATCCCGTTGATTCTCTTGAAATATCCTTTTTTGATGATGCTTGATATGCTTGTGGCCAAGATGCCAATATGAATTATGCTTATGGAGATGAACTTGCTATAGTTCCTTATGTTAAACATGAAATTGTTGCTATTGCACCCATGCATGATAGTCCTATTATCTTTTTGAATTCTCCCAACTACACTATATCGGAGAAGTTTGCACTTATTAAGGATTATATTGATGGGTTGCCTTTTACCGTTACACATGATGATTTTGATAGATATAATATGCATGTGTTTGCTGCTCCTACTTGCAATTATTATGAGAGAGGAACTATATCTCCACCCCTCTATGTTTCCCACACTATACAAATTGCAAGAAACTGTTTATACTATGCATTGGCCTTTACTTTGTGTGCATGAATTGTTCTATGATGACATGCCGATGCATAGGAAGAGAGTTAGACTTCGTTGTTGCATGATATATGTTACTTTGTGCTCACTACTAAATTATAAATCATTGTTAATTAAAATTGGCTTTGATATACCTTGGGATCCGGGTGCATTCACTACTTGAGCACTATATGCCTAGCTTAATGGCTTTAAGAAAGCGCTGCCAGGGAGACAACCCGGAAGTTTTAGGGAGTCATTTATTTCTGTTTAGTGCTTTTATATAGTTTAAAAACAACAAAAATAAATAGGGGAACCCAAAAAAATTTCAAAAAGGAAAGTGAAAGTGAGAAAGACAAGCATTGTTGAAGTGGGAGAGCTCCTTGAACTTTGTTCATGCTCACGGCAACTTTGTGAATCTTGATTACATAAACTTTTCAACAAAAATAATTATCCTCTTGTACAATTCCATTGTTTTATAAAAATAATGTGCCAAGGTTTGCCTTTAGGATGTTTACATTTGCTCGTTGGTTTGTACTGTGCAGGACAGAAACTTTGGCTGTAGTGCACGATTTTACATTTATAGCTGGAACGTCAAATGGTTCTGATTATTTTTGAACTGTATTTCTATATAAATTTTTTATTTTTCCTAATTTTGGCAGAATTGTTCAAGTACCAGAAGTATGGTGAATGTTCAGATTATTACAGACTGTTCTGTTTTAGACAGATTCTGTTTTTGATGCATAGTTTGCTCGTTTTGATGAAACTATCAATTCACATATGTGGATTAAGCCATGAAAAAGTTATATTACAGTAGACACAATGCAAAAACAAAATATGAATTGGTTTGCAACAGTACTTAGAATAGTGATTTGCTTTATTATACTAACGGATCTCACCGAGTTTTCTGTTGAAGTTTTGTGTGGATGAAGTGTTCGATGATCGAGAAGGTCTCGATGTGAGAAGAAGGAAGAGAGGCAAGAGCTCAAGCTTGGGGATGCCCGAGGCACCCCAAGTAAATATTCAAGGAGACTCAAGCGTCTAAGCTTGGGCATGCCCTGGAAGGCATCCCCTCTTTCTTCAACAAGTATCGGTATGTTTTCGGATTCGTTTCGTTCATGCGATATGTGCAATCTTGGAGCGTCTTTTGCATTTAGTTTTCAGTTTTATTTTATGCACCATGCTGGTATGAGATAGTCCTTGGTTGATTTATAGAATGCTCTATGTACTTCACTTATATCTTTTGAGTACGGCTTTATAGAATGCTTCATGTGCTTCACTTATATCATTTGAAGTTTGGATTGCCTGTTGAAAGGATCGATATGGTTGACTAGAGAGGGGGGGGGTTGAATAGGCAACTACCAATTTTTAGCTTTTCTTTACCAAATTAAACTTTGCATCAAATTAGGTTGTCTAGATCTGCAACTAGGTGAGCAACCTATATGATGCAATAACAACAAGCAAGCAAGGGTAGAAACACTAAAGAGCTTGCACAAGTAAAGGTAAGAGATAACCAAGAGTGGATCCGGTGAAGACGAGGATGTGTTACCGAAGTTCCTTCCTTTTGAGGGGAAGTACGTCTCCGTTGGAGCGGTGTGGAGGCACAATGCTCCCCAAGAAGCCACTAGGGCCACCGTATTCTCCTCATGCCCTCACACAATGCGAGATGCCGTGATTCCACTATTGGTGCCCTTGAAGGCGGCGACCGAACCTTTACAAACAAGGTTGGGGCAATCTCCACAACTTAATCGGAGGCTCCCAACAAGACCACGAAGCTTCACCACAATGGAATATGGCTCCGAGGTGACCTCAACCATCTAGGGTGCTCAAACACCCAAGAGTAACAAGATCCGCTAGGGATGAGTAGGGGAATCGAAACCCCTTGGTGGAAGTGTAGATCGGAGCCTTCTCAACCACTCCCGAGCAAATCAACAAATTTGATTGGCTAGAGAGATAGATCGGGCGAAAATGAAGCTTGGAGTATTTAATGGAGCTTGAGCAATAAATGGAGCTTGGGGGAGGAAGAGGTTAGTGAGAAGGAAGAAGGGGACTCCCTTTTATAGTGGGGGAAACAATCCCGTTGCCCCCACCAACCAGCCCCGCACAGGGCGGTACTACCGCTGAGATGGGGCGGTACTACCGCCAGGACAACGGTACTGCCGCACCAGCCAGCGGTACTACCGCGCTGGGGAGACAAGTAGGGAACGGACCCAAATGCGGTACTACCGCGGTGGTAGGGCGGTACTACCGCTCCTGGAACAGTACTACCGCCACTACAACCGTGACTAGTGCCGCAAAACCCGACACGAGAAAACGACCTCTCGAATCGAGGCAGTAGGAACCAGACTGCCCAGCGGTACTACGGCAGTGGGGTCAAGGGCGGTAGTACCGCTGTGGAGCGGTACTTCCGCTTGTGACCCTTCGCCCGTAGTACCGCAGGTAGTGCGGTACTACCGCTGGGGCGCGCGTGCGTGAGAGAGAAGAAATCTCTAAAAGAAGCTGAGGACAAGGCGGAGGTGCCAGGCCCCCAGCGGTACTACGGCTGTGGAGCCACGGGCGGTACTACCGCTGCGGAGCGGTACTGCCGCTTGTGGCTTCTCAGCGGTACTACCGCTGGGTGCGCGGTACTACCGCTTTGACCCAGCCAGGACAAGGAAGAGAGAGGAGAGATCTCTTCAATGGAAAGGAAATGCTCGGAGGGTGAGAAGCTGCTGTGTACGTGATGATTCTACCCATGCAAAACCCCAGCGGACCCCCTCTTGATAGTATGGTGCCCTCTACGCAACTAGTCCACCGAGAAAGAAACGAAAGAGCTACACCGTCTTGAAATACACTCCAAGGGGAAGAAGGCATCTCGTGCCAGGGGAGAATCTGTGAATAATTTAAAGCACAAGATTAGTCCGCAAACATGTTGTCATCAATCACCAAAACTACCTTGAGAGTGATATGCCGTAACAATCTCCCCCTTTTTGGTGGATTGATGACAACTAGGGATTTGTGCAAGGAAAAGAAATAAAGCGAAGAAAGCTAAGAACTACAAAATATAGACGGGCTCCCCTAGAATGTGTGCACCAAGAGATGGCATGGCACACACATTCGGATCAACACTCCCCCTATATTTTATAGTCCAACAATACTAAGCACAAGATATATGAGAGAAGAGAATAGACAGGACAAGCATGCATCTCATAATAAACTACAGTACTCTGAAATGACATACGTAATAAGGTAGCGATAGGGAGCATATGTCTTACACCATATGACTAGAACTTAGGACTCACACCAAACCAAACCAAAGAAGGAACACACAAGAAAACACAAGACGACTCAAAGCACGACACAAGAAGCAAATCCCTACACTCTCTCCCCTTTGGCAGTGAGACACCAAAAAGGGCGAAGAGTGACACTACGACTCCAGGTGATGGGAGGAGGAAGATCTCGAACATCACATCTCTGCATCTTCGTCGTGGGTCGAGAACTGCTCGGCATCGGAGTCGGTCCAGTGGCAATTATGATGAATCCAGTCCTCCTCTTCAGTGATCTGACCCTCAGACCCACTGGCAACTGTTGCTCCCATCTGACGCATGAGCTCCTAGTGGCGCGTCCTAGCATGTTTCTCCACCACATGAGTCATGTACTGACCATGGGACTCCATGCAGAAAAGCTTCTTCATCTTGCGCTTAAGCTTCTGTGCCCACGACGATTCTGCACTAGAGGGGCCAAAGTCCTCCTCATGAGCATCGGTAGCAGCCTCACCCTCGGTCCCCATGGCAGCAGCAGCAGCAAACGGGCCCCCTGTGGCAGCAGTAGCAGATGGACCCCCTATGTGAGGCACTGTCCAGTTGTCCTTCTTCCTCAGACGCTTGATCTCATGAGAAACCAAGTCTCCAGTCTCTAGCAGCACTCTGGGATAAGTCTGTGCCCAGGCCCTCTCAATGAGCCTCATGATGAATGGACCATAGATAGGACACTTGCGCTTAGACACGGCAGATAGAAGTTCAGACCACATGACATGAGAGATATCCAGGCTCTCTCCAGTGCTTGCTTCCTTCTCATGCTGACAGAAAAGGAGCATGTCCATGAGGTAAGAGTGGACCATATCCAGATTCCCGATCTGAGGGAAGAGAGTCTCACGGAATATGCGATGAAGAATGTCCAGATACGGAGACAGCTCATAGGTCTTCTTCTCAGTTACTGGGTGAACCTTCACAGTGCAGTAGGGCCAAAGGGCTTGCTTGTGGGTGGATGTAGCATTGCGGTGAGGACGGAAACCGACAGGAGTCTCAAGCCCGGTATCCACCACATCAAGTAACTCCATGAAATCCTTCCACTTGACAGAAAGCAGCTTGCCATTGGTCATCCATGTCAGAGTCCTGTCGACATCCGTCCCAAGATGGACGGTGGCATAGAATTGAGCCACCAAATCCGCATCGAAATCCTTGTTGAATTGCATGATCCTGAGAATGTTCAGCTGAGTGCACATCTGAAGAGCTTCGCCAAAGTACTCCGGGTCCTTCTCCATAGCATCAGTGTCAATGTAGCGAACATCAACAAAAAGATTCTTCTTGGCCTTGATCACATCAAAGTAGATGGCAAACTGAAAACGGTTCCAGAACGGGTGGTTGACCAAAGTGGGTTCTTGGTCCACCGCATAGGTGTTGCAGCAACGCTTCTCCCAAAACTCCTTGTTGGTCATCTCAGTCACAGTCTTCCCTTTTGGCTTGTTGGCGGCTCGCTTCGATTGCTGAGGAGGTGGAGGAACACTTGCAGATGCACTTGTTGGAGGCGGTTGGGTGCTCGAGGAACCACTGGCTGGCTCTGAGGTGCGGTAGCGTTTTGATGTGGCACGCCTGGGGTTGATACGGTGACCTTGCTGCTCGGAACGGTCATCACCTGGAGCCAAACACAAGAACACGCAAAACAACCAGAAAGAACGAGCATAAGCCAACAAACTCAACAAAAAGATCAAGGTAAGGCAGGAAAATGATGGAAATTGGCATTCAGCGGTAGTACCGCTCTAGGTCAAGCGGTAGTACCGCTCCAAGAGGAGTGGTAGTAATGCTTGAGGCGGAGAAACAACAGTTTCATATAGCACGAGGCGGTGAAACAGCGGGCTCTTACTACCGCAGTCAGATCCGGCACTACCGGCCTACCAAATTCAAAAATAATCCTACCAAACTCTAATCGAGATAGTCCAGTTGCCTTCTACAACCAACTCAAGCCTAGATTTCGCCAAAAATTAGAGATGCAACCACCATTGCCCCTAAGAAACAAGAACTAAAAAGAGACAAAACGAAAGAAAGAACGGGGGCAATACCGGCATCCATGGCAAGAGGACGAGGTGGGGATCGACTCCACCAAAGGAAATGGAGAGGGACGCCCCGGAGACGGAGATCCTCTGGAGCCCTCCCGCGGCGAGAGGAGGCTGGAGAGAGGAAGAGAAAAGAGGGGCGAAGTGAATGGGTATGGGGGAGAAGAAACCTCCCCCTGCCCCGACTTAACCCCCTGGTCCCGTCCCTCAGCGGTAGTACCGCGCTGGGGGGCGGTAGTACCGCTTATAAGCGGTAGTACCGTGCACCACCAGCGGTAGTACCGCCCAGCACGCCACGGCAACTAAACAGACACGGCTTTAGCTCGACGAAACGACAAAAACGGCAAGAGAAAAAAAACACCAACAAACGACCAAGACACACCTCTTCAAAAGAGGGCGGTGGCCGAGGCCACCTATGTTTGATTCAAAAGGTATGGCACCGCGAAGATTTTAACCTTGGGCCCATGACCAAAACTCGTCTTTTAAGCACAAGTGCCATCAACAATGGCTAAAGTGAAAGACTTGATCAATTTATGCATAATGGGGGGAGGGAGAGTTCATTGAGAGAACAACACTCCCCCTATGTCCATGCCTACACCTAAACTAGACACCAAATTGAGCGTGGTAGGGTGTGCACGGGTTCAAGCCACATTGCTCGAATCAATGATATTTAGCTCATGCCTTAACTCGCGAAATCTTGCTTCATCCAAGGGCTTCATGAAAATATCTGCAAGGTTGTCATGAGTGTTGACATAGTTGAGCTCGATCTCTCCTCGCCTAATGTGATCCCGGATGAAGTGATACCGAATCTCAATATGCTTCGTCTTGAAGTGTTGCACTGGGTTGAGAGAAATCTTGATGGCACTTTCATTGTCACACCAAAGAGGCACTTTGTCACAAGTGACACCGTAATCCTTTAAAGTTTGCCTCATCCATAGAAGTTGTGCACAACAACTACCGGCGGCAACATACTCCGCCTCAGTGGACGAGAGAGACACACAACTTTGCTTTTTGGAAGACCAACTTACCAAAGAGCAACCAAGGAATTGGCACCCTCCGGAAGTGGACTTCCTATCCACTTTGTCTCCCGCCCAATCGGAATCCGAGTACCCTACAAGCTTGAAGTTTGATCCTCTTGGGTACCATAAGCCAAAGTTTGGGGTATGAGCCAAATATCGAAAGATTCGTTTGACCGCCACAAAGTGACTTTCCTTAGGTGCGGCTTGAAACCGTGCACAAATTCCCACACTCAACATGATGTCCGGTCTAGATGCACAAAGGTAAAGCAAGGATCCAATCATGGAACGATATACCTTTTGATCCACCACTTTACCATTGGGATCTAAGTCAAGTTGGCACTTGGTGGGCATTGGAGTGGAGGCCGGCTTGACGTCACTAAGCTTGAATCTCTTGAGCATGTCTTGAGTGTATTTGGATTGATTGATGAAGGTTCCTTCTCTTCTTTGCTTCACTTCTAACCCTAGAAAGAACTTCAACTCTCCCATGGAGGACATCTCGAACTTTGAGGTCATGAGAGCGGCAAATTCCTCATTGAAAGCTTTGTTAGGAGAACCAAAGATAATATCATCAACATATAATTGGCACACAAACAACTCCCCTTTGACCTTCTTAGTAAAAAGAGTGGGGTTGATTAGCCCAACTTCAAAACATGGTCTTGTAACAACTCGGTAAGGTGGTCATACCACGCACGTGGGGCTTGTTTAAGGCAATAGAGTGCCTTATCGAGTTGATACACATGATCGGGAAAGTAGGGATCCTCGAACCCGGGGGGTTGCTTGACGTAAACCAATTCATTAATGGGACCCTTAAGAAAAGCACTCTTCACATCCATTTGTTGTAACTTAAAGTTATGATGAGAAGCATATGCAATCAACATGCGAATGGATTCAAGACGAGCAACGGGAGCAAAGGTTTCACCGTAGTCGATACCCTCGACTTGGGAGTAGCCTTGTGCTACCAAACGAGCCTTGTTGCGAATGATAATCCCATGGGCATCTTGCTTGTTCTTGAATATCCACTTGGTTCCAATGACATTGTGGTTCCCCGTTGGCCTTGGCACCAATCTCCACACTTTATTGCGCTCGAAGTTGTTGAGTTCTTCGTGCATGGCATTGAGCCAATCCGGATCTTCTAGCGCCTCATAAACCTTGTGGGGTTCCACACAAGAGACAAACGCGTGATGCTCACAATAATTTGCTAATTGTCTACGAGTGCTTACCCCCTTTCTTGAGCTTCCAAGCACATTCGTCATGAGATGATCCTTGGTGGAGAGCTTGGAAGCAACCTTGGCGGCACGATGCTCTAATTCCTCCTCGGTGGTGAGTTGAGGAGAGGTTACTTGATCATCTTGAGCGCCGTCATGAACTTGTTCTTGATCTTGAACTTGCTCGGGGGAGAGAACTTGACCTTGGGCATCACTTGGTGTGTCAACACCGTCTTGAGTATGATCTTGCCCTTGGTCTTGTTCATGAGGTTGAGGGCCTTCACTTTGTTCTTCGGAAGCGTGTGGGCCTTGGGTTGGTGATGGCTCCACTTGAGTGGAGCATTGTCCTTCTCCTTCGGCCACAAGGGGTTCCTCAATGGGTAGGATGAAACCAACACCCATTCTTCTTATGGCTTGAGGAGGAATTTCATCACCTACATCACAAGTGCCACTTTGCTCCACTTGGGAGCCGTTATTCTCATCAAACTCCATGTTACACGTCTCCTCAATAAGTCCCGTGGTTTTATTGAGGACACGGTAAGCATGTGAGTTTGTAGCATAACCAACAAATATGCCCTCATAAGCTCTAGCCTCAAATTTAGACAACCGAACACCTTTCTTGAGAATGAAATGTTGGAAATATGCCCTAGAGGCAATAATAAAAGCATTATTATTATATTTCTTTGTTCATGATAATTGTCTTTATTCGTGCTATAATTGTATTATCCGGAAATCATAATACATGTGTGAATAATAGACACCAACATGTCCCTAGTAAGCCTCTAGTTGACTAGCTCGTTGATCAACAGATAGTCATGGTTTCCTGACTATGGACATTGGATGTCATTGATAACGAGATCACATCATTAGGAGAATGATGTGATGGACAAGACCCAATCCTAAACATAGCATAAGATCGTATAGTTCGTTTGCTAGAGTTTTCCAATGTCAAGTATCTTTTCCTTATACCATGAGATCGTGTAACTCCCGGATACCGTAGGAGTGCTTTGGGTGTGCCAAACGTCACAACCGTAACTGGGTGACTATAAAGGTATACTACGGGTATCTCCGAAAGTGTCTGTTGGGTTGACACGGATCAAGACTGGGATTTGTCACTCCGTATGACGGAGAGGTATCACTGGGCCCACTCGGTAATGCATCATCATAATGAGCTCAAAGTGACCAAGTGTCTGGTCACGGGATCATGCATTACGGTACGAGTAAAGTGACTTGCCGGTAACGAGATTGAACGAGGTATTGGGATACCGACGATCGAATCTCGGGCAAGTAACATACCGATTGATAAAGGGAATTGTATACGGGGTTGCTTGAATCCTCGACATCGTGGTTCATCCGATGAGATCATCGAGGAGCATGTGGGAGCCAACATGGGTATCCAGATCCCGCTGTTGGTTATTGACCGGAGAGCGATCTCGGTCATGTCTACATGTCTCCCGAACCCGTAGGGTCTACACACTTAAGGTTCGGTGACGCTAGGGTTGTAGGGATATGTATATGCAGTAACCCGAATGTTGTTCGGAGTCCCGGATGAGATCCCGGACGTCACGAGGAGTTCCGGAATGGTCCGGAGGTAAAGATTTATATATGGGAAGTCCTGTTTCGGCCATCGGGACAAGTTTCGGGGTCATCGGTATTGTACCGGGACCACCGGAAGGGTCCCGGGGGTCCACCGGGTGGGGCCACCTGTCCCGGGGGGCCACATGGGCTGTAGGGGTGCGCCTTGGCCTACATGGGCCAAGGGCACCAGCCCCAAGAGGCCCATGCACCTAGGGTTTCAAGGAGGAAGAGTCCTAGGAGGGGAAGGCACCTCCTAGGTGCCTTGGGGGGGGAGGGAAACCTCCCTTGCCGCCGCCCCCCCTAGGAGATTGGATCTCCTAGGGCCGGCGCCCCCCCCCTTGGCCCTCCTATATATAGTGGGGAGATGGAGGACTTCTTACCCCCTTGCCTTTGGTGCCTCCCTCTCCCTCTCCAACACCTCCTCCTCCTCCATAGTGCTTGGCGAAGCCCTGCCGGAGTACTGCAGCTCCATCACCACCACGCCGTCGTGCTGCTACTGGAGCCATCTTCCTCAACCTCTCCTTCCCCCTTGCTGGATCAAGAAGAAGGAGACGTCGCTGCTCCGTACGTGTGTTGAACGCGGAGGTGCCGTCCGTTCGGTGCTAGGATCTTCGGTGATTCGAATCACGTCGAGTACGACTCCCTCATCCCCGTTCTTTGAACGCTTCCGCGCGTGATCTACAAAGGTATGTAGATGCATCCAATCACTCGTTGCTAGATGAACTCATAGATGGATCTTGGTGAAACCGTAGGAAAATTTTTGTTTTCTGCAACGTTCCCCAACAGTGGTATCAGAGCCAGGTTTATGCGTAGTTCTCTTGCGCGAGTAGAACACAATTTGTTGTGGGCGTAGATGTTGTCAACTTTCTTGCCGCTACTAGTCTTATTTGCTTCAGCGGTATTGTGGGATGAAGCGGCCCGGACCAACCTTACACGTACGCTTACGTGAGACCGGTTCCACCGACTAACATGCACTAGTTGCATAAGGTGGCTGGCGGGTGTCTGTCTCTCCCACTTTAGTTGGAGCGGATTCGATGAAAAGGGTCCTTATGAAGGGTAAATAGAAGTTGACAAATCACGTTGTGGCTTCACGTAGGTAAGAAAACGTTCTTGCTAGAACCCTATTCAGCCACGTAAAACTTGCAACAACAATTAGAGGACGTCTAACTTGTTTTTGCAGCAAGTGCTTTGTGATATGATATGGCCAAAGTTGTGATGAATGATGAATGATCTATATGTGATGTATGAGATGTTCATGCTATTGTAATAGGAATCACGACTTGCATGTCGATGAGTATGACAACCGGCAGGAGCCATAGGAGTTGTCTTTATTTTTTGTATGACCTGCGTGTCATTGAGAAACGCCATGTAAATTACTTTACTTTATTGCTAAACGCGTTAGCCATAGTAGTAGAAGTAATAGTTGGCGAGCAACTTCATGGAGACACGATGATGGAGATCATGATGATGGAGATCATGGTGTCATGCCGGTGACAAGATGATCATGGAGCCCCAAGATGGAGATCAAAGGAGCTATGTGATATTGGCCATATCATGTCACTATTATTATTTGATTGCATGTGATGTTTATCATGTTTTTGCATCTTGTTTACTTAGAACGACGGTAGTAAATAAGATGATCCCTCATAATAATTTCAAGAAAGTGTTCCCCCTAACTGTGCACCGTTGCGACAGTTCGTTGTTTCGAAGCACCACGTGATGATCGGGTGTGATAGATTCTAACGTTCACATACAACGGGTGTAAGACAGATTTACACATGCAAACACTTAGGTTGACTTGACGAGCCTAGCATGTACAGACATGGCCTCGGAACACAGAAGACCGAAAGGTCGAGCATGAGTCGTATAGAAGATACGATCAACATGAAGATGTTCACCGACGTTGACTAGTCCGTCTCACGTGATGATCGGACACGGCCTAGTTACTCGGATCATGTTATACTTAGATGACTAGAGGGATGTCTATCTAAGTGGGAGTTCATTGAATAATTTGATTAGATGAACTTAATTATCATGAACTTAGTCTAAAATCTTTACAATATGTCTTGTAGATCAAATGGCCAACGTAGTTCCTCAACTTCAACGCGTTCCTAGAGAAAACCAAGCTGAAAGACGATGGCAGCAACTATACGGACTGGGTCCGGAACCTGAGGATCATCCTCATAGCTGCCAAGAAAGATTATGTCCTACAAGCACCGCTGGGTGACGCACCTGTTCTCCCTGAGAACAAGACGTTATGAACGCTTGGCAGGCACGTACCGATGACTACTCCCTCGTTCAGTGCGGCATGCTTTACAGCTTAGAGCCGGGGCTCCAAAATCGTTTTGAGAGACACGGAGCATATGAGATGTTCGAAGAGCTGAAAATGGTTTTCCAAGCTCATGCCCGGGTCGAGAGATATGAAGTCTCCGACAAGTTCTTCAGCTGTAAGATGGAGGAAAATAGTTCTGTCAGTGAGCACATACTCAAAATGTCTGGGTTGCATAACCGCTTGACTCAGCTGGGAGTTAATCTCCCGGATGACGCGGTCATTGACAGAATCCTTCAGTCGCTTCCACCGAGCTACAAGAGCTTTGTGATGAACTTCAATATGCAGGGGATGGAAAAGACCATTCCTGAAGTATTTGCTATGCTGAAATCAGCAGAGGTAGAAGTCAAAAGGAACATCAAGTGTTGATGGTCAATAAAACCACTAAGTTCAAGAAGGGCAAGGGTAAGAAGAACTTCAAGAAGGACGGCAAGGGAGTTGCCGCGCCCGGCAAGCAAGCTGCCGGGAAGAAGCCAAAGAATGGACCCAAGCCCGAGACTGAGTGCTTTTATTGCACTGGAAGCGGAACTGCCCCAAATACTTAGCGGACAAGAAGGCCGGCAAAACGAAAGGTATATGTGATATACATGTAATTGATGTGTACCTTACCAGTACTCGTAGTAGCTCCTGGGTATTTGATACCGGTGTCAGTTGCTCACATTTGTAACTCAAAGCAGGAGCTGCGGAATAAGCGGAGACTGGCGAAGGACGAGGTGACGATGCGCGTCGGGAATGGTTCCAAGGTCGATGTGATCGCCGTCGGCACGCTTACCTCTACATTTACCTACGGGATTAGTTTTGAACCTCAATAATTGTTATTTAGTGCCAAGTTTGAGCATGAACATTGTATCAGGATCTCGTTCAATATGAGATGGCTACTCATTTAAATCCAAGAATAATGGTTGTTCTATTTATATGAGAGATTTGTTTTATGGTCATGCTCCAATGGTGAATGGTTTATTCTTAATGAATCTCGAGCGTAATGCTACACATATTCATAGTGTGAATACCAAAAGATGTAAGGCTGATAATGATAGTCCCACATACTTGTGGCACTGCCGCCTTGGTCACATAGGTGTCAAACGCATGAAGAAGCTCCATGTAGATGGACTTTTAGAGTCTCTTGATTACGAATCATTTGACACGTGCGAATCATGCCTCATGGGTAAAATGACCAAGACTCCATTCTCAGGAATAATGGAGCGAGCAACCAACTTATTGGAAATCATACATACTGATGTGTGCGGTCCAATGAGTGTTGAGGCTCGCGGTGGCTATCGTTATGTTCTCACCCTCACTGATGACTTGAGTAGATATGGGTATGTCTATTTAATGAAACACAAGTCTGAGACCTTTGAAAGGTTCAAGGAATTTCAGAGTGAGGTTGAGAATCAACGTGACAGGAAAATCAAATTCCTGCGATCAGATCGTGGAGGAGAATACTTGAGTCACAAATTCAGCACACACTTAAGAAAATGTGGAATAGTTTCACAACTCACGCCGCCTGGAACACCTCAACGTAATGGTGTGTCCGAACGTCGTAATCGCACTCTATTAGATATGGTGCGATCTATGATGTCTCTTGCCGATTTACCGTTATCTTTTTGGGGGTATGCTTTAGAGACTGCCGCATTCACTTTAAATAGGGCTCCGTCGAAATCCGTTGAGACGACACCGTTTGAATTATGGTTTGGGAAGAAACCTAAGCTGTCGTTTCTAAAAGTTTGGGGATGCGATGCTTATGTTAGGAAACTTCAACCTGAAAAGCTCGAACCCAAGTCGGAAAAATGCGTCTTCATAGTATACCCTAAAGAAACTATTGGGTATACCTTCTACCTCATATCCGAAGGCAAGATCTTTGTTGCCAAGAATGGGTCCTTTCTAGAGAAAGAGTTTCTCTCGAAAGAAGTAAGTGGGAGGAAAGTAGAACTTGATGAAGTATTACCTCTTGAACCGGAAAATGGCGCAACTCAAGAAAATGTTCCTGAGGTGCCTGCACCGACTAGAGAGGAAGTTAATGATGATGATCAAGATACTTCTGATCAAGCTCCTACTGAAATTCGAAGGTCCACAAGGACACGTTCCGCACCAGAGTGGTACGACAACCCTGTCTTGGAAATCATGTTGTTAGACAACGGTGAACCTTCGAACTATGAAGAAGCGATGGCGGGCCCGGATTCCGACAAATGGCTAGAAGCCATGAAATCCGAGATAGGATCCATGTATGAAAACGAAGTATGGACTTTGACTGACTTGCCCATTGAGCGGCGAGCCATAGAAAATAAATGGATCTTTAAGAAGAAGACAGACGCGGATGGTAATGTGACCATCTATAAAGCTCGGCTTGTCGCTAAGGGTTATCGACAAGTTCAAGGGGTTGACTACGATGAGACTTTCTCACCGGTAGCGAAGCTGAAGTCCGTCCGAATCATGTTAGCGATTGCCGCATTCTATGATTATGAAATATGGCAAATGGACGTCAAAACGGCATTCCTTAATGGTTTCCTTAAGGAAGAATTGTATATGATGCAACCGGAAGGTTTTGTCGATCCTAAGAATGCTGACAAGGTGTGCAAGCTCCAACGCTCGATTTATGGGCTGGTGCAAGCATCTCGGAGTTGGAACATTCGCTTTGATGAGATGATCAAAGCGTTTGGGTTTACACAGACTTATGGAGAAGCCTGTGTTTACAAGAAAGTGAGTGGGAGCTCTGTAGCATTTCTCATATTATATGTAGATGACATACTTTTGATGGGAAATGATATAGAACTCTTGGACAGCATTAAGGCCTACTTGAATAAAAGTTTTTCAATGAAGGACCTTGGAGAAGCTGCTTATATATTAGGCATCAAGATCTACAGAGATAGATCAAGACGCCTCATAGGTCTTTCACAAAGCACATACCTTGATAAGATATTGAAGAAATTCAATATGGATCATTCTAAGAAGGGGTTCTTACCCGTGTTACAAGGTGTGAAATTGAGCTCGGCTCAATGTCCGACCACGGCAGAAGATATAGAAGAGATGAGTGTCATCCCCTATGCCTCAGCCATAGGTTCTATTATGTATGCCATGCTGTGTACCAGACCTGATGTAAACCTTGCCGTAAGTTTGGTAGGAAGGTACCAAAGTAATCCCGGCAAGGAACACTGGACAGCGGTCAAGAATATCCTGAAGTACCTGAAAAGGACTAAGGAAATGTTTCTCGTTTATGGAGGTGACGAAGAGCTCGTCGTAAAGGGTTACGTCGACGCTAGCTTCGACACAGATCTGGATGACTCTAAGTCACAAACCGGATACGTGTATATTTTGAATGGTGGGGTAGTAAGCTGGTGCAGTTGCAAGCAAAGCATCGTGGCGGGATCTACATGTGAAGCGGAGTACATGGCAGCCTCGGAGGCAGCGCATGAAGCAATTTGGGTGAAGGAGTTCATCACCGACCTAGGAGTCATACCCAATGCGTCGGGGCCGATCAAGCTCTTCTGTGACAACACTGGAGCTATTGCTCTTGCCAAGGAGCCCAGGTTTCACAAGAAGACAAGGCACATCAAGCGTCGCTTCAACTCCATTCGTGAAAATGTTCAAGATGGAGACATTGATATTTGTAAAGTACACACGGACCTGAATGTAGCAGATCCGCTGACTAAACCTCTCCCTAGAGCAAAACATGATCAACACCAGAATTCCATGGGTGTTCGATTCATCACAATGTAACTAGATTATTGACTCTAGTGCAAGTGGGAGACTGTTGGAAATATGCCCTAGAGGCAATAATAAAAGCATTATTATTATATTTCTTTGTTCATGATAATTGTCTTTATTCGTGCTATAATTGTATTATCCGGAAATCATAATACATGTGTGAATAATAGACACCAACATGTCCCTAGTAAGCCTCTAGTTGACTAGCTCGTTGATCAACAGATAGTCATGGTTTCCTGACTATGGACATTGGATGTCATTGATAACGAGATCACATCATTAGGAGAATGATGTGATGGACAAGACCCAATCCTAAACATAGCATAAGATCGTATAGTTCGTTTGCTAGAGTTTTCCAATGTCAAGTATCTTTTCCTTATACCATGAGATCGTGTAACTCCCGGATACCGTAGGAGTGCTTTGGGTGTGCCAAACGTCACAACGTAACTGGGTGACTATAAAGGTATACTACGGGTATCTCCGAAAGTGTCTGTTGGGTTGACACGGATCAAGACTGGGATTTGTCACTCCGTATGACGGAGAGGTATCACTGGGCCCACTCGGTAGTGCATCATCATTATGAGCTCAAAGTGACCAAGTGTCTGGTCACGGGATCATGCATTACGGTACGAGTAAAGTGACTTGCCGGTAACGAGATTGAACGAGGTATTGGGATACCGACGATCGAATCTCGGGCAAGTAACATACCGATTGACAAAGGGAATTGTATACGGGGTTGCTTGAATCCTCGACATCGTGGTTCATCCGATGAGATCATCGAGGAGCATGTGGGAGCCAACATGGGTATCCAGATCCCGCTGTTGGTTATTGACCGGAGAGCGATCTCGGTCATGTCTACATGTCTCCCGAACCCGTAGGGTCTACACACTTAAGGTTCGGTGACGCTAGGGTTGTAGGGATATGTATATGCAGTAACCCGAATGTTGTTCGGAGTCCCGGATGAGATCCCGGACATCATGAGGAGTTCCGGAATGGTCCGGAGGTAAAGATTTATATATGGGAAGTCCTGTTTCGGCCATCGGGACAAGTTTCGGGGTCATCGGTATTGTACCGGGACCACCGGAAGGGTCCCGGGGGGTCCACCAGGTGGGTCCACCTGTCCCGGGGGCCACATGGGCTTTAGGGGGTGCGCCTTGGCCTACCTGGGCCAAGGGCACCAGCCCCAAGAGGCCCATGCGCCTAGTGTTTCAAGGAGGAAGAGTCCTAGGAGGGGAAGGCACCTCCTAGGTGCCTTGGGGAGGAGGGATTCCTCCCCTTGGCCGCACCACCCTAGGAGATTAGATCTCCTAGGGCCAGGGCCCCCCCTTGGCCCTCCTATATATAGTGGGGAGATGGAGGACTTCTTACCCCCTTGCCTTTGGTGCCTCCCTCTCCCTCTCCAACACCTCCTCCTCCTCCATAGTGCTTGGCAAAGCCCTGCCGGAGTACTGCAGCTCCATCACCACCACGCCGTTGTGCTGCTGCTGGAGCCATCTTCCTCAACCTCTCCTTCCCCCTTGCTGGATCAAGAAGAAGGAGACGTCGCTGCTCCGTACGTGTGTTGAACGCGGAGGTTCCGTCCGTTCGGTGCTAGGATCTTCGGTGATTCGAATCACGTCGAGTACGACTCCCTCATCCCCGTTCTTGGAACGCTTCCGCGCGTGATCTACAAAGGTATGTAGATGCAATCCAATCACTCATTGCTAGATGAACTCATAGATGGATCTTGGTGAAACCGTAGAATTTTTTTTGTTTTCTGCAACGTTCCCCAAGGAAGTGCACAGGTCTTCATGCATCGCAGCTCCTCCTTCATCTTGACATCGCGCACGCCGTCGGAGAAGGCTGAGATGATGGCCTCCTCGGTCACCTTGGGAATCTTGAGGCGTGCGTTGTTGAAGCGCTGGATGTACTTCTGCAGGGTCTCTCCGGGTTGTTGCTTGATGCGGCGCATGTCGCTCACGGCGGGTGGCCGGTCGCGAGTACCTTGGAAGTTGGCGATGAAGCGGGTGCGCATCTCGTCCCAGGAGGAGATCGTGCCTGGAGCCAGGTTCAGGAGCCAGGTGCGGGCCCCGTCCTTGAGCGCCATGGGAAACCAGTTCGCCATGACCTTCTCGTCTCCGTTGGCAGCTTCGATGCCCAGCTCATAGAGCTGGAGGAACTCCGCAGGGTCGGCTGTGCCGTCGTAACGAGGAGGCAGGTCTGGCTTGAACTTGCCGGGCCACGCGACGCTGCGTAGCTCGGTGGTGAAGGCACGGCAGCCTGCTGTGGCCACGGGAGGCCTTGGGTGAGAGCTTGGTCTTGCATGTCCCCACGCGCTGCAGCTGGAGCAGCGCGGGGTCTTGACGCGGGAGCAGGAGCATGGTCGCGACGTGCTGGAGCAGGGAGCCGGGCAGCTTCTTGCGGGCGAGGGACTTCTTGCAGCTCTACTCTTGCGCGCTGCGCCTATGACGAGCGGGTTCCGCAACTAGGAACAGAGTTACTAGCACAACCTATCAGCAAATACGACGCGCCTTGGACCATGGCGCCTTCTGAGGAGGCGGTAGGGCACCCCGGGCTTCGCGGTGCCCGTAGCGGGGAGACTACTCTATAGCCTGAGTTCAGCGCAAGCGCGAACGAACGGGCAGGAGAGCCCCGGGCGTGACGAGCTCGGCGACGCGGTCGAGCCATTCTTCTATAGACGTCGGACGGGAGGAGCAGGACGCTCGTTTGCCGCGATGAGCACAGCTCGAGCCTCCATGGGTGCGCGGAGCGCGCGGGACGAAGAACCAGCTGGGGTGAGCGAGGGAGTAGCGGTGCGGCCGTCTTGCCGCACGGACGGATGCTGAGACGACGCTTGCTGCTTCCCCCGCCGGGCCGGTGGCGGCGTTGACGGCAGGTGACGGGGAACGGCGAGGACGCCCGCCGACAGGAGCCGTCTGGGCGACGCGGGAAGCGAGAGCGGCCCGGCGCTCGGCGCGGGCCCGACGAGCGTCAGACATGGACGCGATGGTCGGAGGAGAACGGGGTGGTGGAAGACGAATTCCGGCGCACCCCTACCTGGCGCGCCAAATGTCGGATTTCGGGTTCCGGCAGACCCTTGAGGTTCGAACACTGGGGTGCGCGCGGAGATTTCGCTCCTTCACCTACCTGCCAACCCCTCCGCCTCGCTAAGATCTAAGCTATGGAAAGAACAACACAAGAGACACAGGGTTTATACTGGTTCGGGCCACCGTTGTGGTGTAATACCCTACTCCAGTGTGTGGTGTGGTGGATTGCCTCTTGGGCTGATGATGATGAGCAATACAAGGAAGAACAGCCTCACGAGGGTCTGTTCTTGGCTGGGGAGATGAACTGCTAGGAGGAGTTCATTCGCCCTTCTCTCTCTCTCTCTGTCTGTGATGCTACTCGATCCGATCCTAGCTAGTTTCTCTCTTGTCTTCTAGATTCTCCCTTCTTGATTGCCCCTCTACCCTGGGGGTGGCTAGTCCTATTTATAGGCAAAGGCCCTGGGCCTCTTCCCAAATATTGAGCGGGAAGGGCGCCAACAATTGGCCATTTTGAAGGGGAACATCTGGTACACTTATCCTGACTAAAGTTGGTCCTCGCCTGCCAAAGGCTCTGGTGGTGACGCTGGCTTGGGCTCCACAATGACTTCCTCCCTGCCGTTGGACTGGTCTTGGTCTCGTTGCACCGAAACGGGTGCCTTTGCTTGATGCTCTCGCCTGCGCTTGCAACCTTTGCACCAAAGAGGAAAGGAGGACACTGTGCGGCTGGCGCCCGCCTGGCGCCTTTGGTCGTCATGGCTTGCGTCACAGGCACCTCATGAGGTACCCCGCCTTGGCCTCTCCGCCTCCTCGCGAGCCAGCCTGATGAGGCCATGCCTGAGGAAGCTCCGTGTCGTCCGCCCCGCGAGGCTTGGCCCCTCGCGAGGGTCTTGGGTCTGTGTTGATGAAGATGGGGCCGTGCTGGGCCCCCCTTTGAGCCACGCCGCAGGCCGCAGGCAGGCAAGTCTGGACCCCCGTTCCAGAACGCCGACAGGTAGATGTAGAGGTAGCGTGCCGACCGCGATCACATCAACTTTGGAACCGTTTCCCACGCGCATCGTCACCTCGTCCTTTGCCAGTGCCCGCTTATTCCGTAGTCCCTGTTTCGAGTTGCAAATATTAGCAACAGAACCAGTATCAAATACCCAGGTGCTACTGCGAGCTCTAGTAAGGTACACATCAGTAACATGTATATCACATATACCTTTGTTCACCTTGCCATCCTTCTTATCCGCCAAATACTTGGGGCAGTTCCGCTTCCAGTGACCAGTCTGCTTGCAGTAGAAGCACTCAGTTTCAGGCTTAGGTCCAGACTTGGGTTTCTTCTCTTGAGCAGCAACTTGCTTGCCGTTCTTCTTGAAGTTCCCCTTCTTCTTCCCTTTGCCCTTTTTCTTGAAACTAGTGGTTTTGTTAACCATCAACACTTGATGCTCCTTTTTGATTTCTACCTCTACAGCTTTCAGCATTGCGAAGAGCTCGGGAATAGTCTTGTTCATCCCTTGCATATTATAGTTCATCACGAAGCTCTTGTAGCTTGGTGGCAGTGATTGGAGAATTCTGTCAATGACGCAATCATCCGGAAGATTAACTCCCAATTGAATCAAGTGATTATTATACCCAGACATTTTGAGTATATGCTCACTGACAGAACTGTTCTCCTCCATCTTGCAGCTATAGAACTTATTGGAGACTTCATATCTCTCAATTCGGGCATTTGCTTGAAATATTAACTTCAACTCCTAGAACATCTCATATGCTCCATGACGTTCAAAACGTCGTTGAAGTCCCGTTTCTAAGCCGTAAAGCATGGCACACTGAACTATCGAGTAGTCATCAGCTTTGCTCTGCCAGACGTTCATAACATCTGGTGTTGCTCTAGCAGCAGGCCTGGCACCCAGCGGTGCTTCCAGGACGTAATTCTTCTGAGCAGCAATGAGGATAATCCTCAAGTTACGGACCCAGTCCGTGTAATTGCTACCATCATCTTTCAACTTTGCTTTCTCAAGGAACGCATTAAAATTCAACGGAACAACAGCACGAGCCATCTATCTACAATCAACATAAACAAGCAAGATACTATCAGGGACTAAGTTCATGATAAATTTAAGTTCAATTAATCATATTACTAAAGAACTCCCACTTAGATAGACATCCCTCTAATCTTCTAAGTGATTACGTGATCCAAATCAACTAAACCATAACCGATCATCACGTGAGATGGAGTAGTTTTCAATGGTGAACATCGTTTATGTTGATCATATCTACTATATGATTCATGCTCGACCTTTCGGTCTCCGTGTTCCGAGGCCATATCTGTATATGCTAGGCTCGTCAAGTTTTAACCTGAGTATTCTGCTTGTGCAAAACTGGCTTGCACCCGTTGAAGATGGACGTAGAGCTTATCACACCCGATCATCACGTGGTGTCTGGGCACGACGAACTTTGGCAACGGTGCATACTCAGGGAGAACACTTCTTGATAATTTAGTGAGAGATCATCTTATAATGCTACCGTCAATCAAAGCAAGATAAGATGCATAAAAAGATAAACATCACATGCAATCAATATAAGTGATATGATATGGCCATCATCATCTTGTGCTTGTGATCTCCATCTCCGAAGCACCGTCATGATCACCATCGTCACCGGCGCGACACCTTGATCTCCATCGTAGCATCATTGTCGTCTCGCCAATCTTATGCTTCCACGACTATCACTACCGTTTAGTAATAAAGTAAAGCATTACATCGCGATTGCATTGCATACAATAAAACGACAACCATATGTCTCCTGCCAGTTGCCGATAACTCGGTTACAAAACATGATCATCTCATACAATAAAATTCAGCATCATGCCTTGACCATATCACATCACAACATGCCCTGCAAGAACAAGTTAGACGTCCTCTACTTTGTTGTTGCATGTTTTACGTGGCTGCTACGGGCTTAAGTAAGAACCAATCTCACCTACGCATCAAAACCACAACGATAGTTTGTCAAATAGACTCCGTTTTAACCTTCGCAAGGACCGGGCGTAGCTATACTTGGTTCAACTAAAGTTGGAGAGACAGTCGCCCGCAAGCCATCTATGTGCAAAGCACGTTGAGGGAACCGGTCTCGCGTAAGCGTGCGCGTAAGGTTGGTCCAGGTCGTCTCGTCCAACAATACCGCCGAACCAAAGTATGACATGCTGGTAGGCAGTATGACTTGTATCGTCCACAACTCACTTGTGTTCTACTCGTGCATATAACATCAACATAAATAACCTAGGCTCTGATACCACTGTTGGGTTTCGTAGTAATTTCAAAAAAATTCCTACGCACACGCAAGATCATGTGATGCATAGCAACGAGGGGGAGAGTGTTGTCTACGTACCCAACGCAGACCGACTGCGGAAGCGATGACACGACGTAGAGGAAGTAGTCGTACGTCTTCACGATCCAACCGATCAAGCACCGAAACTACGGCACCTCCGAGTTCAAGCACACGTTCAGCTCAATGACGATCCCCGGACTCCGATCCAGCAAAGTGTCGGGGAAGAGTTCCGTCAGCACGACGGCGTGGTGACGATCTTGATGAACTACAGTAGCAGGGCTTCGCCTAAACTCCGCTACAGTATTATCGAGGAATATGGTGGCAGGGGGCACCGCACACGGCTAAGGAATAGATCACGTGGATCAACTTGTGTGTTCTAGGGTGCCTCTATCTCAGTATATAAAGGAGCCAAGGGGGGAGGGGGGCGCCGGCCAGGGAGAGGGCGCAGGAGGAGTCCTACTCCTTCCGGGAGTAGGACTCCCCCCCCCAATCCTATTCCAACTAGGATTCCCAAGGGGGAAAGGGGGAGAAGGGTGCCCGGCCACCTCTCCTAGTCCTAATAGGACTAGGGGAGGGGGGAGGTGCGCAGCCCCCTTGGGCTGCCCCTTTCTCCTTTCCACTAAGGCCCATGAAGGCCCATATGGCTCCCGGGGGGTTCCGGTAACCTCCCGGTAACCCGGTAAAATCCTGATTTCACCCGGAACACTTCCGATGTCCAAACATAGGCTTCCAATATATCAATCTTTGGTACACCATTTCGAGACTCCTCGTCATGTCCGTGATCACATCCGGGACTCCGAACAACCTTTGGTACATCAAAATGCATAAACTCATAATGTAACTGTCATCATAACCTTAAGCGTGCGGACCCTACGGGTTCGAGAACAATGTAGACATGACCGAGACACGTCTCCGGTCAATAACCAATAGCGGGACCTGGATGCCCATATTGGCTCCTACATATTCTACAAAGATCTTTATCGGTCAGACCGCATAACAACATACGTTGTTCCCTTTGTCATCGGTATGTTACTTGCCCGAGATTCGATCGTCGGTATCCAATACCTAGTTCAATCTCGTTACCGGCAAGTCTCTTTACTCGTTCCGTAATACATCATCTCACAACTAACATATTAGTTGTAATGCTTGCAAGGCTTATGTGATGTGTATTACCGAGAGGGCCCAGAGATACCTCTCCGACAATCGGAGTGACAAATCCTAATCTCGAAATACGCCAACCCAACATCTACCTTTGGAGACACCTGTAATGCTCCTTTATAATCACCCTGTTACGTTGTGACGTTTGGTAGCACCCAAAGTGTTCCTCCGGCAAACGGGAGTTGCATAATCTCATAGTCATAGGAACAGGTATAAGTCATGAAGAAAGCAATAGCAACATACTAAACGATCGGGTGCTAAGCTAATGGAATGGGTCATGTCAATCAGATCATTCAACTAATGATGTGACCTCGTTAATCAAACAACAACTCATTGTTCATGGTTAGGAAACATAACCATCTTTGATTAACGAGCTAGTCAAGTAGAGGCATACTAGTGACACTTTGTTTGTCTATGTATTCACACATGTATTATGTTTCTGGTTAATACAATTCTAGCACGAATAATAAACATTTATCATGATTATAAGGAAATAAATAATAACTTTATTATTGCCTCTAGGGCATATTTCCTTCAGTCTCCCACTTGCACTAGAGTCAATAATCTAGATTACACTGTAATGAATCTAACACCCATGGAGCCTTGGTGCTGATCATGTTTTGCTCGTGGAAGAGGCTTAGTCAACGGGTCTGCAATATTCAGATCCGTATGTATCTTGCAAATCTCTATGTCTCCCACCTGGACTAGATCCCGGATGGAGTTGAAGCGTCTCTTGATGTGTTTGGTCCTTTTGTGAAATCTGGATTCCTTTGCCAAGGCAATTGCACCAGTATTGTCACAAAATATTTTCATTGGACCCGATGCATTAGGTATGACACCTAGATCGGATATGAACTCCTTCATCCAGACTCCTTCATTCGCTGCTCCCGAAGCAGCTATGTACTCCGCTTCACATGTAGATCCCACTACGACGCTTTGTTTAGAACTGCACCAACTGACAGCTCCACCGTTTAATGTAAACACGTATCCGGTTTGCGATTTAGAATCGTCCGGATCAGTGTCAAAGCTTGCATCAACGTAACCTTTTACGGTGAGCTCTTTGTCACCTCCATATACGAGAAACATATCCTTAGTCCTTTTCAGGTATTTCAAGATGTTCTTGACCGCTGTCCAGTGATCCACTCCTGGATTACTTTGGTACCTCCCTGCTAAACTTATAGCAAGGCACACATCAGGTCTGGTACACAGCATTGCATACATGATAGATCCTATGGCTGATGCATAGGGAACATCTTTCATATTCTCTCTACCTTCTGCAGTGGTCGGGCATTGAGTCTTACTCAACTTCACACCTTGTAACACAGGCAAGAACCCTTTCTTTGCTTGATCCATTTTGAACTTCTTCAAAATTTTGTCAAGGTATGTGCTTTGTGAAAGTCCAATTAAGCGTCTTGATCTATCTCTATAGATCTTAATGCCTAATATGTAAGCAGCTTCACCGAGGTCTTTCATTGAAAAACTTTTATTCAAGTATCCCTTTATGCTATCCAGAAATTCTATATCATTTCCAATTAGCAATATGTCATCCACATATAATATCAGAAATGCTACAGAGCTCCCACTCACTTTCTTGTAAATACAGGCTTCTCCGAAAGTCTGTATAAACCAAATGCTTTGATCACACTATCAGAACGTTTATTCCAACTCCGAGAGGCTTGCACCTGTCCATAAATGGATCGCTGGAGCTTGCACACTTTGTTAGCTCCCTTTGGATCGACAAAACCTTCCGGTTGCATCATATACAACTCTTCTTCCAGAAATCCATTTAGGAATGCAGTTTTGACATCCATCTGCCAAATTTCATAATCATAAAATGCGGCAATCGCTAACATGATTCGGACGGACTTAAGCATCACTACGGGTGAGAAGGTTTCATCGTAGTCAATCCCTTGAACTTGCCGAAAACCTTTTGCGACAAGTCGAGGTTTGTAGACAGTAACATTACCATCAGCGTCAGTCTTCTTCTTAAAAATCCATTTATTTTCAATTGCTTGCCGATCATCGGGCAAGTCAACCAAAGTCCATACTTTGTTCTCATACATGGATCCCATCTCAGATTTCATGGCTTCAAGCCACTTTGCGGAATCTGGGCTCACCATCGCTTCTTCATAGTTCGTAGGTTCATCATGATCTAGTAGCATGACTTGCAGAACAGGATTACCGTACCACTCTGGTGCGGATCTTACTCTGGTTGATCTACGAGGTTCAGTAGTATCTTGATCTGAAGTTTCATGATCATTATCATTGGCTTCCTCACTAACTGGTGTAGGTGTCACTGAAACAGTTTTCTGTGATGTACTACTTTCCAGTAAGGGAGCAGGTACAGTTACCTTATCAAGTTCTACTTTCCTCCCACTCACTTCTTTCGAGAGAAACTCCTTCTCTAGAAAGGATCCATTCTTGGCAACGAATGTTTTGCCTTCGGATCTGTGATAGAAGGTGTACCCAACAGTTTCCTTTGGGTATCCTATGAAGACACATTTCTCCGATTTGGGTTCGAGCTTATCAGGTTGAAGCTTTTTCACATAAGCATCGCAGCCCCAAACTTTAAGAAACGACAACTTTGGTTTCTTGCCAAACCACAGTTCATAAGGCGTCGTCTCAACGGATTTTGATGGTGCCCTATTTAACGTGAATGCGGCCGTCTCTAGAGCATAACCCCAAAACGATAGCGGTAAATCAGTAAGAGACATCATAGATCGCACCATATCCAGTAAAGTACGATTACGACGTTCGGACACACCATTACGCTGTGGTGTTCCAGGTGGCGTGAGTTGCGAAACTATTACACAATTTTTCAAATGTACACCAAACTCGTAACTCAAATATTCTCCTCCACGATCAGATCGTAGAAACTTTATTTTCTTGTTACGATGATTTTCAACTTCACTCTGAAATTCTTTGAACTTTTCAAATGTTTCAGACTTATGTTTCATTAAGTAGATATACCCATATCTGCTTAAATCATCTGTGAAGGTGAGAAAATAACGATATCCGCCACGAGCCTCAATATTCATCGGACCACATACATCGGTATGTATGATTTCCAACAAATCTGTTGCTCTCTCCATAGTACCGGAGAACGGTGTTTTAGTCATCTTGCCCATGAGGCACGGTTCGCAAGTACCAAGTGATTCATAATCAAGTGGTTCCAAAAGTCCATCAGTATGGAGTTTCTTCATGCGCTTTATACCGATATGACCTAAACGACAATGCCACAAATAAGTTGCACTATCATTATCAACTCTGCATCTTTTGGCTTCAACATTATGAATATGTGTATTACTACTATCGAGATTCACAAAAATAGACCACTCTTCAAGGGTGCATGACCATAAAAGATATTACTCATATAAATAGAACAACCATTATTCTCTGATTTAAATGAATAACCGTCTCGCATTAAACAAGATCCAGATATAATGTTCATGCTCAACGCTGGCACCAAATAACAATTATTTAGGTCTAAATACTAATCCCGAAGGTAGATGTAGAGGTAGCGTGCCGACCGCGATCACATCGACTTTGGAACCATTTCCCACGCGCATCGTCACCTCGTCCTTAGCCAATCTTCGCTTAATCCGTAGTCCCTGTTTCGAGTTGCAAATATTAGCAACAGAACCAGTATCAAATACCCAGGTGCTACTGCGAGCATTAGTAAGGTACACATCAATAACATGTATATAACATATACTTGTTCAACTTGTGCCATCCTTCTTATCCGCCAAATACTTGGGGCAGTTCCGCTTCCAGTGACCAGTCCCTTTGAAGTAGAAGCACTCAGTCTCAGGCTTAGGTCCAGACTTGGGTTTCTTCTCTTGAGCATCAACTTGTTTGTTGTTCTTTTTGAAGTTCCCTTTCTTCTTCCCTTTGCCCTTTTTCTTGAAACTGGTGGTCTTGTTGACCATCAACACTTGATGCTCCTTCTTGATTTCTACCTCCGCAGCCTTTAGCATTGCGAAGAGCTCGGGAATTGTCTTATTCATCCCTTGCATATGATAGTTCATCACAAAGCTCTTGTAGCTTGGTGGCAGTGATTGAAGAATTCTGTCAATGACACTATCATCCGGAAGATTAACTCCCAGTTGAATTAAGTGATTGTTATACCCAGAAATTTTGAGTATATGTTCACTGGCAGAACTATTCTCCTCCATCTTGCAGTTGTAGAACTTATTGGAGACTTCATATCTCTCAATCCGGGAATTTGCTTGAAATATTAACTTCAACTCCTGGAACATCTCATATGCTCCATGACGTTAAAAACGTCGTTGAAGTCCCGGTTCTAAGCCGTAAAGCATGGCACACTGAACTATCGAGTAGTCACAGCTTTGCTCTGCCAACGTTCATAACATCTGGTGTTGCTCCTGCAGCAGGTCTGGGACCTAGCGGTGCTTCCAGGACGTAATTCTTCTGTGCAGCAATGAGGATAATCCTCAAGTTACGGACCCAGTCCGTGTAATTGCTACCATCATCTTTCAACTTTGCTTTCTCAAGGAACACATTAAAATTCAACAGAACAACAGCACAGGCCATCTATCTACAACAACATAGACAAGCAATATACTATCAGGTTACTAAGTTCATGATAAATTTAAGTTCAATTAATCATATTACTTAAGAACTCCCACTTAGATAGACATCCCTCTAATCATCTAAGTGATCACGTGATCCAAATCAACTAAACCATGTTCCGATCATCACGTGATATGGAGTAGTTTTCAATGGTGAACATCATTATGTTGATCATATCTACTATATGATTCACGCTCGACCTTTCGGTCTCCGTGTTCCGAGGCCATATCTGTATATGCTTAGCTCGTCAAGTATAACCTGAGTATTCCGCGTGTGCAACTGTTTTGCACCCGTTGTATTTGAACGTAGAGCCTATCACACCCGATCATCACGTGGTGTCTCAGCACGAAGAACTTTCGCAACGGTGCATACTCAGGGAGAACACTTCTTGATAATTTAGTGAGAGATCATCTTATAATGCTACCGTCAATCAAAGCAAGATAAGATGCATAAAAGATAAACATCACATGCAATCAATATAAGTGATATGATATGGCCATCATCATCTTGTGCTTGTGATCTCCATCTCCGAAGCACCGTCATGATCACCATCGTCACCGGCGCGACACCTTGATCTCCATCGTAGCATCGTTGTCGTCTCGCCAACTTATGCTTCTACGACTATCGCTACCGCTTAGTGATAAAGTAAAGCATTACAGGGCGATTGCATTGCATACAATAAAGCGACAACCATATGGCTCCTGCCAGTTGCCGATAACTCGGTTACAAAACATGATCATCTCATACAATAAAATTTAGCATCATGTCTTGACCATATCACATCACAACATGCCCTGCAAAAACAAGTTAGACGTCCTCTACTTTGTTGTTGCAAGTTTTACGTGGCTGCTACGGGCTGAGCAAGAACCGTTCTTACCTACGCATCAAAACCACAACGATAGTTGTCAAGTTAGTGTTGTTTTAACCTTCTCAAGGACCGGGCGTAGCCACACTCAGTTCAACTAAAGTTGGAGAAACTGACACCCGCCAGCCACCTGTGTGCAAAGCACGTCGGTAGAACCAGTCTCGCGTAAGCGTACGCATAATGTCGGTCCGGGCCGCTTCATCCAACAATACCGCCGAACCAAAGTATGACATGCTGGTAAGCAGTATGACTTAGTATCACCCACAACTCACTTGTGTTCTACTCGTGCAAATAACATCTACGCATAAAACCTAGCTCGGATGCCACTGTTGGGGAACGTAGTAATTTCAAAAAAAAACTACGCACACAAGATCATGGTGATGCATAGCAACGAGAGGGGAGAGTGTGTCCACGTACCCTCGTAGACAAAAGCGGAAGCGTTAGCACAACGCGGTTGATGTAGTCGTACGTCTTCATGATCCGACCGATCAAGTACCGAACGTACGGCACCTCCGAGTTCAGCACACGTTCAGCTCGATGACGTCCCTCGAACTCCGATCCAGCCGAGCTATGAGGGAGAGTTCCGTCAGCACAATGGCGTGGTGACGATGATGATGTTATACCGACGCAGGGCTTCGCCTAAGCACCGCTACGATATTATTGAGGTGGATTATGGTGGAGGGGGACAGCGCACACGGCTAAGAGATCAAGAGATCAATTGCTGTGTCTAGAGGTGCCCCCTGCCCCCATATATAAAGGAGCAAGGGGGGATAGGTGGCCGTCCAGGAGGAGGCGGAGTAGGACTCCCTCCTTTCCTAGTTGGAGTAGGAGAAGGGGGAAGGAGGAGGGAGAGAGGAAGGAAAGGGGAGCGCCGCCCCCCCCTCCTTGTCCAATTCGGACTAGAGGGGGAGGGGGGGCGCGGCCTGCCTTGGCCGCCCCTCCTCTTCTGCACTAAGGCCCATCTTGGCCCATTAAACCCCCGGGGGGTTCTGGTAACCCCCGGTACTCTGGTAAAATCTCGATTTCGCCCAGAACACTTTCGATATCCAAATATAGGCTTCCAATATATCAATCTTTATGTCTCGACCATTTCGAGACTCCTCATTGTCGGTGTCAAAACCGGGGGATCTCGGGTAGGGGGTCCTGAACTGTGCGTCTAGGATTGATGGTAACAGGAGACGGGGGACACGATGTTTACCCAGGTTCGGGCCCTCTCTATGGAGGTAATACCCTACTTCTTGTTTGATTGATCTTGATGAGTATGACTGTTACAAGAGTTGATCTACCACGAGAACGTAATGGCTAAACCCTAGAGGTCTAGCCTATGAGTATATGGTAATGAATCTGTCCTATCTGGACTATGCTCTCCGGTTTATATAGACACTGGAGAGATCTAGGGTTACATGAGGTCGGTTACATAAGAGGGAATCTTCATAATCAATCGCCTAGCTTGCCTTCCACGCCAAGTAGAGTCCAATCCGGACACGGGTATAGTCTCCGGTCTTCATGTCTTCATAGCCCATCAGTCCGGCCCATTGATAACAGGCCGGATGCCCGAGGACCCCTTAGTCCAGTACTCCCTCAGTAGCCCCTGAACCTGGCTTCAATGACGAGAGGAGTTCGGCGTGCAGATTGTCTTCGACATTGCAGGGCAAGTTCCCCTTCTTCCGAACTCCAAGATAGTCTTCTGATGCGATGATTGTATCCGAACCTGCAACGCATTCCACACACAACCGTAGAGAGAATATAATATTTGCACGAGTCCAATCTGCTGACAGGTTTTATGACGCTACGCCTGTCCAGTTATAATCTTGAACCGTTTTCATCTGCCACCCCACGTTGCGAGACGCGGTTGCTATTGGCACGTCTTGTCGAAGCAGAGATCGTGTCCCTTATTGCGGGATTCTCATCAATGCGAGCATGGGTAACCCAACCGCGCCACTTTCACAGCCATTGGGAATAGGCGAATCTTAAGGCGAGCGAGGAGGCGTTTAATGTTTGCTGCCTTTATAAGAGGATAGGGATCCCCTCTTCCTCTTCTCACGCTTTCTCTTCATCTCCGCGTTCCCGATCTCGAGCTCCGGCGCCCAAGTTCCAATCTCCTTTCCACCCCAGCAACCATGTCCGGATCCGGTGGTCAGGGCAAGTGGATGGTCTCCTCCGTCACGGAGGAGGACACTGCTGAGCTCCGGGCGGCCAGGTATTTGGCAAAGGAGATGGCCCACCGTATGCCGGCCGAGGGACAGATCGTCCCCACGCTGGATCCCACACAGAGGGTGGTATTCATCCCCCATTTCTTCCGCGGGCTAGGGTTTCCACTTCACCCCTTCGTCCGCGGGCTAATGTATTATTACGGGGTAGATTTCCATGATCTGTCGCCGAATTCCTTCCTCAACATTTCGGCGTTTATCATCGTATGCGAGGCCTTCCTCCGCATCCACCCCCACTTCGGACTGTGGCTCAAAGTCTTCAACGTGAAGCCAAAGGTGGTAGATGGTCAGCATGCGAAGTGCGGAGGGGCAATGGTGAGTAAATTGTCCAACGTCTCTTGGCCCAAAGGCACCTTTGTGGATACGATAAATGAGTGGCAGAAGCAGTGGTTCTACGTCATAGAACCACGTGGCACCACCTGGGCCGCGGCTGCCGAATTCCGCTCTGGCGCTCCTGTGCGACTCACCTCCTGGGTCGAGAAGAGTCCAGACTGGTGTTCTCCTGACGAGCTGATAGCGCTGCAGACGCGTGTTCAGAGCATGGTAACCAAGAGCATCAAGCTTGTTGATGTGATCCAGGTGATGTTAGTTCGTCGGATCCTTCCTTGCCAGTGCCGAAGCCGCCCGCTGTGGGAGTTCAATCCAAAGAAGCACCGGACCTTGGTGAGGCTCTTCGAGACTACGCACGAGGGTGCATGGAAATTGCTCTTCAAGGGCAATGAGAAACCACCGGCCACAGATTCGGACCGTGGTCACGATTGTACACACCCCGTCAGCAAGGTATGTTGTTTTGAACGAGTCCCCAACCTAATTGTTTCGAGGATGATGTCTGAGCCCTTCTTATTGCTCTTTCAGGACTGGATGGAGAGGGCAAAGCGGATCCAGTGTCCGGCTCCGCTGCCTGAGGAACCAGTCATCCCGCATCTAGCGGAGATGCTGGTACCGGCGCCCTATAAGGCGCCGGAGAAGAAGGCCAAGAAGAAGGCAAAGGGGGCCAAGAGCGGCCTCTGCCGTAAGGGTACTTAGGACGTGGCGTCCGAGGATGACGAAACTCATTCCTCTGTCCCTGAGGACAATGACGGGGAAGAGGAGGAGGAGGAGGAAGAAAACAATCCTCCCCCCGAGGAGTGGAAGAAGAAGAGGGCGGCTCCGGTGCATCTAGAGGCGGAGGCGCCCAAAAAGGGAAAGGGCGTTCCCGCGGTCAACACCGCGTGGGGCGTTGATAGCAGTCCGAAACGACGCCCCCGCACTAAGCCCCAGGTCGCGTCGTAAGTGACATGGCTTATTTATGCGCACATCCAGCCCTTTCTCTCCATTATCTTGATGTAGTTAACCGTACCATTGCAGTCCGGCCGGCGACCTGATCCAGCGATCCTCGTCTGGAAGTTCGTTGGCCCCGTCGGAGATGGCGAGCCAGTCGCTACCGCCCGCTTATTCTCCCAGGGCCGGGGACGACACCGAAGTGCTGTCCCGAAGGGCTGATCGGAACCGGGGGGAACCCAGGACGCTATCCAGGAGGCACCATGAGGCGAAGCCTCCTCTGCCGGACATATGGAGGGGACGATCCCCATGGAGACTGGCAAAGAGGGCCGCGTCCAGCTTGGCCCTCATCTGAATACGATTCCGGAGGCCTATATGGCTCCGGAGTCGGGCGGGCAGCCCCCCTACCTGATGGAGGCGCTATAAGGCGCCTCTGTTATGGAAGAGCATCGTGTCCTTATGGGCATGGTGATCGAGAAGGTTCAGTCTGCCAAGAGTGGACTGAACGAAGCCTGCAGCAACCTGTTGACAGGTTTCGAGGTAAGTGACAGAGAAAGAGAAAAACCCCATGTAGTCTGTAGCCCCTGAGACACTATCCAGTGTTCGGCGACAAGAATCGGACAGAGGATCAATCTTTTATTGTAGGAGACTTACGTGATATGTATGCATAAGCAGGCGTCGCTGTTGGCCGCAACCTCGCATGCTGCCGAAGTCTCTGAACTGAAGCAGAGGCTGCAGCGGACCGAGAACGAACTCGGCAAGGTGATGATTCGGCTTCGGGAGAAGCAAGGTGAATGATGACGTGCTGTGTGTTCGAAAAGAACAAGAGTTGTATACTGACCGTAGTGTCATAATATGTGCAGGAGCCGCAACCGAGGTGGAGGCCCTAAAAAGGCCTTGGCCGAAGCCGAAGGGAAGGCCATTGAGCAGCAAGCTGCCCGAAAAAAGCTCGAGGTCCGAGTCAAGGAGGTCCAACAGGAGCTCCAAGACGCGGTGAAAAAATGTGAGATCTTGGAGAATAATGCTTCGGCTCAAAAGGCCGAACTCTCCAAGGCTCGTCAGAGCGTGGAGGCCGCACGGGGCCGCACAGAATGAGGCCCAGGCCGCCCTCCAGGAGATCCAGGAGGCTAGGAAGATCATGGCGGGTAAGGCTTTTAAGGTGCAAAGCAAGTATGCGGAGAAGCAATACCTTTTACTAACCCGGGTTCGGAGTTCCCCAGGGGCTTTTGCGGATTTACCACGTAGCGTATCAGACACTGCAGAGTTCTACCAAGCCGAAGGAGGAGGTTCGATGGAGAAGTTATTCTGGACGCAGTATGCGACGCCAGAGCATCCCGTGTCCTTCACCGATCAGCTGAAGCAGCTGGTGGAACTGCACAGGGTGGCCGAACTAGCCATGAAGGATTTAATAATCCGGCTATGGCCACCCGAAGCTATGCCCGGCAGCTACTTTGGACTTGTTAGGCGGCTAGTGGAAGCCTGTCCGCATCTGGACGTCATCAAGCGCTCTGTATGTATTGAAGGTGCCCGTATGGCCTTTGCTCGTTACAAGATGTGGTGGGCGAAGATGACTGCTGTTGAAGTGGCCAGCGGGCCGCCAGTGGGAAAGGAGCACCGCACACCCGAAAAGTATTTTGCGGATGTCCTAGAAGGGTCTCGACTTGTAGCAGCTCAATGTTTGAAGGACATTATTCTAGAATGAATACATTCATGTTGTCCTTTGCCTTGTATTATAAAGACAAAGCTTGTTTTGTAATGTAATTTTGTTTATGCTTTAAATTGTTTCCTCCTGTGCGGCCGTGTTATATGCAATCTGAGGGTTGGCCAGTCGTCGGCTTCTGCCCTCATGTAATTAGTACGGAGGTGTTCGGGATGGGATCTAAACAATCTTGATACAATTATATGGTCCTTGAAGGAGTTGTTTAGCGCAACGAACAAGGCAATCAGACTATACGGCTTAAACGCCCTCACTTAGCCATAGGAGTTTTCTAATTAAGCAAGTGTGTAGCCCCTGGTCCAAGCCAGGGTGCTGTCAGCATCTGATCGAGAAGTGCCGACCCTTCGCATGACGCGGAAAAAATCTCCAACGATTTTGTAACCCTCAAACAGCTGACCGGCTCTCGCCGTATCATGACAATCAGTTTTCGGCTTTCTCTACTGAGGTGCTCATCCGGTCAAGGCCAGGGCACGATCGCAGTAGTTCTCCCTTTACTACCCTAGTCGGTAGAGCGGAACGTAGGGTAGCAAGCACAGGAGCTGGGCAACCCAACTATTGACCAAAGACATGATTCGGAGCCAATGCATATAATGCTAAATTTCGGGGTGCCAAACTTTTATACAAGAAGTGTTTGGACTTTGTTGCCGTGTTATGGGGCGATAAGCAGCCCCTGGCGAATATGAAACGTACAAAAGAGTACCGATGTGGCTGATAAGCAGATCGAAATAAAATGAAGTAAGAAGCGAAAACCATAGAAACTGGGCCGCAAATCATTTTTATTATAACTGAATGGATACGTCAAGGCGTATCTTATACAAATAGTGCGATAAGCACCCGGGCTATTTAACATGCCGGAATCAAGAAGGGGCAGCGTGCGGGTACTAGGAAATAAGTAAAAATACCGTCAAGAAGAATGTATGGAGGTTACCCTACGCACCTATGCTGCATGCCCCCTTTGTATGCCGATCCTTCGAAGGGGCTGGTGATCAGGCTTGCGAGAAAAGGAACCTGAAACGGAAAGGAAGAAGTGTGTCCCGGGTTGGTATAGCCGAACTGTAGATCCCGGGTTAGCTTGTGCCTCCGTCGACGTCCATGGAATTTCAAGTGCGTAATTATGTACGTGTGGTACGAATGCCACTACTTCATCGGGACTGGGACGGAGGCCAAATTGCTAGTCGAGCTCTTGATGAGCCTTGTTGTCCTGCTGTAGTGTAGTTCGGAACTTCTTGATGGTGTCCAGGGGCTCGGCAGCCGTACTATGGTGCTGCTTGAGAAGGCCGCTCTGTACCTCTGCTGCTAGGGCGGCGGTGTGCTCCTCTGTTCGGAGGGAGCGTTCCGTGTTGCCATTGACTGTTATGACGCCGCGTGGGCCGGGCATCTTGAGCTTGAGATAAGCATAGTGTGGCACTGCATTGAATCTAGCAAACGCTGTTCGTCCGAGCAGTGTGTGGTAGCCGCTGCAGAATGGGGCGATGTCGAAGATTAACTCCTCGCTTCGGAAATTGTCCGGAGAACCGAAGACCACTTCCAGCGTGATTGAGCCCATACAGCGGGCCTCGACGCCTGGTATGACTCCTTTGAAGGTAGTCTTTGTTGGTTTGATTCGTGAGGGGTCAATGCCCATCTTCCGCACCGTGTCTTGATAGAGCAGGTTGAGGCTGCTACCACCGTCCATCAGGACTCGTGTTAGGTGAAATCCGTCGATGATTGGGTCGAGGACCAATGCGGCCGAATAGCCATGACGGATACTAGTTGGGTGGTCTCGACGATCAAAGGTGATCGGAAATGACGACCATGGGTTGAATTTGGGGGCGACTGGCTCTATCGCGTAGACGTCCCTGAGTGCACGCTTACGCTCCCTTTTGGGGATGTGTGTAGCGTATATCATATTCACCGTTTTGACCTGTGGGGGAAATTTCTTCTGCCCCCCAGTGTTCGGCTGCCGGGGCTCTTCGTCCTCGTCCTCACTTTGTGACCCTTTTCTTTGTTTTCGGCATTTAACTTGCCAGCCTGCTTGAAAACCCAACAATCCCTGTTGGTGTGATTGGCTTGCTTGTCCGGGGTGCCGTGTATCTGGCACGGATGGTTGAGTATGCGGTCCAGGCTGGAAGGTCCTTCATTATTTCTTTTATAGGGCTTCTTCCGCTGGACGGACTTGGAGCCAGTGAATCCGGCGTTGACTGTGGTGTCATCGGTGTTGTTGTCATTGCTTCGGCGTTTGTGTCTGTTGCGCCGGAGCTTGCCAGTGCTATTCTTGGCCTCTGAGGGGCATGTCTCGCTGGCTGTGTTGTTACTACGGGCCAGCCAACTGTCCTCTCCCGCACAAAAGCGGGTCATTAGTGCCCTGAGGGCTGCCATGGACTTTGGCTTTTCTTGGCCGAGGTGGCGTGCTAGCCATTCGTCATGGATGCTATGTTTAAAGGCTGCCAAGGCCTCGGCATCCGGACAGTCAACGATCTGGTTCTTTTTGGTTAGGAACCTAGTCCAAAATTTTCTGGCTGATTCTCCAGGTTGTTGAACTATGTGGCATAAGTCATCGGCGTCAGGTGGCCGGACATAAGTCCCTTGGAAGTTGTCCAGGAAAGCCTCCTTCAAGTCCTCCCAGCTGCCGATAGAATTTTCAGGCAGGCTGTTAAGCCAGTGTCGAGCTGGTCCTTTGAGCTTTAGTGGAAGGTATTTGATGGCATGGAGGTCGTCTCCTCGAGCCATATGTATGTGCAGAATGAAATCCTCGATCCATACTGCGGGACCGGTTGTGCCGTCGTATGATTCGATGTTGACGGGCTTGAACCCCTCGAAGAATTCATGGTCCAGTACTTCATCTGTGAAGCAGAGAGGGTGTGCGGCGCCTCTATATTGGGCCGAGTCGTGGTGTAGCTCTGATGGAGTCCGTCTGCGGTATTCGGCCCGGGCATGTTAGATTTATCATGTCCGACTAGGTATCCTTCTTTGTGCCTCGAAGCACGCCCTCGCGATCCGTAGATCGATCTTGTATGTCCTGTTCTACCGTCCAGGATTTGCCGGAGGTCGTATGTGTGACCCCAAACTCTTCCGTCTCTATTTTTACGAGGTGGTGGGGCAGGCTGCTGTTCGGCCTGAGTTGCCGCTTTATCCCGGCCACGGGGTGGCCGGTCAGCTGCCCTGTCTCAACCACGCGGTGGTCGTTCCACATTACGCGAGGGAGATGTGTGCTCCGGTGCCTCCTCATCGAATTGAGGTAGCAGTCTGCGTTTCGGGTAGCTCTTGGTTGGGTGCGTGTGGCCGTATTCTTCCACTGTCAGGACGTCAGTCCATCTGTCGACGAGCAGATCTTGTTCAGCTTGAAGCTGCTTCTGTTTCTTTTTCAGGCTCCTTGCGGTGGCTATGTGTTGAAGCTTAAAGCGCTCCTGTTCCAGAGGATCCTCAGGCACGATAAAATCTTCGTTGCCAAGGCTTGTTTCCTCTTCGGAAGGCGGACGGTAACTATTGTCCCCCGAGTCATCTTCTATGGCCTGCTCATCAGGGTTGTCTTGCCTGTCGACATGTTCCTCCATTTCGGATGCAGCTCCGATAGGGTCTTCATTGTTTTCGGCGTCGCCCGGAGTGCTATTTTCTCCGATTCCAGTGTTGTCGTCTTTTGAGCGGTGAGGCTTAGGACGGCGATTGGGGCGTCGGCGCTTGGATTGCGTCTCAGAAGGTTTATACTTATCTGGCTCTTCTTTATCGTCGCCAGATCCTTTAGGTGTATCAACCATGTACACATCGTACGAAGAGGTGGCCGTCCAATGTCCGGTGAATGGCGGGTCTTGGCCTTGCTCCCTGTCGGCATCGTCGTCCGTACCGTCGATGTCTTCAGAGCCATAGTCAAGCACGTCGGTTAAGTCATCGACGGTGGCTATGAAGTGGGTGGCGGGTGGGAAGCAAAATTCCTCGTCGTCCGCCTCTAGCACGAACCAAACATAGTTCGGCTGTGAGTCTTCCTCCAAGGACAAGTTCTTCAAATAATTTAGTACATCACCAAAAGGCGAATGTTGGAAGATGTCCGCAATGCTAAATTTGAAAATCGATAACTGATCCAGCTCGGTGTCCGCAGGTGCATCTGGTCTGGAACACATGGCCGGATACGAGTCCGGAGTCCCATTGGCGCAAGCATTGCAGGGTGTCGAGTCCGTGTGCGGCTCCAACGCCATGGGCTTCGTGGCTTTGAAGGGCATGATCTGCTTCAGTTCTGAAACCGTTGCAGCAACAGGAACCGTCTTCTGGACGTACTCCGATAACAGATTTAAGTTATGTTCCTCGGTGCACGGGGAAGCAACTGCCGCGGTCTCGAATCCATTGAAGATCAAGTCTCCACGGATATCTGCGACGTAGTTCAAGCTTCCAAACCTGACCTGGTGGCTAGGGGTGTAGCTATCGATCTGCTCTAGACGGCCAAGTGAGTTGGCCCGCAGTACGAAGCCGTCGAACACAAAGATTTGTCCGGGGAGAAAGGTTTCTCCCTGGACGACGCCATTACTGACGATCAAAGGGGCCATCGAACCTTTTGTCGACGGCATAGTGGAACTCTCAATGAAAGCACCAATGTTGGTGTCAAAACCGGCGGATCTCGGGTAGGGGGTCCCGAACTGTGCGTCTAGGATCGATGGTAACAGGAGACGGGGGACACGATGTTTACCCAGGTTCGGGCCCTCTCTATGGAGGTAATACCCTACTTCCTGCTTGATTGATCTTGATGAATATGAGTGTTACAAGAGTTGATCTACCACGAGATCGTAATGGCTAAACCCTAGAGGTCTAGCCTATGAGTATATGGTAATGAATCTGTCCTATCCGGACTATGCTCTCCGGTTTATATAGACACCGGAGAGATCTAGGGTTACATGAGGTCGATTACATAAGAGGGAATCTTCATAATCAATCGCCTAGCTTGCCTTCGATGCCAAGTAGAGTCCAATCCGGACACGGGTATAATCTTCGGTCTTCATGTCTTCATAGCCCATCAGTCCGGCCCATGGATAACAGGCCGGACGCCCGAGGACCCCTTAGTCCAGGACTCCCTCACTCGTTATGTCCGTGATTCACATCCGACTCCGAACTACCTTCGGTACATCAAAACACATAAACTCATAATATAACCGTCATCAAAATTTAAGCGTGCGGACCCTACGGGTTCGAGAACTATGTAGACATGACCGAGACATGTCTTCGGTCAATAACCAATAGCGGAACCTGGATGCTCATATTGGCTCACATATTCTACGAAGATCTTTATCGGTCAAACCGCATAACAACATACGTTGTTCCCTTTGTCATCGATATGTTACTTGCCCGAGATTCGATCATCGGTATCTCAATACCTAGTTCAATCTCGTTACCGGAAAGTCTCTTTACTCGTTCCGTAATACATCATCCGACAACTAACTCATTAGTTGCAATACTTGCAAGGCTTAAGTGATGTGCATTACTGAGTGGGCCCAGAGATACCTCTCGGACAATCGGAGTGACAAATCCTAATCTCGAAATACGCCAACCCAACAAGTACCTTCGGAGACACCAGTAGAGCACCTTTATAATCACCCAGTTATGTTGTGACGTTTGGTAGCACACAAAGTGTTCCTCCGGTAAACAGGAGTTGCATAATCTCATAGTCATAGGAACATGTATAAGTCATGAAGAAAGCAATAGCAACATACTAAATGATCGAGTGCTAAGCTAACGGAATGGGTCAAGTCAATCACATCATTCTCCTAATGATGTGATCCCATTAATCAAATGACAACTCATGTCAATGGCTAGGAAACATAACCATCTTTGATCAACGAGCTAGTCAAGTAGAGGCATACTAGTGACACTCTGTTTGTCTATGTATTCATACAAGTATTATGTTTCCGGCTGGTACAATTTTAGCATGAATAATAAACATTTATCATGAAATAAGGAAATAAATAATAACTTTATTATTGCCTCTAGGGCATATTTCCTTCGGTCCTGCCAGCTACGCTCTTACCAAAGAAGAGAAGAAAATCTTTTTTGAATGTCTGCTCAGTATGAAGGTCCCGTCTGGCTTCTCATCGAATATAAAGGGAATAATAAACATGGCAGAGAAAAAAAATTCCAGAACCTAAAGTCACATGACTGCCACGTGATTATGACGCAATTACTTCTGGTTGCATTGAGGGGGTTCTACAGGAAAATGTTTGATTAGCCATTGTGAAGCTATGTGCATTTCTCAATGCAATTTCTCAGAAGGTAATCGATCCAGAAATCCTACCGAGTTTATAGAATGATTTCGTCCAATGTCTTGTCAGTTTCGAGTTGGTGTTCCCACCATCCTTCTTTAATATTATGACGCACGTCCTAGTTCACCTAGTCGAAGAGATTGCCCATTTGGTCCAGTATTTCTACACAATATGTTCCCCTTTGAGAGGTTCATGGCAGTCATAAAGAAATATGTTCATAATTGTGCTAGGCCAGAAGGAAGCATCTCCAAGGGCCATGAAACAGAGGAGGTTATTGAGTTTTGTGTTGACTTTATTTCTGACCTTAACCCGATTGGTGTTCCTCAAACGCGGCATGAGGGGAGACTGAGTGGAAAAGGCACGCTAGGAAAGGATTCAGTAATATGTATAGGCGGGCATTCTTTTACTCAAGCACACTAAACAGTGTACAAAGTTCCACCTTGGTGGCTCCGTATATCGAGGAACACATGGATATTGTACGCTCCAAGAACCCGGGGCAATCTGACCCCTGGATTAAATGTACACACATGGCGACTTTCGGTGGTTGGTTGCAAAAACATCTCATGAATGACCCATCAGTTGGAGATGAGTTGTACTTGTTGGTCAGGTCACCATCTTCGACTATATTGACTTTCAAAGGGTACGAGATAAATGGGAATACATTTTACACGATCGACCAAGATAATAAGAGCACTAACCAAAACGGTGGTGTCTGCTTTGATGCAACAAACAACAATAGGAAAAAAGACACATATTATGGTTACATAGAGGAGATATGGGAACTTGACTACGGACCTTCGTTTAAGGTCCCTTTGTTTCGGTGCAAATGGGTCAATCTGACAGGAGGCGAGATAAAGATAGACCCGCCGTACGGAATGACAACAATGGATCTCAACAATCTTGGGTACACAGACGAACCATTCAGTCTATAAGCTATACATAACTAAGTAAAGTTATACCAACAGACCAATTGAAAATGGTGCCGACAATGTCACAATATGTGGCGTACATAACATAAGGCCATCAAAAGATTATAGAGGAAATGTAACAGAGATAAACAATTACACTTAAATGGTTGGTTCACCTGAGCTATTCTGAGAAAAGAACCTCATGAGTAAGTTGTGCTTCTGTATTTCAGCGTGAAAAGAAGTTTACTGTGCTTTTGCATTTTGGCATTGTGAGTAGGAGGACACACAAGTCACAACACCAGTAAAATAATTAATAAGCATAGCAATTTATCAAGAAGGCAATTGTAAGTACAACAATCTTATGTACTATCAATTCTTAATCGATACACTGTATTAGTGCATAAAATATTATGATACAACATAACTGATGAAAGCTTCTTTTTGGAATTCAGAAGCAGTGCTAGACACGACGCTGAAAATAACACTGTCAAAAGTGCCAGATTCATAGAATTGTTGTGTTTTCTATTATCTAAGCCACTGCGCTAGATAAAATGGAAAATCAGCGGCCACAATTTAATAAAGCCACAACAACATATTAAGCCCATTTCTGGATTATCCTACCCCCAAGCCATGAAACAATTTGCATAATTTTTAAAATTAGTTGTTACATGAAACAATTTGCATGATTTTTAAAATTAGTTGTTACATGAAACAATCACATAGTACGTATGGTTTTTGTTATGTAACCTACATACAAAGCATGGGGCCTTCTTTGGATGTAATCCTCGTATATACATTCATTCACTGTAACATATTTATAAGGCAAGAAATGTAAGCACTGTTAGAATTGGAAAAAAAATCTGATAATTGACACAGTTTGGTTCATCAAACATGACTCCAAAATTTGGAGAAAAGAAGAAAAAATGTTGAGGCAAAGAAACAATGTCATGAACACGGATGAGTTTTGACTGCAGAATCTTCTCATTAGTGCTAACAATAACTTTCTGGAGTAACTAATGGTTTTTCTAGAAGATAAACCCCATCCTCCTCCAAAGCAATCAAGCTAGTTATTTCAAAAAAACGGAATCAAGCTAGTTATTAATTATACAACAAGAAAATAATTTGTGTTCGGATATCTTTCCAATCTGTACCTGAATTCTTAAGTGGGTTTTGAACAATCACATAGAAAGAATAAGCAAGGTCCCAGAATCTACAAAATACAGAATCTTCTGACAATTTGCATAACCTGAATAAACAGGACTCCTTATCATAAAATTTAGTACCTTAGCAACTTGTAAGTAATAACCTGTCATAAGAATCTACTCCCTCTGTCCCAAAATATAAGAACGTCTTTAACACTACACTAGTGTCAAAAACGTTCTTATATTATGGGACGGAGGGAGTATTATCTACCCCTGGGGCACAACCCCTGAGATTCTGTATATGGTATAATCAAGGGGAAAAAATATGTGGAAGTAGAACAATTACTGCACCTACCTAACACCTTATACTTCTGTTATATTTACCTAACTAAACCACTGATAACTTCAGCACTGGCTGCCCTGCTAGCGTTTAAAACCAACATCCTCCATATTGCGTCAGAGAGGAGTATAAAATACTTCAGCACTGGCTGCCCTGCTAGCGTTTGAAACCAACATCCTCCATATTGCGTCAGAGAGGAGTAGAAAACATAGACCAGGGAAGGAGAAAAAGGAAAATAAAAATAGCTAGCATAAAGTGAAGGTCTACAAGAGGTAGGAAAAAACCTATAAAAAATATGAATGGAAAATTAACAAATGTGTTATGCATTCCGTTTAGAAATGAAAGATTGGCACAAATTAGTTCTACAAAAAGGGTAGTTAAGAATGTCTCGTTTTTTCTCCAAGACCAACGGGTAGGCCCCCCATCTGCGGGCAGTAATCCAAACGTTGGAAACAATGTGTACTTCACACACACAAAAAAATCAAACTGTTTGTACGTCTATTAAGTATGATGGAAATTCCTAATAAGATTTATTGATACCACTATTTTCTAGCCATCTAGAAAAATAACTAAGTTGTACATTCTCGTTTTAGCAACTGAATAAACCAACCTGGCCAGCATGCATGAATATACAGTTGCCTCTTAATTTCATGAAAACAAAATAAAGCAGCGGCTCCACGTGTCATTTTCTAACTCCTGTCTTTGTAGGAAATGAACTGAATACTATTAGAATCATTTTCAGAAAGGAAGTAATGAAGCTAATATATAACCAGTTTAATTCAGAAATCTAGAATGAAGAAAATACAAGGAGAGTTGAGAAATAAAAAGAAGAAAGTTTCAGGGTAATAGAAGAAGAAGAAGCTGCAAAGATTAGAACCAAGCAAGCACTGCACGAGCACAAATTAGAGCGACTCAATCTACAACAACAAGAAAAATAAATCTTAATCTTTCTCTCAGCCGAAGCCTCCCTCTCGATCTCTCAGTCTCTCTCTCACAAGTCAGAACAGAACCAATCTCACTCAGCATGTTTTCTCTCCCCACAATATAATCTTCCCACCCACCCCAGCGACGAGCCGACGACCTCCCTTCCCGCTCAGCCTCCCTACCTGCCCACGCTGTGCGGTATGCATGCTAGTCGGCGGCTCACATGACATGAGCAGTCAGTACCATGTCATTAGCACATTGCCATGTTGAACTTGGTAACCAGCATATCATTGTCAAATTTCCACTACATATATAAACCATTAGTCAGAAAATTCTAGTATGTGAACCGCCAGCAGCGAGCTCGCCATGCATTGTCCACGCGCGCCTCACATGGACCTTTCACTACCTAGTACGAGAGGACCGGGAAGGACGCACCTCTGGTGTACCAGTTATCGGGCCATTATATATGTCGTCAGCTAGCACGCAGGCCAGCAGGTGCAGCGTGCCGTACATACCGTCGTGCATCGTCGTTCTGCTGGCAATCGCTGCGCATGGTTGTCCTTGTCCTGCTGGTTGCCGCTCTCACACCGCCTTCCGCAAGCACGTACGTACGTCACTGGCCTTGAGCACGCCGGCCGCCGTCCGCGAGTATGCATGCTGTTGACATCGTATGTCTGGGAGTGCCTAGTGGCCCTTGTTGTTAGCCATGCATGTTGTGGCCGCCGCAGCAATCCGGGAGGACGCCACACTCCGCCAGCACGCCCTTGTCCGTATGGATGCTGGCCGTCGTCGCCCGCCACCGTCGTTTGGGTGGACGCCGCCCTCTGCGAGCTATCCGTCCCGTCCTAGTGTGGACGCCGGCCGGCATCCGGGAGCACGTCGTGGATCGATTGGAAGCCGTACGTACGTCCTCAATGAGCAAGCCCTCAATCGTTTGCGTGGCCGCTGCGTCCTGGTGGTTATCTCTGTCTGTGGTCGAGCGCATGCAAGTTGTCGTCTCGGACCTGGCTGTCTTGTAGATGTTGGCCCACTACCCATCACTTTTTTTTTGAGAGTAGAGATACATACGTATAGCATTGACTGCCTTGTGGTGTGGTGCACGCACATCCCAAAAGTACATTTGGACGGTTGCTACAAAATTGAAATTAATATATATATATACCCATTTTAGTATGTAAGTATGTTTATTTCAACTTTGTACGTATTCAAACACCTTTTGGTATGTATGTAGATGTTTACTCATTTTGATATGTATAGTGTCAAAAACGTTCTTATATCGTGGGACGGAGGAGGGAGTACGTACTATGTCTTGCTTATTGTACTCTCTCTGTAAACAAATGTAAGAGCGTTTAGATCACTATTTTAATGATCTAAATGTTTTTATATTAGTTTACGGAGGGAGTACTAGGGATTGGATGGAGATGGTGGTGTTTGGCGGGTTGTAGAAGGCGACTTGGCGGGCATTGAGCGGCTGCGGCGGCCTGTTGTCCTGGTGAGGCAGCGGCGCGGTGATGAGTTGTAACTGCTCCTGGCTCAGCTCCCTGCCCTTGCCCAGAATGTTCCACATCACCTTCTCCGTGCAGGGCGGCGTGGTGAGCGACCCCATGTACCGGAAGTAGCTCCCCGTCCGCTTCTGCAGCGACTTGAGCTCCACCACGCCGGCGGCCACGGTGGGCGTCGTCTTGAGCTCGCGCAGCTTCTCCGTCAGCTGGTCGTAGAAAGGGTCGGGGTTGCCGATCTCGTAGAGGATGCCGATGACGGCCTTGTGGTCCTGGTCGTCGACGTGGACCATGTGGAGCTCCAGCGGGAAGCGCTTGCCGTTGACGGTGTGCTCCCCCGGCACGTGCCAGTGGATCATCTTGAACTTGAACTCCTTGACGGTGCCGTCGGCGGTGGTGACGTTGATGGAGCCCGGCATGACGGGCTCGCCGCCCTGCTCGAAGCTCATGACGATGTCCTTGCCGGTGTTGTGGAGGGTGGCGTTGGAGGGGGCGTAGACGCGGGTCAGGGTGTCGAGGTTGGGGTTGGGGACGGCGTTGGCGATGACGATGTCGATGGGGGACTGCGCCTTGCCGTCGCCGCACGCCTTGTACGCCGGGCTCAGCTTGCCCCAGTTCTCCGGGCCGTCGGGGGTCCCCGGCGTGTACCCGAAGCTGGGCCCACCACCTTCATCATCTGCATTTCATTTCAATCCTTCTTTTCTTCATCATCGCATGCAATTCCACTCCACCAATTATCATCTCTTCTTTTATTATTAAGAAAGAAAGAAAGAGACACTTACGCGAGAGAGCGACGGCGAGGAGGGAGGAGACGATGACGACGACAGCGGCCCATGCCGATGACATTTGGGACGCCATTGATCTGGATGATGAAATTGGATGGGTGTTTGTTTGTTGAGGGCAAGTGGCTTAAATAGGTAAGGGAGGGAGGAAGGAAATAGTAGGGAAGGAGAAACATATAGATAGCGTGGCACCGCTAAATCATTTTGTGGCCATCTTGCCTTGTATGCTTGCTTCTTCTATATATGGATATGGATGGACCAAAAATAGACGACAGTCAAACTTTGTCTATTTTCAATCAATCAAAAAATAATAATAATCACCAAACCTAAATAACACTACTACTACTACTACTCTACTAGTATAGTAGTAAATAAATTATATAAAATCAACACAAGCATCTACTGTAGTAGAGTAATTAACGTTCATCATCCACATGCTCAATAAATTGATCATCAATCACATTTCTAGTTGATCCGACCAACACACCAGCTTGTCTCTGCTCCCCAACAGACTACTACGTAGAGTAGTACTAGATACTTACTACTACAAGAGGAATGAAAGCTTAGTTCATCCACAACTTTAGGACCCTGTCTTTGCCACCAGAGACAACCTTCTCACCGTCGGGGCTCCAATCCACGGCGTACACCTCGTCCGCGTGCCCTGGCAGGTCCTGCTTCAGCTTGCGCGCCCGGATATCCCACACCTGATTCATGTCCATGTCCATGTCATCAACCAATCCACAAGAACAAAATGCACTGTCTTCATCTTCATCTTCTTCTCTACTCTAATGACATGATGAAATGCCAACAAAAACATAACATTACATACCTTTAGGGTCGAATCCTTGCTTCCACTCAGCAGAAGCCGACTGTCGGCGGACCAGCTATACAAAAGACAACCATCATGTTAGATTGTTATAGGCATCAGATATCCATGTGAAACTAAACTGGCAATGTATATGTTTCTAGACTAGAGAAGAAAGGCTCCTGCTGCTGCTGCTGACCTGATCTGGTACACATCCGCGACATGCCCTCGGAAAGCTGCGACGAATTTGCCCGTGATGCCGTTCCACAGCTTGACCGATTTGTCAAAGGAGGCACTCGCCAGCCACTGCCCGTCAGGGGAGAAGTAGACATGGTTCACCACCTGCGTGCACACAGCAAAACAGACAGCGCAAACAGTTGTAAGCATAGCTTCAGCCAAATGAGTTGCCTCCTTGCCTTGCACGAATGCAAAGCAATAAGTTCTAACAATTTCAACACTGCTCTGCTTTTCTTTCTGAATGATTTTTTATGCGACGACTCCGTTGAGTTAACGTCAGAGATTCATTGTTATGTCCAGGTTACACGGGGTGGGGGAGCGCAAAACACTATATCATAATTATACCTTCTGATGACCAGTCATGCGAGCTTTCGGCTGTTTGCTAATCGTTGGTTCCCAAAGAAACATGGTAAAATCATCTGAACCAGAGACCAGCCTCTCAGGAGCATTACCCCTCATCTTCTCATATCTTGCAAGAGCTGCCTAAACATGCAAAGCTGTCAGTTGTGCAGTCTCGCTTCCAAAGTTTTACCATAAGAATAATGTCAAGCAGCTTAAGTAAAATCTAATTTATCGTTCCGGCAAGCATAATAATTTTTTAAACAAATTGTGCCACACGTGAACTTACCTCTTTCATTTCCTCTGGACTTGAAAATGTCTTGCCGGTATGGTCATATGCCCCAGTGCGGAGAACATATTCTGTGCTCAAGGCAAGCGAATTTACCCAGTGCCCATGACCCTGAATACATAAAATAAAATTATGTCAAAAATGCATAGCAAAAACTTAATATGGGATGGTTTCACCACACAAAAAAATGGGATCGCTGATTTGATAGTGTGATAACAACTCATGGAACACGACACCAAGTGCACGCCAAAATCACAATGAAAATCAGTTGAAAAGCATTCGACAAACTCAATTCACCCACAATAGAGCTCACAGCTCACAACTGAAGGATCTCTACTTGGTATTTGCTGGTATATTGGTCACAACATACATATTAGATATTAAAACACAAATGAAAAGCAGAGTTGAGAAACCAGAGCAAGATCTACTCATAGCATGCAGGTACAAAAGTGTTTAGGGTTAATTCGATATGTGCCATTGCCAACTTTGATTATTTGAAAAAAAGAACTGCAAAAAAGCTTACAGAAATGCCGCTGCCAACACTTGGGTAGATCAATAAATGCCAATAAAGATGTCGCATGTATCGAATAAACCCTTTTTTACAGTGGAATTTTTTCGTAGGTGGATTTGTTCGATTAATCAAAGTTGATAGTCTAAATGCATAGAAGAGCAAGTGAAATAATCATGGTCGGCTGATATGCTGTTGATATTAGCATACAGGCCATAAACATGAGCTTATTCTGTTGATGGCTAGCATCCCAGCATGACCAAAATCTGATAGTCTAGTGCGCTATGGTCAGCCTCCTCAAGTGTTCCACTCCGCCCATGAAACTAGACAGGTTGGCAGATCAATCTAGTAGATACTTGAGTTCAAATCCTATACCTTGAGATGGAGGTCTATGGGAACCTAACGCCCAGTTATGTCCTAAACTTTTGCCAATATGACCCTCTTTCTAACAGGGCTGAACATGAACGTTATAAACTGACACCCTACTGAAGATGAAAGTTATATGCTCAACGGAACACAGAATTTGCAAAGGACAAGACACTTCTACAAGCTGTTCACTTCAAGACTGTGACTTCATCATATCTCATTGGTTGAAAAAAATAAAACTTGTTTAACAATTTTTACACTGTGACAACAAGTTGGGTGAGAGACTGGCTAAACACATTCAGCTACAAGAATTCTCATCTGCGAAGAAATCTTCCAAGCAACTCGGGTAATATCCCTGTGTGTTGTAAATGCAATTTTTGAATATCTAAGCAAACATAGTGACACCATTAACATACCAAATTAGAATATGATTAATTATTGAGATGACAAAGATGGCTATGAAGGGAATTTCTGACCAATCTCAATACCGTTATTCATTCCCATAGCCAATCAAAAAAAGGTGGATTGGTGTTGACATTTAGTCAGAAAGTTGACCAGGCATGTTCTTGGCCATTAATGTAGTTACACAAGTTGGACAGATCCTACTTTGATAATAACTACATGACATGACTTGAAAGGCATACATACAGTGGGTTGAAAAAAGAACATTGATTTCATTATTGTGCATAAGCATTTGCAGAAGAATATGCTTGGAATTGTTAACATTACCTGCAGTGTTTTGACCAACTTGCCCTGAGTAGTTTCCCATACTTTGATTAAACAATCTTCAGAACTGCAGTAGAAAGACATTATTTTCAGAATTGTATATGTAATATATTACCTGAAGAGGGGAAATTCACAAACGCCATTCACGACAACACTAGACACTTGCGGTCTAGGACGTAAGTGATTCAGAACATGCTTTCAGTTAATGGCATTAGCCATCAAGGGTGCTGGGAGTGTCAGTCAACCGCTTTGCCAACAATTGTGGCTATAAGGATTTAAGAGCGAATAAAAGTAAAAATAACAAGGAACTGATGAACCAGCGAAAGTAACCTACCCGCAACAACATATATGCTTACCGGTACAGGGTACATTTTGTTCTTGTTGACAACAATTATCCAAAGAGAAAACGCTGAGTATTATTATACAGTTAAGTTTATATATTGTCTTCCACACATCATGTATCAGAGGGCCAAACAATAGTGATTTACTACACAATAGCACGTATACAGTTTCCTTTTACTGCAAGAAGAAAAAGGACAGCCAAGTAATAATCTTACCCTGTATATATCAAACCGTCTCCACCCCACTTGACACAGGTCACAGCATTGGTGTGACCTGAAAGGGAAATAACACACTTCTTTGTGGTAATGTCCCAAATTCGTGCATCGCCATCTTTACTTGCACTTACAAAACGACGGGAAGGAGATTGCAAATGAACTGGCTCCCAAGATACAGCAGTAATCCACTTTCTATGTCCCTATTGTAAAAACACCAGAATGAATGACTAGATGTAGCAAGAGTGGAAAAACATATGCAAGAAATAAATTCGATATGGATATCTTCTTTCTAGCAATCTGAGTTAGGAAATTCAGTCTTGTACGAAACAAACAAACTTGTAGTTCTTGCTAACTAGCATTTATTTTGGTAAATGGTTCATAGCAAATTCTCACTTGATGATTAGGATATAATGGAGTGTGATGTGCAAATGAAGAAATGAGATAAAATCTTATTCTATCTTACAGTAGATTCTAGATGTCCGAAAATAAAGAAATGTGCTGCAATCTTACCGTAAGAGGAGTGCCCAATTGATTGCCTGTTTTGGGGTCCCATAATATAAGCTCTCCTGACTTGCTTCCACTAACAAGATGTTTCCCATCAGGTGACCATGCAATGCAGAGAACCCAATTCTTGTGGCCTACTCACAAAATACAGGGTTATTTCATAACACTTTGAAAGTAGCGACAATATCACAACACCCTAAAAGGAGCACAGATGTGCGAATGGAACTAGCTGAAAGAGTGATAAGAGTCCCAGAAGAGATGAGAAAGACAATCAAATTTTAGCATCATAATTAATGTTACAAGAGAGCTAGCACTAGCAGAGGCAAAGAAAGATGAATTCCCATTACTCCAGTATATGAGCAGCAGAATGTAATAAGCATAGTTATTAGCATAGAGAATGGGCAGAAAGAATTCAAGCTGAGAAACTGACCTTTGCATGTGTACAATGGGGTCTGTGTGCTGAGGTCCCAGAAGCGAACAGTGGTGTCGCCTGAACCACTAGCCAGGCATCTCCCGTCGGGGCTGAAAGAAACGGCCAATACAGCCTCGGTGTGGCCTGCAGGCAGGCAGACGGTAAGATTGTCATCATTCCTTGCTACTGACCGGAAAGAAGCAGAGCAGAGCAGAGAAGCAGAATCATGGATTGGATGGAAGTAGTGAGCGTACTGACCTGCGATTGTGGCTGAGCATCGGTTGACGGGCCTGATGCGGAAGACGGCCTGCGGCTGGTAGACGATGCGCAGGGTGACCTCCGCGGTGGCTTCAAATCAAATCAAATTGTTGATTTTGATTTGAGAAGGAAGATTGATTGGTTGTTGATTATATGCTACTACTATTCTACTGACTGACTGACTGACTGACTGACTGACCGTTGTTGCGTTGCATGAAGGCGCCGAGCTGGACGGAGAGCTCCTCGTCGCCGACGTAGAAGGCGTAGGGCAGCTTGTCCTCCTGCCGTTGCGTTGCATCAGGTGAGGTGAGGTAGGAAAAAGAAGAGAGAGAGCAAGAAGAAAAGAAGAAGAAGAAGAAGCAATAGGTGGGTACGTTGTGTAGTAGTTGGTTGACGATGTCCTGGAGCTGCGGCGGTCCGACGTTGTGCGGCAGGTAGAGCGCCGCGCCCAGATGCTCCCCCTCCGCGCTCACCAGCTGGCACATCACGCTGCTGCTGCTTCCGTTGCCGCCGGCGGCGTCCATCTCTCTCCTTTTCTTTTCTTTTCTGTAGGGGAGAGGAGAGGAGGGGAGGGGAGGGTGGCGGCGGCGGCGGAGGAAGAAGAAGACGAGGGAGGGAGGGAAAGACTGTTTGGGCCGGTTGCTTGCTAATAATAACAGAAGAAGACGGCCCAGCCCACCAAGTCTCTTTCTTTCTTGTTGGTCTGGTCTGATGAAGTGAACTGAGGGAACCCTAGCTCGATTCGATTCCACCACCGCCGCCGCCGCCGCCGCCCAAGCCCGAGGAGGACGATACGATTCCACCACCGCCGCCGCCGCCGCCCAAGCCCGAGGAGGAGAGAAGGGGAGAGGATGGCGTCCGTGGGGCCGACGCTCGAGTCCCTCGTCGACCGTGAGTCTCCCTGCCCTTCCTTCCTTCCTACTCCCCTTCTCTATGCTAAAGAAGGAGAGGAGTACATGCTTGTGATCCTCTCTGTCCCTCGACTGACTGACTGACTGACTCCTTCAAATCAAGAGGAGTAGCTTGTTTCAATTTCCTTGGATTTCTTCGTCCACTCAACTCTTTTCTCCTTATTTATGTATGTATGTATGTATGTATGTAGAGGTGATCTCCGTCATCACCAACGACGGCCGCAACATCGTGGTAATTTAAGCTCTTTTCTTTCTTTCTTTCTTTCTTCTTTACTATTGCTATTGCTATTGCTGCCTCTGCTCTGCTGTCTTCATAACAAAAATAAATAAAAATAAAAAATCTTTCTTCTTTACTCAATCAGGGGACTCTGCGCGGGTTCGACCAGGCCACCAACATAATCCTCGACGAGTCCCACGAGAGGGTCTACTCCACTAAGGTAAGGTTATCTCTTTAGTTCAACTGCCAATACCAATACATCGTCATCATATACTGTATTTACTTACATCCTCACTAAGGTAGATAGAGGCACATCGCATTGCGCTGCTGTCATGTGACACAAAAATCCATCGCCGCTTGTAATTCTCTTACGCTTGTCTTTGCCTTACTTGAAACACACACCAATCAATTGTCTGCTCTGTCTGTTTTACAAATCAAATAATTCATTCATTCATGCTATGCTATGCTTCCTGCCTGTGTGCTCGCTTGTATCATCAATCATGAATTCATGATCCAACAACACATTCCTTCCCCCAAAATGACTTACTTATCATGCTCTGTTTACCCTACCTCTAGTCTATCTATCTTTACAATGTCCCCTGATTCTGTCTGCCGTGATGTGATGATGAGAAACAATAATAAATCAAATCCGCTAAAACAAAACACACACTCACTCTGTTCTAGTATCCACAAACATGTACTCCCTCTGTAAACTAGTACGTACATGCTTGTGATCCTCTCTGTGCCTTGCGGCTGCACAGAATTACCAAGCTTAGCTTTTTCTCATGTGATTACATAAGGAAGGAGGAATCCTCGTTCTAGCCGTGCCACGCTTTACCATGCAACACCACAACACTTCATCCCCCCATATGTACATGTATACATCATCTTCTTAGGACCAAGGACCAGTCCAGCTTTCTATTATAACTCTACTGGTCTCTTATTTGTTCACAAGGTGTCATGCTAGTTAGTAAGCTTACTCTGTGTGCTCTGCTGCCCCGGTTTTTATGAAATCAAATTTTCAGCCCCATCCTTTTTCCTCTGTCTGCCCATGCGGTGATTGGTTTTCCAGTTTCGGTATTTCTGTTAGGCTCCTTTTTGTAATCATCAAGGTTTTCATATGGAAATCCTACAAGACTTGCTGTCTTTCTTGCATAAATAAATTATACGTACTAGTTCCTTGGACACTGACTCTTCTTGTTGAGTTTTATACCCTCCCTGTCAATCTCCCTGCTGACAGACGCCGTGTTGTGTTGCAGGAGGGAGTACAGCAGCTTGTCCTCGGTCTGTACATCATCAGGGGTGATAACATGTGCGTGCCCCTTTCACTTCTGTACATGTATGCATTAACTGAATTTTTTGTATGTATGTATGTAAAAATGGAGTTGTTTGTTGACGGCGTATGCAGAGGCGTGGTGGGTGAGGTGGACGAGGAGCTGGACGCGGCGCTGGACATGTCGAAGCTGAGAGCGCAGCCCCTCAAGCCAGTCATCCACTGAAGATGATGACATGTTCTATCGATCTGATCCTGATCGCGCAAGCCGAAGCTGATGTTGCTCAGTCAATCTGTACCGTAGGTTAATCGATTGATCGCTCACTCGTATCTCATATCTCATATCATGGACCCTTGTATGATGAAAAAAAACAGGGTTTGCTCCGTCGATGGACCGGTCATGTTCTTGTATGAGAGAGTGATACATGCATCTCTGTGCACGTAAGTAATGAATGAATGAATGAAGTAGGCAATTGATGTTGGAAGCTACATTGATATTATGATGATCCATTTAGTTGACAGCAGAGAAGAGAAATCGCCCAAAGGAAATTGAAATCGATTTTTTACACAGGTACTCCGTAGTAAATATACACTATGTATGTGTGTAGATGATACACATTTGCTTGCACTGCATTGCAATGCATTGCATGTGAGGGAGGGAGGGAGGGAGGGAGGAAGGAAGGAAGGGTAATATATAATACAGTAGAGCAGATATCTAGATAGATAGAAAAGGTAGGTAAAAAAAGGTGGATGATGGTGGTCCGGCTCCGGCTCCGGCTCCGGTGGTGGTTCAGGAGGGGTTGGAGGCACCGGCGGTGGTGGCGTTGGGCCTAACGGCGCTGTAGTTGCAGGAGATGAAGAACTGGCCCTGGCGGGGGCCGCTGAGGCAGGGGGCGCGGCCGCAGCCGACGAAGTGGTACGTCTTCTCGATCATGATGACGAAGTGGCCGCAGTCGCGGAAGTCGTGGCCGGAGGTGCAGTGCTTGGTGCCCTTCTCGTAGATGTACTCCTCCCTCTCCCAGCTGCACAGCGCGTCCTCGGCGGTGCCGTTGTTGCCCACGAAGAAGCACTCGCCGTAGCCCAGCGGATGGGCCTGCGGCGAGTGCCGGGCCTGGTCGCAGTCCTGCTGTATCTGCGCCGCCCACCGCCGCGCGTACAGGGCCAGCGTCTTGTCCCACGCCAGCGTCGGCGCGTCATACTTGGCGCGCACCTTGTTGTGCTCGTTCACGAACTCGCGGGACATGCCCTTGTAGAACCCCGCCCCCGGCGGGGGCGGCGGTGCTCCTGCTCCTGCTCCTGCTCCTGCCGGAGACGATGCCGGTGTTGTTGCTGCTGCTGGAGATGATGATGGTGTTGCTGCCGCTCCTGCTGGATAGGATGATGACGATGATGGTGTTGCTTCTGCTCCTGCTGGAGAGGACGATGATGATGGCGACGACGCCTGCTGCTGCTGTTGGTCGCTCGTCGGTTCGCTGCTGCTGCTGGTGGTGTCGGCGGCCGTGCTGCTGGTGGTGGAGGTGGTGTCGGCGGCGGCCATGCCCAGGAGGAGCAGGAGGAGCAGTACGTGTGGTAGAGCAGGTGGTGGTGGTGCGGCGAGGAGGAGCGTCGTCCGCGCCATTGCCGCCGGCCTCTCTCTCAAATCTCAATGCCGACGTACGGACGTGGATGCAACTGTATGATTGATACCTATAATATCACCACCAAAGGAGGAGTGGAGAGGAGAGGAAAGGAGTTTGGTTGGCCGGCCGGCGTCCATGCTACCTCACCTTTTTTTGACGTGCATGCATGACATACAAACCGGAACTTGCTTATTTTGGACACCATATCACCATCAACTAATAACCGGCTCCTGGTAATCATTTTCATCTTGAAACGATCGAGTGGTTAAACGAAGATGACAATATCGATCTGTGTAGAGAGTTTAGTGAGAAACAAGTGAAGGAAGCTTTGTTGCAATGGACTCTAATAGAGCCCCTGGACCAGATAATATCCCTGCCGACTTTTATCAGGCATGCTGGGAGATTGTCAAGGACCATATTATGTCCTTGTTCAAGCACTTTCATAATGGGACACTGGATGTCCAGCGTCTCAACTATGGCGTTATCACCCTCCTTCCCAAGATATCCGGGGCTGGCAGGATTCAACAATTCCGGCCTATTTGCCTGTTGCACTGTCCAAATAAGCTGTTAACTAAGGTGTTAGATCGTCAGGTAGCTAAGTATGCCGACAAGTTAATTAGCCCTACCCAGAATGGCACAATGCCTTTGTTAAAGGAAGAAATATCATGGATGAACTCATGAACTATACCCATGTGAAGAAAAGAATTGGGGTGGTGTTGGAATTGGACTTTGAGAAAGCATATGATAAGGTGAATTGGGATTTTCTCCTCGAATGTCACAAACTCCGAGGATTTAGTGATACCTAGTGTGGATGGATCAAGCAGATTCTCCATAATCGCACGGTTAGCATCAAAGTGCCAAAGGAGTGCGTCTAGGTGACCCCCATTCTCCTTTTCTCTTTAATCTAGATGCTGATAGCCTCACTAAGATGATAAAGAATGCCCCAAAAAATAACCTGGTGGTGGTCATGGCACCTGACCTCATCCCTAATGGTGTGGCCCTACTTCAATACATCTGCCTAGACCATGATGTTGACAAGGCAGTTAATCTGAAGTTGCTGCTCTACATATTTGAAATGATGTCCGGGCTTAGGGTTAATTTTCAGAAAAGTGAGATCTTAATAGTGGGGGAGATGATATTGTGGTGAAATAATATGCAGTACTATTCAAGTGCGATATTGGTAGCTTCCCTCTTAAGTATCTTGGAATGCCTGTTAGTTTTACAACGCTTAAAAACTCGGATTGGAAGTTTATTATTGGCAAGTACCCGCAAAAGTTTGATGCCTGGGTAGGAAATGCCGAATCTGTGGGTTGGAGGCACACCCTTTTAGATTATGTCCTCACTCAAACCTCTCTTTATCATATGTCTATGTGGCTCATGAACAAAACATTTATTGAAAAACTTGACAAGCACAATAGAAGGTTCTTCTGGCAGCTTGTAATAAAAAAGGAGATACTATCTTTTCAAATGGAGGAGAATTTGTAGATCGAAAGATAAAGGAGGGCTAGGGGTTAAGGACCTCTGAAAACAGAACATCAACTTGATGGTCAAATGGTGGTGGAAGCTTGAGATCCAATATGGGATTTTGCAGGACATCGTCCGTGCCAGATATCTGAAAAACAAAACTGTAGCTTTAGTTGGTCTGAGGTTCTCGGATCCCCCCTGTTGGAAAGCCCTTCTAAAAATTAAAGATCTTTACATGGTTGGTAAGAAAATTAGGATTGAATCTGGGAACGTCGCTAGGGTCTAGAAAGACTCTATTAATGGGCTGATCCCATTTCAGATTCAATACCCTATGCTCTTCGACATTTGTAACTTTCAAGATTGTACTATGAGTACCTTTCGGTCTGTAGATGTTGCTACCTTTTTGTAAAGGAGGCTCAGTTCTGATATGACTGGGCAGTGGGATTCGATGTGCAAAACTATCTCTGATATCCACCTATCGGTGATAGTGATCATGTTTACTGGGGGCTCAACAACAATGGTAAATATATGGCAAAGTCTATGTACAAATGGCTTGAGAGACCCCTTAGTGGGTATAACTTTAAATGGATTTGGAAAGCTAGGATGCCTCTCAAGATAAAAAAATGTGGCGGTTGTCACAAGTTGTTGTACTTACCAGCCAGGTGATGAAGAAGAAAAAGTGGCTCGATAATTCGTGTCCCTCCTTTTGCAGCGAGTTAGAAACTTCCCGGCATCTATTTTTACCTGCCCTCTTGCTAGAATTGTTTGGCGATAGCTTGGAGTTGTGCTGGGAACCGAGAGCTGTCCTAATACTTATTGGCAATATTTTTCCTGGTGCCAGACTTTCCTCCCTGATGGAGAGAATTTTTATACGGTGGGACTTGCAGCCATATCCTGGGAAATTTGGCTGGCCCGTAACCGTGTTATGTTTGAGAAGAAGTAGATTAAATCCCCATCTGAAGTTGTTTTATCCATGTGTTCTTTCTTGTTATATTGAGTAGGTCTACAACAAGGCAAGGACGCGAAGACTCTCCGCACAGGTGCTGAGATGGTGAGGGCAAGCACTATGCATCTTATGAAGCTATGCGATTCAGCCAGATGTCCGATTGAAGGACAGTAGATGGCGGTCTCTAGGATGTGCTTCGTTCTAGTTAGCTTTTCTCTTGGCTCTTGGTGTGAGGTTTCTCTAACTATGTGTACTGTTGCACTAGCTCTCCTGCTCTCCTTTTGGTTTTGGAGATGTAATGGGGCTAGTTTTGATGGTTTGTACTCCTCAGATTTTCGCCCCATGGCATCCGTTTCGAAGGCAGGCGGATGTAGTGGTTTTCTTGATAGTGCTCGAACTTCCTCTACCTCTTCCCCTCTCCCTGATGATGTTTCTTGAAATGTTGTATTTCCGTTCATTTGCAATGGAAAGGGGTTCCGCCCGGTTCCAAAAAATCAACTAATAACTATATAACGCTTAAACAAACTCATGCATAGCCGTGCATAAAGGGCATGTACAATAGTGCTAAATTAATCAAGTCACATAGTGCCGTGGAATTGTCACGGCAGATGTCCTAGAGCAAGGACTTAGTCGTAGGGCCATCGCACTAGGAAGCTTAAAGGGGTTAATGGGGACAAAGGACATGAGAGGGTTTTATACTAGTTCGGCCCCTTACGATGAAGGTAAAAGCCTACGTCTAGTTGGGATTGGTATTGCTGGGGTTTCGATCACCAAGAGGCGCAACTCGCTGGCTTGGTTATCGATTTGTTGTTTCTTGCCCTAAGCCGCCACCGGGTCGTCCCCTTATATACATGGGTTGACGCTTGGTGGCCTACAGAGTCCCGGCCGGCTCATAATCGTGTCCGGCTCGGTGGCTTCCTTTACATGCCTTTCTTTACAAGTCTTTCCTTACATACGGTGGTTTACAATATCGGGCCTAAGCCGCCTCCAGGCCCTTGGGCCTTCTATAAGGTTTAATAAACTATCGTCTTGAATGTTTACTGGGTTTCTTGCGTAACCTGCCATTGGGGCTGACCCAGTCCCTCATGGACGGGTCATGACTGATAGTAATATCCCCAACATTAGGCCCCAGGTTGACTTTGAATTTCATTCTTTGTCAATCTTCAATACTTAACAAAAATACATCTTCTTATCTTCGTTGAAGTTTTCGTAACCCGTCGTGATGTCATCTCTTGAATACGCAAAGAACTTTCATGACGTCATCTCCCAACGGATCTTTTATCTTTAATGCTTCCCGAGAATCGAGGCGTCTATGTAGCTAGATAACCTTTATTCGGCTCTCCTCGGTTTTCGCGCCCGTCTGTTCACATCGTTCCTTATAAATAGGCATGCCTCGGCCTTCTCATTCTCCTTTCTTACTCCGTCTTCTTCATCTCGCAAACCCCCTGCTGCTCGAGCTCTGCCGCCGCCACGCCTCATCTCCGTTTCCGTCGACTTTGGCCGCTGCATCAACCCGAACCGATTCAGAGAGACCGCGGCGACCTCCGCAGAAAACCTGCAACCGTAAGTGTTCTTTCCTTCGTTTCTCAGATCTGCATTAGGGTTTCTGAGCTCCTGCATGTTCTCCATATTTCATCGTAGTTCTTCCACCGCAAGCCTTTTCTGATCCAAAAAGCTATATATATGCTCGCGCGGTAGTGTTTTTGTACCTCTTCTTGATCCACAAATCCCTTTTTCTGATTCAAAGGCTGCTTTAGAACTTTCAGACTCCTCTGCACTAAACTTTTTAGGTCTAGAATTTTTTCCATTTTGAATAGCCATTTGATCTGGAATAATACCAAACAATTTAGGAAACTTGTTTGTCTCAACACTTAGCTTAATTTGCCTTCCTCAAATATCTGTAGTCATGGCGGCTTACCATGCCGGCTTAATTTTCCTTAGATTTCATTAGCCCTTAACTACGCCGCCATTACTTGTTTGCATCATCATTAGCTAACTGTCAATCTCACCATTAAACTGAACCGACATGTTGCCTTTCTTTTTAGTTCGTCTTTGCACATCATGCCGTCCAAAGCACCAACCATCTGTAACTGGGTTCCCTCAACCGTAACTGAGGAACGTTTGAAAGAGTTCTTCACCATAGGATTTTGCCAGCGAAAACCGTCATGGCTTACCGTGCCCCTGACTCGGAAGAAGAACGACCCAATCCAAGAGACGGTGAAGTGATCATTTTCACTGACCACATGAACCGTGGCTTCTCACCGCCCGGCTCAAAGTTCTTCAGAGAGGTCCTCCACTTTTTAAAGCTCCATCCTCAAGATATTGGGCCTAATTCCATATCTAACATCTGTAACTTCCAAGTACTCTGTGAAGTATATCTTCAACAAGAGCCGACCGTGGAGTTGTTTAGAGAATACTTTTATCTGAACCGGCAGAACGAGTGCACCAACGACCTTAGCTTAGAGCTTGGAGGCATATCAATTCAGCGCCGGCAGGGTGCCGTCTTCCCCCTCATTGTCTTACCAAGTCACCCAAAGGACTGGAACCAGACTTGGTTCTACTGCCAGGACACTTCACCAGAAAACGAGAAGCCACTGTCGGGTTATCGCCCCAATCATCTTGACTCCAAGTTTGCGCTTCCTGATAAGCTTACTGTCGCTGAACGCAAGAGGTTGATACCATCCATCAAAAGGATCAATGCTCTGTTGGGGAACGGGTTAACTGGAGTTGATCTGACCCGCTGCTGGATCTCATGGCGGGTCATTCCTTTAAATCGCTGGTCAAAGCTGATGTATGAGTATGGTGGAGGCCCGGATGACTCTCTTCGCCACAACCCCGTTCAATTGACAGAAGAAGATATTGTCTCAATGTCGACCCTTCTAGTGAATGGGAAATACGAAGATTGCAGCATTGTTGGGTTAAATCCCTTCTGCAAGCTTAACCCGGTGCCAGAATTAAGAATATTCTGAACTCTCTCCTTTGTATTTTTCCCAGACGTATTGTTTAATACTTGCCCGACTTTTCATATTTACCTGTCTGCAGGCCAATTCTGACTTCTGGAAAGTTAAGTATGACCACGAGGCTGCCAAGAAAGCGAAAGCTGCCGCCATAAACGCCAAGAAAACGACCCAGAGATCGAAAAAGAAGAAGAAGAACACTGCTGAAGATTGGATGAAGCTTGATGATACATCTGATTCGGAGGTAGCCCTTGATTCCCTTGGCCAATTTTTTAACAATGTTATTAACACTGATCATTACCAGGATGACACCGGGGCCAGTCAGGCCGCGGAAGCAGAGGTAACTATCATTTCCTCCGACTCAAAGCCTTTGCCAAGACAAAAAAATTGACGAGTGATCCGTAAAGTAAGGTTTTCTAACCCGTTAGCTCACTTGGATCCCAACTTTCGTTTGAAAAAACAGCAACATGAAAGCCGCCGTCAGGCTCGAACCGAGGATGAGCCGACTGTTGTTCTTCAACAGACTCCTCAGAAGCGCCCGAACGAGGTTTACTTCTTTCTGTCTTTAACTCTGTTTAATGGATCCTTTCCCCTGCCTTACTTTAACTTTGTTTTATCTTTTCAGGAGGTGTCTCGCTCTTCTGGCGACTCATCGCAGACGCAATTTCCGGCCTTCAAGACTGCCCATGGGTAATGAAAAATCCTCCTTTTTTCCGAGTTGTTCAAATTGTATCTTTATACTGACAATCCTGCAACATTTCTCTTAGTGGCCAAGCTAAATCCAAGAAGGCAAAGGCAGCTAAACCGGCGGAAGACCCGCCGGTGCTTGCATATGACCCGGCCAGGCCATCTTCTCCATTAACCGACGCTCCAGAAGACCCGCCTGTTGATGCAGAAGCAAATCCTCCCGAGCCGTCGTTTGATGAGACCACTGTGAACCCTTCTGCTACTGGACCATCAAGCTCATCCAACCCGCCATCACCGTCTGCACAAGACGCTCAGATCACCGGGAGCCGCTTTATTGAACCGGGGAATCCAATCGTGCTGGCTCGGTGTACTGCGAAACAAGAGGCATTTGAGAGGCAGAAAGTTTGCTTTGACGTTGCCAATTACGACCATCTAAATGCCAACGATATTTTATCCGGCTATCTCAGCCATGTGCACTCCAGTCGCGACTCTGAGATCGAAATGGTCAAACAGTTGCAGCTGAAATACGAGGTATGTTCTTCCGGCTTATCTATATTCCTTTAGCCCCCAAGTCTGATTATGAGACAACCGGAATGATCTGTAGACTTTAGCATATAGGCCAAGACCTTTACCTTTGATTTTCTTGAATTCAATAAAATAAAACAAAACTTCACCTGTAGTCCCCAAGGGCCGGTTCTTTTTAATCATAAATGAGCCGGTACCTTAAATTATTTTGTACCGTATTCAAAGAACTTAATATTCCGGCTTAACCTTGAGAAACTTGCTGAATTGCATACATTAGCCCCCAAGTGCCAAGTGCTGTTACTTTGTAAAGTACTTGGGACTTAAAGTTTGTCTTTAGAGTCATAAAAATTTGATTTGGCATACATTAGCCCCCAAGTGTCAAGTGGTTTTTTGTAAAGTACTTGAGACTTGAATCTTGATTGTTGAACTTTAAGCGAAATCTTGACTCATTTGAGTATGCTCTTTTTGCAGAATGCTTTATCTGAACTAAACTCACAATTGACTGATGCGAAGACCCGACTAGCAGGTCAGGAAACAGAAATCAAGTCTGCTAACTCCAAATTGCAAGTAAGTCTCTCTGAGACGGGAAACTTAAAGACTAGTTTGGCTGCCAAGAAGAAGACCTGGGCAGAGGAAAAAATGCTTCTGACACAACACGCTGAGAGAGCCGAAGCAGCCCTTGAAGAGGTGTCAACAGAGCTGAACGGCTTAAAGGGCCGGGTGTCTCAAATGGTGGCCATCATCTTTGGTAAGCCATCCGTTTTTAATCTTATGTACTTTTTGCTGATCCGGAATATAAGCCGCCAGCTGACTTTGTTTTTAAAACATGCGCAGGCCCACGAAGCAAGAACCCGAGCCAAGATCCTTTGATTAAACTGAAGGCAGTGTACACTTTAGTAGAACAACTGTATATTGGTGCACAATAGGCACTTGCCGCCATCTCTCCTGCCAATCAAGGACCCAACCGGCTCAGCAACATTTTGAAGAAACTATCAATCCTGCCTGCCAGATTTCAAGAAGTGAAGCGCTCCTGTGCGGGAGCCGGGGCTTTGACTGTCTTGAGCCGCTCCAAGGCTTGGGTGCCAGACCTAGACCCGGCGGACGTGGCCAGAGGCTATCCCACCGTGAAGGAAGACGGATCTCCCTTTAAGCAGGATGACTTCATGGCTTGCGTGCGCGGAGTCTGGCCTCAGGAAACTACCCTTGGAGATGATACCAACATTGACAAGTATCAGCCGGGTTTTGATGCTGAAAATAAGAAGATGGCGACTCCCTCGTACAAGGTGGCGGATTTGATCCCGCCTGTAAGAGAAAATACATTTGCCCCGGAAGTTGACCCGGTAGGCCTGATCGACGATGAAGCAGAATTCGTCGCCGTGAATGGTTTTGACTGGTCAAAACCCAACTTCCAGCCAATAGAGGGCGGTGAACCGGCGAGGGAGGAATAATAACCATCTTCATTGGCTTATAAAAAGCCGTGTATAGTTTAGCTGTCAAAACACTGAATGCCTTGCTTATGCCATCATGCATAAAACACTGTATGTGACTCCGTGTTTCCTGATGGCAATATATGCATTATATTTGATGATTGTTTCTGCAACACTTTAACTCTGTTCCCTATAGATACAAGAGAAAAGACTGGCTTGACGGCTTAGAACCGAACGGGTTAAAACACTCGGCTTATATCCAATATGTTTATCATAATAGAAAACAGAAAACAGATATAAATAAAGGACAAGGGCTGAAACTAACTCTTTAGTTAATGCAGCAGACAATTATATATAAATAATAGCCATACTTGTACCTTTGATCCTTAGACCACCGGCTTGAGTAACCCAGGTAATGAAGCTGATAACTCAATCTTTCTAAGAAATCAATACCTTTGAATACTTTAATGATCGTCATACCTTGGTAGCCTTGTTGTCAAATAGACAAGGCGACAAAGAAGATCATGCTAATTATTTGCAACAAGAAACTCAAAGGCAAATAACAGTTAACAAGTATGATTTGACCTTATATTTAAAGGTTGGTGGCTTCTGATTCGAATACGATCAGTAAACCGGACCAAAGGGGTTAAGCTAATGTTCGAATACGACCATATAGCCCCCCGGTGGCTGTGGCATTGCATCGATCAAGAGGGTACCGACAACTATGTTCTCTTTGGTTCGAATACGGCGTATGTTTGAATAGGAAGCCCCCAAATGACCTTGAGAGGTTTTTAACGACCCTGATTCGAATACGATCCAAGTCAGACCCAAAAGGGGTTAAGCTATGATTCGGATACGATCAAGAAGCCCCCTAGTGAGTTTGGCCTTGAGCCGATCAAGAGGGTTACGACAGCTATGTTCTCTTTGGTTCAAATATGACCTATGTTTGAACAGGAAGCCCCCAAGTGACCATGATAATTGCAGCTAGATTCGAATACGATCATAAGCCGGACCAAAAAAGGTTAGACTTGATTCAAATATGATCAGCTCCTTAATAGTCATTTGAAAATAAGAAATAACAAAGATGCATAATCTTTGAAAAGAAAAGAGACCTATGGTCTTACTTTATTACTTATCATGGTATATACATTGTTAAAGTATGTACATGATGAGAGCCGGTAGCTCAGGTGTAGTATGGCCGAAGTTGAGCAATGTTCCACGGCCGGAGGGTCTCCTCCCCCGACTTACGTGAATCTTTGTGTTCTCGAACGTCAATGAGGTAATACGACCCGTTGTTTAAGTTCTTGCTGACCACAAAGGGTCCTTCCCAAGGTGGGGATAGCTCGTAGTAGAGGATGTTGATGCTGCTGCCTCCATCCATGAGTACCTTAGTGAATTTGTATCCACCAACTTGAGGTGCCACTACCAAAGCCAAGTGACCCGGATTATTGACCCGGAGTGGGTGATCCTCTCTGCTCCACACAATAGGCTGCTCTGACCAACGTAAGTAACGTGGAATCGCCGACTCCACGACATTGACGGCCCTCTTGTGAAGCTTCTGGTCTCTCTTACATAAGCTAGTGGTGAATACATGGTATTGCCCACTATTCAGCTGCTTCGGGTTGCTCTGATATCCAGACTGCTGCTGCTGATTACCTTGGCCGGGTTGCGGATTATACCCTCCTTGGTTACCGGGATGGCCCTGACTGTGGAATCCTCCTCCACCTGAGCCGGCACCCGGGCCTTGGAAACCGCCTCCACCTGAGCCGCCACCTGGGCCATGACCTCCATCAAACGTGTTTGAATTTTTAAACGCCTTCATGATCATACAATCTTTCCACAGGTGGGTGGCTGGCTTCTCCCGGGTGCCATGCTTTAGACAAGGCTCATTCAATAATTGCTCAAGGGTGGGACCTGACCCGCCCGACCAAGGGGGCTGTCTGCCCTTGCGCCGTTGATTTCCGCCCTGTGCATTGGTGTTAGCAACAAACTCATCATCCTTACGTTTATTACCTCCTTGATTCGCCGGGTTATGCTGGTGACCCTTGCCGTTGCCATTCTTCTTTCCCTTCGTCGTCTTTTCTTCGTCAGACACCGGGTCCTTGGTAGTATCAGAATCATCATACTTGACGAGAGCCGCCATCAACATTCCCATGTCATTACAGTCACGCTTGAGCCGCCCCAGCTTCTGCTTCAGAGGTTCAAAACGGCAATTTTTTTCCAACATTAAGACTGCTGAGCCGGCATCCATCTTATTAGATGAATGTATTATCTCCTTGACCCGGCGCACCCAATGGGTTGTGGATTCACCATCCTCTTGCTTGCAATTGGTCAGGTCCACAATCGACATAGGCTGCTTACACGTGTCTTTAAAGTTCTGGATGAACCGGGCCTTCAACTCCGCCCATGAGCCGATAGAATTGGGTGGCAATCCCTTCAACCAAGTACGAGCTGTTCCATCTAACATCATAGTGAAATACTTGGCCATTGCTGCATCGTTGACCTCCAATAACTCCATAGCCATCTCATAACTCTCAATCCAAGCCCCAGGCTGTAAGTCAGCTGTGTAATTAGGCACCTTACGAGGCCCCTTAAAATCCTTTGGCAAACACTCATTACGTATGGCCGGCACCAAGCAAGGAACGCCTCAAGTTCTTGTGGCCACTCCTGCCTCGACTGAGGTTGCTGGATAAGCCGGAAAAGTTTGACGAGCCGCCTGATCTGCTGCCATTTGAACTGCTCATTCCGCCTCTTGTCGAATCCTCTCCTGATCCGCCAAGTTAAGGGCTCCAGCCCGCACCGGCTCATGCCTGTATGGCCGGTTGTGGCGTTGAGCATTGCTTGACATATCTGCGGATTCCATATGCCTATTGTAACTCGGGCTCTGGCTTGGGCGAGGAGTTGAATGGATCCTGTCTCGACTGTAGGAGTATGCATCCTGCCGCGCCAGAGCTGTTTGAAGAAATTCTCTTACCCTCCGTGTTTCAACTGCCACCGGTGAGTCACCTTCCATCGGAAGAGCCGCCAGACGAGCCTATGCTGCGATGAGGTTTTCCAAAGGGTTGGAGAAGTGACCCGGCGGCGTTGGGACGTAATGAGGCGGAGCGGTAATTATATGAGGTGGATCCATGACACGCGGCTGGACCAGTGCGTTGGGTGTTGTAATCCGGGGTGCCTCCGGCAGGTTACTTCCCTCGGCTCCGGGTGTGTGAAAAAGATTCCTAGGATCGAGCGTCAGAGGCAGACGTGATTGGGTTTTCTGATGCCTCCTCCTCATGACCTCGTTCGACGCGTTCAGATCCACCGAGAGCCGGAAGGTCTCTGCTTGAATCTGTTGAGCACGAACGTCCAAAGCCGCCCGCTCTGCCGCCATCCCGACTTCCTCTGCGGCTAGATTTTCCTTAGCTTGCACCATCTCTTCACGTACGCGTGCCACCTCTGCGTCATGCTGGGCCTTATCCGCCGGGTCTACCACGGCAGTCAACAGAGTCGTCAGTTTATCCATGAGGTCCATCAAGATCTGAGCCGGAGGGCGCACGGGGTCTCCTGACCCGGCTGCAGCCGACCCGGTAGCTGTTGCCGCCGCTGCTGTAGAGTTCTGCCCGGGCTGTGTCCCTGCCATGAAGACTCCGGCCCAATTCGGCGGCTCAAGAGGGTCCAGAATACTGCTGCCATCGGAACAGCCCCCGAGCACGCCATCCTGCAGTTGGTACAAAGAGTCTGTCTCGCCCATTGATGATGCAGTGTCAGAACAGACGGCCGTCTCACCGCCCTCCACCGATCCTTCAGAGTATTCACCGCCGTGGACGCAACCTACAAAGGCATGCTTCACGGCAGATTGAACACGGGCGGTCCTCGTGTGCCTAGCCGTTTCGATGAGGTTGGTGTGGACGTCCGGCTCAGGACCTGACTCGCCGATCCGGCCGATGAAGACGTGAATTCCGCCGAAGGGGACCCGGTACCCGTACTCAATTGAGCCGGCCTCGGGGCCCCAGCCTTCGTCGTCGATGTAGAGCTTGCCGCAACGACTCTTGGTCATCCGGCCCACAGCGTATCCCTTGAGCCCTTCGAAGCTGCCCTTCAAGAACTCAAATCCACCGTGCGCTGGCCCCACGGTGGGCGCCAACTGTCGTGGAATTGTCACGGCAGATGTCCTAGAGCAAGGACTTAGTCGTAGGGCCATCGCACTAGGAAGCTTGAAGGGGTTAATCGGGACAAAGGACACGAGAGGGTTTTATACTAGTTCGGCCCCTTACGATGAAGGTAAAATCCTACGTCTAGTTGGGATTGGTATTGCTTTTCGATCACCAAGAGGCTCAACTCGCCGGCTTGGTTATCGATTTGTTGTTTCTTGCCCTAAGCCGCCACCGGGTCGTCCCCTTATATACATGGCTTGACGCCTGGTGGCCTATAGAGTCCCGGCCGGCTCATAATCGTGTCTGGCTCGGTGGCTTCCTTTACATGCCTTTCTTTACAAGTCTTTCCTTACATACTGCGGTTTACAATATCAGGCCTTAAGCCGCCTCCAGGCCCTTGGGCCTTCTATAAGGTTTAATAAACTATCGTCTTGAATGTTTACTGGGTTTCTTGCGTAACCCGCCATTGGGGCTGACCCGGCCCCTCCTGGGCGGGTCATGACTGATAGTAATATCCCCAACACATAGTATAACTGATGAGGTGGAAGAGAGAAAAACCCAAAAAGGATCTTTCTTTCTCTTAGCCAAGAGATGATTTGTTAGTAAGAATGGTTTCTACGGTGATTCTTAATATGTATTACCTTATTCGATGTTTCTAGTTTTATAGTTTTAATCCCTCCACAAATTTAGGTTTTCATAACATTAAATTAAATGTTAGATCCAACACTTGCATATCCGAGCCCCTAAGCATACTCGGACAGCGCCAGACGGCCCCTCATATGGCATGCGAGGCATCCATACACCTCAAATTCAACCCTCAAGTCCGTGCAATCCATGCACATGGATCATACAACACGAATTCATCACAATTTAACAGTTCAACAATCCAACAAATCAAAATAATAATAATCATAGTTCAATAATTAAAACATGCCAAAATTAAAATCAAGTCCAAGCATGACGGATCACTCGTTGTAGGCCATCCGTGTGCCGTCTTCTCTGTTGCGACATCCCTTTCGCCTGCTTTGCCTCCATCCATGTCGCCTGCTGCCGGTATCAAGACCGGCGGATCTCAGGTAGGGGGTTCCAAACTGTGGATCTTGGATCAATGGGGAACAATGGACAAGGGACACGATATTTACCCAGGTTCGGGCCCTCTCTAAGAGGTAAAACCCTACGTCCATCTTGATTATATTGCTTGTGTATATGTGGATTATAGAGTCGATCTACCACGAGATCAGATGAACTAAACCCTAGGCTAGTAGGATGATGGTTGTTGTTCTAGCCTCTGCGGACTAAACCCTCTGGTTTATATAGACACCAGGGATATTAGGGTTACACAGAGTCGGTTACAACAAAGGAATTAGTATGCCGAATCTTCTATCTTGACTTGGAGCACACACCAAGGCACCAAAGGTCTCCTATCCGCATACAATGCCGCCCCGTAGTCCGGCCCTCCAACAGCTATAGCGCCGCCCAGCTGTCCGGCCCATGAGAGATAGGCCGGCAGCCCGTGGACCCCCTAGTCCAGGACTCCCTCACCTGCTCCACTGATGACATCGCCGCTCTCGCCATCTTGTACTCTCTTCATTCGTTGATCTCCTTCTCCTCGACAAGCCATATCTTTGCTTTCTCATCCTAGAGGCCTGCGTCCGCCAACATTATCCTCGAATCCCCTCTGTCTCGAGCAAGTTGCAAACTCTCCTTCTCAATCTCTATTTATTTGATAGTCTAGGCCTTCTTGATCTCCCATTTGAGACACGTCTCTTTCTTCTCCAACTCTATCTTCTCCATCTCAATTGCCAACTTGTCGCTCTCACTTACAAACTTCTTGTTTACCCTCCCCCGGTCCCAATCCATCCTTTCTTTCTGCACGACGGCTCGGGTGTGGGAAATGGTGGACAGAAGCGGGAGGAGGGCGGTGGGTTTGGTGGACTTGTTCATTTTGGTGTGATTTGCAGTGTGTCTGGATAGTCCTGTCCGACGTTGGCGGATGCATCCGAGCCTCCTCATACCCGCCCCAGATTAGGGCTAGATATGAGGGGTGCCGGTCAGCCCGGGCGTATAGGACCGGTATGAGGCATCCGTTTGGGTTTGGTTTTCTTGACCGGTCAGTGATCGGGCTGTCCGCCCAGGTGTATATGGGGGTTTGTGGTACCCGACTATAGATGCTATAAGAGGTAGTAACATTTATTGCCTAGGGTATGCCATGCTGAGAAAATAGGAGTACAATGAAATTTTCACTTGTGGGGTTGGTAAAATCCCTTTGCATTCTAGGGAATGCTTGTGGATTCACTAAGGCTGGTTGTCATGGATAGTATCATAAGTTAGTATCATGCTTATGATACTAGTGTATAATACTACCTTTCTAATGCATAGTATCATGTATTAGTATTATAGATGTCTTTATTTATTGCCATGCATGACGCATAGTAGTTTAGCATTTATTATGATACGGTATCATAATATGATACTCAACCATCTCTTTCTTCATTTAATTCTATGCCACCTTATCAAAACTGTCTAGTTGGCATGCATGATACTAGCTATAATACTTTCATTACGACCAGCCTAATGCTAAGAAGCGAAGAATCATTACTGCATATGATTCCATAGGAGAGAGGATTAAAAAAAAGATGAAAGGATGAAAATGTCAAATTCTCTTTATTGGAGATATAGATATACTGATAAATGCCTCCTTGGGCAGTGTGCCATTCTGCCACCTCGGGAGTATGCCAATCATGTGGATGCTCTAAAACGTAATTATCACTTGATGAACTAGCCTACACTTTGTTTATCAATGGATAGTGGCGGAATTGATTTGAAATAATGAAATATTGTCTGTTGTGCAAGTGCTTCTGGAACTTGGATGTTACTTTTTGTTACTTTTGTGTTGAAGCTTAACACTTAATATTAGGCCCCTCAGGGCGAAAATTGGTCATTATTTACGCCAAATTTATCTTATTCAGATTTTGATCATTGTGTACGCCTAAATTAGGCCCCTCAACTCTCTCAAACGCTCACTTAGCCTCCTCTTAATTTGTGTCGAAGAGTTGCGATGTTGCCTTGGGTTTGGAGAGGTGTGCCGGTTCATGTGTACGTCTTATTTTTTGTATAGTGAAATCTAAAGCTAGCTACTAAATTGCATCGTACAGCAAGCGTGCGTTGACATGTAAGTATATGCTAGCACATATGCCCGTGCGTTATAATGAGGAAAAAATAACATGTATTAAAGTTAATGAGAATTATATGTGCAAACAAAACCCCGTGTGCACGTGGAAAAGGAGCATTTAGCTTCTCGGATTCGCCGGGTGTGAAATAATCAATCCGCTATTCTTCCATTCATTGATGAAGGGCATTTAAGAGTATTGTTACGTCATCGTACGCCAGAGAAGGTCCATGGATTATTCAATCTACTTTTCTATTCAATCGAGGAGATTTTCAGGTATGAAATTTTTGAATATTGTAAAAAACATGAACCATTTCTTAAATACTAAATAGGTTTTTAAAATTATGTACACTTTCAGAAAAGCACGAACAAAATTTGAAACAAGAACATCTTTTAAAACTCACGAACATTTTTTGAAAACACCAATTTTTTTAAATAAAAACATGGACAATATTTGAATTTGTGAACATTTTTTTAAACGAGAACATGTGTTCAAAATTCATAAATTTTTTCGAAAATGTTTATCTTTTATACACAAATGTTATTTTGAATTGTGAAAATTTCAATAAACCAAGAATATTTTTCGAATTTTTGAAATGCCATTTTCTTTTTATAAATCTCAAACAATTTTGAAAAGCAATAATTTTTTTAAAAAAATGGGAAACTTTTTTCAAGTTCCGAATATTTTTTAAAATAGGAACAAAATTTTCAAATTCAGAAAAAAATTCCAAAAATTTATTATTTTATTTTGAAATTCTAAATTTTTGGAGAATTTTGAATTTATGAAATAAATTCTGTAAGAAAAATAAACTTGGAAAGGAAAAAAGGAGATAGGGAAAGGAGAATAAAATAAAAGTAAAACAAAGAAACAGAGAAAAATGGGCAAACCCATTATTGGTTGTCCTGTGTGAAGAACCGATTATTTGCCACCCTGTGCAGAAAATAGAATTTTTCTAGCTGCGTGGGCAGAAAAATTAGTGAGCTGGTTTCGCTGGGCCACAACACACGGCCCACGTACGAAATTCTGGAATAATCTTTTTTTACTAGCAGACGAACACATAAAAATTTAGTACCATCTTGGATAGAAAAAAAATTTGATGATAAATGGATAAGAAAATTGATGAAACACCCCTTGCTTTATTAGTAAAAAAGTAGTTATAGGTATAGGTATAGAGGTATAGACTCTTGACACATTATTTTGCTCTAAAAGTGGAGCATATCATTTTTCGAAAAGAAAAAAAAATCTTCGACTTATGTAGATACACACAACCATATGTAAATGGACCCTCAAACCGCCCGCATACGTCTGGGCCATGTTGTTCGGACCGCGAACGCCATACAACGTCGGACTGTATCGGTCCACGGTGCGGTCCGGACGTACTTTCTCTTGCAAACGAAAGACAAACACGGAGAGCTTTGTGGGAGTCCAGACAACACACATGTAGGACTCCGACACCCCCGACCCACCCAAAACCCTTCCCGGACCCCGCGCCTCCATCCTCCCAATTTTCTCTCCTTCCTTCTTTCTCTCTTGCCTTCGCCGCTGCTCCATTACCCCGGCCGTCATGCCACACCCTTGACTGAACTGTACGTCTTCGTCACCTCCGGCGTTCCAGGCGGGCTCCACCCCACTTCTCCTCCTTCGCCGTTCAACCCCTATCCGTAGACCGCCCCGCCAGGTACCGCTACTACTATACTCACCATTGTTGGGTTTCGTAGTAATTTCAAAAAATTTCCTACGCACACGCAAGATCATGTGATGCATAGCAACGAGAGGGGAGACTGTTGTCTACGTACCCAAGCAGACCGACTGCGGAAGCGTTGACGCAACATAGAGGAAGTAGTCGTACGTCTTCACGATCCAACCGATCAAGTACCGAAACTACGGCAACTCCGAGTTCGAGCACACGTTCAGCTCGATGACAATCCCCGGACTCCGATCCAGCAAAGTGTCGGGGAAGAGTTCTGTCAGCACGACGGCGTGGTGACGATCTTGATGTACTACAGCAGCAGGGCTTCGCCTAAACTCCGCTACAGTATTATCGAGGACTATGGTGGCTGGGGGCACCGCACACGGCTAAGGAATAGATCACGTGGATCAACTTGCTTTCTCTTTGGTGCTAGCCCTGCCCCTCTATTTATATGTTGAGCCCCGGGGTCGAAACTTGGAGCAAAAGCCTCCTCAAAGTCGGTTTTGCCCGAAAGGCAAGAGTCCCACTCGGACTCCAGGACCAAACGCCACAATCCTTGGCGTCTGGCCCAGACGCCATGGGCCTCGGCGTCTGGCCCAGGGCCAGACGCCAGGGTCTCCGGCGTTTGGCCCCCTGGCCTCCGCAAAACTCCTTTTGCACCGACCTAAAGCCTCATGGGCTTGACCCCTTGGCCTAACCATATCATCCAATATATGAATCTTTACGTCTCGACCATTTCGAGACTCCTCATCATGACGCCGATCTCATCCGGGACTCCGAACTCCTTCGGTACATCAAAACATGTAAACTCATAATATAACTGTCATCGTAACCTTAAGCGTGCGGACCCTACGGGTTCGAGAACAATGTAGACATGACCGAGACACGTCTCCGGTCAATAACCAATAGCGGGACCTGGATGCCCATATTGGCTCCTACATATTCTACGAAGATCTTTATCGGTCAGACCGCATAACAACATACGTTGTTCCCTTTGTCATCGGTATGTTACTTTCCCGAGATTCGATCGTCGGTATCCAATACCTAGTTCAATCTCGTTACCGGCAAGTCTCTTTACTCGTTCCGTAATACATCATCCCGCAACTAACTCATTTGTTGCAATGCTTGCAAGGCTTAAGTGATGTGCATTACCGAGAGGGCCCAAAGATACCTCTCCGACAATCGGAGTGACAAATCCTAATCTCGAAATACGCCAACCCAACATCTACCTTTGGAGACACCTGTAATGCTCCTTTATAATCACCCAGTTACGTTGTGACGTTTGGTAGCACCCAAAGTGTTCCTCCGGCAAACGGGAGTTGCATAATCTCATAGTATAGGAACATGTATAAGTCATGAAGAAAGCAATAGCAACATACTAAACGATCGGGTGCTAAGCTAATGGAATGGGTCATGTCAATCAGATCATTCAACTTAATGATGTGATCCCGTTAATCAAATAACAACTCTTTGTCTCATGGTTAGGAAACATAACCATCTTTGATTAACGAGCTAGTCAAGTAGAGGCATACTAGTGACACTCTGTTTGTCTATGTATTCACACATGTATTATGTTTCCGGTTAATACAATTCTAGCATGAATAATAAACATTTATCATGAAATAAGGAAATAAATAATAACTTTATTATTGCCTCTAGGGCATATTTCCTTCAGTTCCCACTTGCACTAAAGTCAATAATCTAGATCACATCACTATGTGATTAACATCGATAGTTCACATCATCATGTGATTAACACCCATAGTTCACATCGCCATGTGACCAACACCCAAAGGGTTTACTAGATTCGGTAATCTAGTTCACATCGCTATGTGATTAACACCCAAAGAGTACTAAGGTGGGTTCATGTTTTGCTTGTGAGAGAATCTTAGTCAACGGTCTTGCACATTCAGATCCGTTATGTATTTTGCAATTTTCTATGTCTACAATGCTCTGCACGGAGCTACTCTAGCTAATTGCTCCCACTTTCAATATGTATCTAGATCGAGGCTTAGAGTCATCCAGATCAGTGTCAAAACTTGCATCGACGTAACCCTTTACGGCGAACCTTTTTGTCACGTCCATAATCGAGAAACATATCCTTATTTCACTAAGGATAATTCTGACCGCTGTCCAGTGATCTACTCCTAGATTACTATTGTACTCCCTTGCCAAATCAGTGCAGGGTATACAATAGATCTGGTACACAGCATGACATACTTTATAGAACCTATGGCCAAGGCATAGGGAATGACTTTCATTCTCTTTCTATCTTCTGCCGTGGTCAGGCTTTTGAGTCTTACTCAACTTCACACCTTGTAATACAGGCAAGAACTCTTTCTTTGACTGCTCCATTTTGAACTACTTCAAAATCTTGTCAAGGTATGTACTCATTGAAAAAACTTATCAAGCGTCTTGATCTATCTCTATAGATCTTGAAGCTCAATATGTAAGCAGCTTTACCGAGGTCTTCCTTTGAAAAATTCCTTTCAAGCACTCCTTTATGCTTTGCAGAATAATTCTACATTATTTCCGATCAACAATATGTCATTCACATATACTTATCAGAAATGTTGTAGTGCTCCCACTCACTTTCTTGTAAATACAGGCTTCACCGCAAGTCTGTATAAAACTATATGCTTTGATCAACTCATCAAAGCATATATTCCAACTCCGAGATGCTTGCACCAGTCCATAGATGGATCGCTGGAGCTTGCATATTTTGTTAGCACCTTTAGGATTGACAAAACCTGCTGGTTGTATCATATACAACTCTTCTTTAATAAATCTATTAAGGAATGCAGTTTTGTTTATCCATTTGCCAGAGTTCATAAAACGCGGCAATTGCTAACATGATTCGGACAGACTTAAGTATAAATACGAGTGAGAAACTCTCATCGTAGTCAACACCTTGAACTTGTCGAAAACCTTTTGCGACAATTCTAGCTTTGTAGATAGTAACACTACTATCAGCGTCCGTCTTCCTCTTGAAAATCCATTTATTTCCATGGCTTGCCGATCATCAGGCAAATCCATCAAAGTCCATACTTTGTTCTCATACATGGATCATATCTCATATTTCATGGTCTCAAACCATTTCGCGGAATCTAGGCTCATCATCGCTTCCTCATAGTTCGCAAGTTCGTCATGGTCTAGTAACATGACTTCCAGAACAGGATTACCGTACCACTCTGGTGCGGATCTCACTCTGGTTTACCTACGAGATTTGGTAGTAACTTGATCTGAAGTTACATGATCATCATCATTAGCTTCCTCACTAATTGGTGTAGTAGCCACAGGAACAGATTTCTGTGATGAACTACTTTCCAATAAGGGAGAAGGTACAATTACCTTATCAAGTTCTACTTTCCTCCCACTCACTTCTTTCGAGAGAAACTCCTTCTCTAGAAAGGATCCATTCTTAGCAACGAATGTCTTGCCTTCGGATCTGTGATAGAAGGTGTACCCAACAGTCTCCTTTGGGTATCCTATGAAGACACATTTCTCCGATTTGGGTTTGAGCTTATCAGGTTGAAGCTTTTTCACATAAGCATAGCAGTCCCAAACTTTAAGAAACGACAACTTTGGTTTCTTGCCAAACCACAGTTCAGATTGTGTCGTCTCAACGGACTTAGATGGTGCCCTATTTAACGTGAATGCAGCTGTCTCTAATGCATAACCCCAAAACGATAGTGGTAGATCGGTAAGAGACATCATAGATCGCACCATATCTAATAAAGTACGGTTATGACATTCGGACACACCATTATGCTGTGGTGTTCCATGTGGCATGAGTTTGTGAAACTATTCCACATTGTTTTAATTGAAGACCAAACTTCGTAACTCAAATATTTTACTTCTGCGATCATATCGTAGAAACTTTCATTTTTGTTACGATGATTCTCCACTTCAATCTGAAATTCTTTGAACTTTTCAAATGTTTCAGACCTTTGTTTCATCAAGTAGATATACCCATATCTGCTCAAATCATCTGTGAAGTTCGGAAAATAACGATACTTGTCGTGAGCCTTAACACTCATCCGACCGCATACATCAGTATGTATTATTTCCAATAAGTCAGTTGCTCGCTCCGGAGAACGGAGTCTTAGTCATCTTGCCCATGAGGCATGGTTCGCAAGCATCAAGTGATTCATAATCAAGTGATTCCAAAATCCCATCAGCATGGAGTTTCTTCATGCGCTTTACACCAATATGACCTAAACGGCAGTGCTACAAATAAGTTGCACTATCATTATTAACTTCGCATCTTTTGGTTTCAATATTATGAATATGTGTATCACTACGATCGAGATCTAATGAACTTGTTTCATTGGGTGTATGACCATCGAAGGTTTTATTCATGTAAATAGAACAGCAATTATTCTCTAATTTTAATGAATAACCGTATTGCAATAAACATGATCAAATCATATTCATGCTCAACGCAAAAACCAAATAACACTTATTTAGGTTCAACACTAATCCCGAAAGTATAGGGGAGTGTGCGATGATGATCATATCAATCTTGGAACCACTTCCAACACACATCGTCACTTCACCCTTAACTAGTCTCTGTTTATTCTGCAACTCCCGTTTCGAGTTACTAATCTTAGCAACTGAACTAGTATCAAATACTGAGGGTTTGCTATAAACACTAGTAAAGTACACATCAATAACATGTATATCAAATATACTTATGTTCACTTTGCCATCCTTCTTATCCGCCAATCACTTGGGGTAGTTCCGCTTTCAGTGACCAGTCCCTTTGCAGTAGAAGCACTTAGTCTCAGGCTTAGGACCAGACTTGGGCTTCTTCACTTGAGCAGCAACTTGCTTGCCGTTCTTCTTGAAGTTCCCCTTCTTCCCTATGCCCTTTTCTTGAAACTAGTGATCTTGTCAACCATCAACACTTGATGTTTTCCTTGATTTCTACCTTCATCAATTTCCGCATTACGAAGAGCTTGGGAATCGTTTCCGTTATCCCTTGCATATTATAGTTCATCATGAAGTTCTACTAACTTGGTGATGGTGACTAGAGAATTCTGTCAATCACTATCTTATCTGGAAGATTAACTCCCACTTGATTCAAGCGATTGTAGTACTCAGACAATCTGAGCACATGCTCACCAGTTGAGCGATTCTCCTCCATCTTTTAGCTATAGAACTTGTTGGAGACTTTATATCTCTCCACTCGGGTATTTGCTTGAAATATTAACTTCAACTCCTGGAACATCTCATATGCTCCATGACGTTTTAAAACGTCTTTTGAAGTCCCGATTCTAAGCCGTTAAGCATGGTGCACTTAAACTATCAAGTAGTCATCATATTGAGCTAGCCAAACGTTCATAACGTTTGCATCTGCTCCTGCAATAGGTCTGTCACCTAGCGGTGCATCAAGGACATAATTCTTCTGTGCAGCAATGAGGATAAACCTCAGATCACGGATCCAATCCGCATCATTGCTACTAACATCTTTCAACACAATTTTCTCTAGGAACATATCAAAACATATGAAAGCAACAACGCGAGCTATTGATCTACAACATAGATATGCTAATACTACCAGGGCTAAGTTTCATGATAAATTTAAGTTCAGTTAATCAAATTAATTAAAGAACTCCCACTTAGATAGACATCCCTCTAATCCTCTAAGTGATTACGTGATCCAAATCAACTAAACCATAACCGATCATCACGTGAGATGGAGTAGTTTTCAATGGTGAACATCGTTATGTTGATCATATCTACTATATGATTCACGCTCGACATTTCGGTCTCCGTGTTCCGAGGCCATATCTGCATATGCTAGGCTCGTCAAGTTTAACCTGAGTATTCTGCGTGTGCAAAACTGGCTTGCACCCGTTGTAGATGGACGTAGAGCTTATCACACCCGATCATCACGTGGTGTCTGGGCACGACGAACTTTGGCAATGGTGCATACTCAGGGAGAACACTTCTTGATAATTTAGTGAGAGATCATCTTATAATGCTACCATCAATCAAAGCAAGATAAGATGCATAAAAGGATAAACATCACATGCAATCAATATAAGTGATATGATATGGCCATCATCATCTTGTGCTTGTGATCTCCATCTCCGAAGCACCGTCGTGATCACCATCATCACCGGCGTGACACCTTGATCTCCATCGTAGCATCGTTGTCGTCTCGCCAAGCTTATGCTTCTACGACTATCACTACCGCTTAGTAATAAAGTAAAGCATTACATCGCGATTGCATTGCATACAATAAAGCGACAACCATATGGCTCCTGCCAGTTGCCGATAACTCGATTACAAAACATGATCATCTCATACAATAAAATATAGCATCATGTCTTGGCCATATCACATCACAACATGCCCTGCAAAAACAAGTTAGACGTCCTCTACTTTGTTGTTGCAAGTTTTACGTGGCTGCTGTTGGAAATATGCCCTAGAGGCAATAATAAAAGCATTATTATTATATTTCTTTGTTCATGATAATTGTCTTTATTCATGCTATAACTGTATTATCCGGAAATCGTAATACACGTGTGAATACATAGACCATAATATGTCCCTAGTAAGCCTCTAGTTGACTAGCTCGTTGATCAACAGATAGTCATGATTTCCTGGCTATGGACATTGGATGTCATTGATAACGGGATCACATCATTAGGAGAATGATGTGATGGACAAGACCCAATCCTAAGCATAGCACAAAGATCGTGTAGTTCGTTTGCTAGAGCTTTTCCAATGTCAAGTATCTTTTCCTTTGACCATGAGATCGTGTAACTCCCGGATACCGTAGGAGTGCTTTGGGTGTATCAAACGTCACAACGTAACTGGGTGACTATAAAGGTGCATTACAGGTATCTCCGAAAGTGTCTGTTGGGTTGACACGGATCGAGACTGGGATTTGTCACTCCATATAACGGAGAGGTATCACTGGGCCCACTCGGTAATGCATCATCATTATGAGCTCAAGGTGACCAAGTGGTTGATCACGGGATCATGCATTACGGTACGAGTAAAGTGACTTGCCGGTAACGAGATTGAACAAGGTATTGGGATACCGACGATCGAGTCTCGGGCAAGTAACATACCGATTGACAAAGGGAATTGTATACGGGGTTGATTAATCCTCGACATCGTGGTTCATCCGATGAGATCATCGTGGAGCATGTGGGAGCCATCATGGGTATCCAGATCCCGCTGTTGGTTATTGACTGGAGAGTCGTCTCGGTCATGTCTGCTTGTCTCCCGAACCCGTAGGGTCTACACACTTAAGGTTCGGTGACGCTAGGGTTATGAAGATATGTATATGCAGTAATCCGAATGTTGTTCGGAGTCCCGGATGAGATCCCGGACGTCACGAGGAGTTCCGGAATGGTCCGGAGGTAAAGAATTATATATAGGAAGTGCTGTTTCGGCCATCGGGACAAGTTTCGGGGTTATCGGTATTGTACCGGGACCACCGGAGGGGTCCCGGGGGCCCACCGGGTGGGACCACCTGTCTCGGGGGGCCACATGGGCTGTAGGGGGTGCGCCTTGGCCTATATGGGCCAAGGGCACCAGCCCTACTAGGCCCATGCGCCTAGGGTTTCCACCACGGAGGAGTCCAAGTGGTGGAAGGCACCCCGAGGTGCCTTGGGGGGGAGGGAAACCCTCCCCTGGCCGCCGCACCTAGGAGATTAGATCTCCTAGGCTGCGCACCACCCCCCTTGGCCCTCCTATATATAGTTGAGGAGAGGGAGGACTTCATACCTCAGCCTTTGGTGCTTCCTCTCTCCCCGTTACGTCTCTCTCTCGCAGTATAGGCGAAGCCCTGCTACTGTGACGCCCTGCATCCACCACCACGCCGTCGTGCTGCTGGATCTTCATCAACCTCTCTTCCCCCTTGCTGGATCAAGAAAGGAGGAGACGTCATCCGTTCCGTATGTGTGTTGAACGCGGAGGCATCGTCCGTTCGGTGCTAAGATCATCGGTGATTTGAATCACGTCGTGTTCGACTACATCATCCCCGTTCTTTGAACGCTTCCGCTCGCGATCTACAAGGTACGTAGATGCATCTAATCACTCGTTGCTAGATGAACTCCTAGATGGATCTTGGTGAAACCGTAGGAAAAATTTTGTTTTCTGCAACGTTCCCCAACAGTGGCATCATGAGCTAGGTCTATGCGTAGTTCTCTTGCACGAGTAGAACACAAAGTAGTTGTGGGCGTTGATTTTGTTCAATATGCTTGCCGTTACTAGTCTTATCTTGATTCGGCGGCATCGTGGGATGAAGCGGCTCGGACCGACCTTACACGTACTCTTACGTGAGACAGGTTCCACCGACTGACATGCACTAGTTGCATAAGGTGGCTAGCGGGTGTCTGTCTCTCCTACTTTAGTCGGATCGGATTCGATGAAAAGGGTCCTTATGAAGGGTAAATAGCAATTGGCATATCACGTTGTGGTCTTTGCGTAGGTAAGAAACGTTCTTGCTAGAAACCCATAGCAGCCACGTAAAACATGCAAACAACAATTAGAGAACGTCTAACTTGTTTTTGCAGGGTATGCTATGTGATGTGATATGGCCAAAGTTGTGATGAATGATGAATGATCTATATGTGATGTATGAGATGTTCATGCTATTGTAATAGGAATCACAACTTACATGTCGATGAGTATGACGGTGACAGGATGATCATGGAGCCCCAAGATGGAGATCAAAGGAGCTATGTGATATTGGCCATATCATGTCACTATTATTATTTGATTGCATGTGATGTTTATCATGTTTTGCATCTTGTTTGCTTAGAACGACGGTAGTAAATAAGATGATCCCTCATAATAATTTCAAGAAAGTGTGCCCCCTAACTGTGCACCGTTGCTACAGTTCGTCGTTTCGAAGCACCACGTGATGATCGGGTGTGATAGATCCTTACGTTCACATACAACAGGTGTAAGACAGATTTACACACGCAATACACTTAGGTTGACTTGACGAGCCTAGCATGTGCATAGACATGGCCTCGGAACACAGAAGACCGAAAGGTCGAGCATGAGTCGTATAGAAGATACGATCAACATGAAGATGTTCACCGACGTTGACTAGTCCGTGTCACGTGATGATCGGACACGGCCTAGCCAACTCGGATCATGTTATACTTAGATGACTAGAAGAGGGATGTCTATCTAAGTGGGAGTTCATTAATAATTTGATTAGATGAACTTAATTATCATGAACTTAGTCTAAAATCTTTACAATATGTCTTGTAGATCAAATGGCCAACGTTATATTCAATTTCAACGCGTTCCTAGAGAAAACCAAGCTGAAAGACGATGGCAGCAACTATACGGACTGGGTCCGGAACCTGAGGATCATCCTCATAGCTGCCAAGAAAGATTATGTCCTACAAGCACCGCTAGGTGATCCACCCGTCCCATAGAACCAAGACGCTATGAACGCTTGGCAGACACGTACTGATGACTACTCCCTCGTTCAGTGCGGCATGCTTTACAGCCTAGAGCCGGGGCTCCAAAAGCGTTTTGAGAGACATGGAGCATATGAGATGTTCGAAGAGCTGAAAATGGTTTTCCAAGCTCATGCCCGGGTCGAGAGATATGAAGTCTCCGACAAATTCTTCAGCTGTAAGATGGAGGAAAATAGTTCTGTCAGTGAGCACATACTCACTATGTCTGGGTTACATAACCGCTTGACTCAGCTGGGAGTTAATCTCCCGGATGATGCGGTCATTGACAGAATCCTCCAGTCGCTTCCACCAAGCTACAAGAGCTTTGTGATGAACTTCAATATGCAGGGGATGGAAAAGACCATTCCTGAAGTATTTGCAATGCTGAAATCAGCAGAGGTAGAAGTCAAGAAGGAACATCAAGTGTTGATGGTCAATAAAACCACTAAGTTCAAGAAGGGCAAGGGTAAAAAGAACTTTGAGAAGGACGGCAAGGAAGTTGCCGCGCCCGGCAAGCAAGCTGCTGGGAAGAAGAAGTCAAAGTATGGACCCAAGCCTGAGACGGAGTGCTTTTATTGCAAAGGGAAGGGTCACTGGAAGCGGAACTGCCCCAAATACTTAGCGGACAAGAAGGCCGGCAAAACAAAAGGTATATGTGATATACATGTAATTGATGTGTACCTTACCAGTACTCGTAGTAACTCCTGGGTATTTGATACCGGTGCTGTTGCTCATATTTGTAACTCGCAGCAGGAGCTGCAGAATAAACAGAGACTGGTAAAGGACGAGGTGACGATGCGCGTCGGGAATGGTTCCAAGGTCGATGTGATCGCCGTCGGCACGCTACCTCTACATTTACCTACAGGATTAGTTATAAACCTCAATAATTGTTATTTCGTGCCAAGTTTGAGCATGAACATTGTATCGGGATCTCGTTTAATATGAGATGGCTACTCATTTAAACCTGAGAATAATGGTTGTTCTATTTATATTAGAGATATGTTTTATGGTCATGCTCCGATGGTCAATGGTTTATTCTTAATGAATCTCGAACGTAATATTACACATATTCATAGTGTGAATACCAAAAGATGTAAAGTTGATAACGATAGTCCCACATACTTGTGGCACTGCCGCCTTGGTCACATAGGTATCAAACGCATGAAGAAGCTCCATGCAGATGGACTTTTAGAGTCTCTTGATTATGAATCATTTGACACGTGCGAACCATGCCTCATGGGTAAAATGACCAAGACTCCGTTCGCAGGAACAATGGAGCGAGCAACCAACTTATTGGAAATCATACATACTGATGTGTGCGGTCCAATGAGTGTTGAGGCTCGCGGTGGCTATCGTTATGTTCTCACCCTCACTGATGACTTAAGTAGATATGGGTATGTCTACTTAATGAAACACAAGTCTGAAACCTTTGAAAAGTTCAAAGAATTTCAGAGTGAAGTTGAGAATCAACGTGACAGGAAAATCAAGTTTCTACGATCAGATCGTGGAGGAGAATACTTGAGTCACGAATTTGGCACACACTTAAGAAAATGTGGAATAGTTTCACAACTCACGCCGCCTGGAACACCTCAGCGTAATGGTGTGTCCGAACGTCGTAATCGCACTCTATTAGATATGGTGCGATCTTCGTAATCGCACTCTATTAGATATGGTGCGATCTATGATGTCTCTTGCCGATTTACCGCTATCTTTTTGGGGGTATGCTTTAGAGACTGCCGCATTCACTTTAAATAGGGCTCCGTCGAAATCCGTTGAGACGACACCGTTTGAATTATGGTTTGGGAAGAAACCTAAGCTGTCGTTTCTAAAAGTTTGGGGATGCGATGCTTATGTCAAGGAAACTTCAACCTGAAAAGCTCGAACCCAAGTCGGAAAAATGCGTCTTCATAGGATACCCTAAAGAAACTATTGGGTATACCTTCTACCTCAGATCCGAAGGCAAGATCTTTGTTGCCAAGAATGGATCCTTTCTAGAGAAAGAGTTTCTCTCGAAAGAAGTAAGTGGGAGGAAAGTAGAACTTGATGAAGTATTACCTCTTGAACCGGAAAATGGCGCAACTCAAGAAAATGTTCCTGAGGTGCCTGCACCGACTAGAGAGGAAGTTAATGATGATGATCAAGATACTTCTGATCAAGCTCCTACTGAAATTCGAAGGTCCACAAGGACACGTTCCGCACCAGAGTGGTACGGCAACCCTGTCTTGGAAATCATGTTGTTAGACAACGGTGAACCTTCGAACTATGAAGAAGCGATGGCGGGCCCGGATTCCGACAAATGGCTAGAAGCCATGAAATCCGAGATAGGATCCATGTATGAAAACGAAGTATGGACTTTGACTGACTTGCCCGTTGAACGGCGAGCCATAGAAAATAAATGGATCTTTAAAAAGAAGACAGACGCAGATGGTAATGTGACCATCTATAAAGCTCGGCTTGTCGCTAAGGGTTATCGACAAGTTCAAGGGGTTGACTACGATGAGACTTTCTCCCGGTAGCGAAGCTGAAGTCCGTCCGAATCATGTTAGCAATTGCCGCATTCTATGATTATGAGATATGGCAAATGGACGTCAAAACGGCATTCCTTAATGGTTTCCTTAAGGAAGAATTGTATATGATGCAGCCGGAAGGTTTTGTCGATCCTAAGAATGCTGACAAGGTGTGCAAGCTCCAACGCTCGATTTATGGGCTGGTGCAAGCATCTCGGAGTTGGAACATTCGCTTTGATGAGATGATCAAAGCGTTTGGGTTTACACAGACTTATGGAGAAGCCTGCGTTTACAAGAAAGTGAGTGGGAGCTCTGTAGCATTTCTCATATTATATGTGAGATGACATACTTTTGATGGGAAATGATATAGAACTCTTGACAGCATAAGGCCTACTTGAATAAAAGTTTTTCAATGAAGGACCTTGGAGAAGCTGCTTATATATTAGGCATCAAAATCTATAGAGATAGATCGGACGTCCTCATAGGTCTTTCACAAAGCACATACCTTGATAAGATATTGAAGAAGTTCAATATGGATCAATCTAAGAAGGGGTTCTTGCCTGTGTTACAAGGTACGAGATTGAGCACGGCTCAATGCCCGACCACGGCAGAAGATAGAGAATAGGTTCTATTATGTATGCCATGCTGTGTACCAGACCTGATGTAAACCTTGCCGTAAGTTTGGTAGGAAGGTACCAAAGTAATCCCGGCAAGGAACACTGGACAGCGGTCAAGAATATCCTGAAGTACCTGAAAAGGACTAAGGAAATGTTTCTCGTTTATGGAGGTGACGAAGAGCTCGTCGTAAAGGGTTACGTCGACGCTAGCTTCGACACAGATCTGGATGACTC
>NC_053022.1:579362858-579633021 GCF_003073215.2 Triticum urartu | reverse complement strand
AAGCTTTATCTTATGCTGGAAGGTATTTCTTTTAAACCGACTGTGTTGATGCTTGCGAACGGATCCTATCCGGTCGACTCACTGATTTTTGGCTGCAGAATTCTGCCAAGATTTTGACGAGGAAACTGGAAAGGTCGAGATGGGTCTGGATCCTATCGCTTCTCCAGTTTGCGACGAAACTGCAATGAATGTGCTCTGACTGGAGTCTCGTGTCGCCAGCGTCACAAGCTACCTCGCGCGCCTGAAGGAGGCAGTCTCACGAGTCGACTCATTGCTCTGGCCAAGGGCGATGCTTCAAAATGACCTGGAATCCCTGATGGCTCGACTCAACGAGATCCCTGACCGAGTGCAGGAACGGAAGAAGTCCTCCGCCTGGTGTGGTGCTGACGTGGCGCTGTCCTTGGTGCGAGTCCACTGCAAGGAAGCTCGTGAAGACAAGCTGGCGGCGATTAAGGTCGCTAAGACCAAAAAGCATGACTTCCAGTCCTTCATGGAGACTTTCATCGCTGCTGCCACTCGGATCGCGGATGGGATCGACCTGGACGAATTCGTCGAGCCTGCCAGCCCTCCTCCTGTCGAGTGAACAAACTTATGAGACTTGAATCTGCTTTAAATTTGCCTCGGAATGCCGAGTGGTTGCTGTAACCGTTAAACTCCTTCGGGCTTGATGCTCGAATACTTTTGGCTTGCTGCTTGGAACCTTAGGATTTATCCGAATTTGGTTTATTTCCGAATATGCTTGCGTTTTGCCTTCAAGTGGACTTTGTTCTCTGCTCGGAATAGTCTTTGTGCTGGAGATGCAGCTCTAAGGTGGCGACCCCAGTCGACCTGCGCTTTGTTGCCCTTGCGGATAGGGATGGAGCGCACATTGTACTTGTGGCGTAGCTCCGAAGGAGAAGGTTGTAGTCGACCTGCACCTCGTCGTCCTTGCGGATAGGGATGGAGCGCACGTTGTACTTGTGGCGTAGCTCCGAAGGAGAAGGTTGCAGTCGACCTGCACCTCGTCGTCCTTGTGGATAGGGATGAAGCGCACGTTGTACTTGTGGCGTAGCTCCGAAGGAGAAGGTTGCAGTCGACCTGCACCTCGTCGTCCTTGCGGATAGGGATGGAGCGCACGTTGTACTTGTGGCGTAGCTCCGAACCTCCGAGTGGGAGGGTTGCTCCCCACTCGGTAGGATTTTACAAACTTAGGTGAGTACCAGACTACAGCTAAGCCTCCGAGTGGGAGAGCTTAGGCGAGTACTAGACTGAAGCTAAGCCCCCGAGTGGGAGGGTTGCTCTCCACTCGGTAGGATTTTTTAAACTTAGGCAAGTACTGGACTGCAGCTAAGCCTCCGAGTGGGAGAGCTTAGGCGAGTACTAGACTGCAGCTAAGCCCCCGAGTGGGAGGGTTGCTCTCCACTCGGTAGGATTTTTTAAACTTAGGCGAGTACTAGACTGTAGCTAAGCCTCCGAGTGGGAAAGCTTAGGCGAGTACTAGACTGCGGCTAAGCCCCCGAGTGGGAGGGTTGCTCTCCACTCGGTAGGATTTTTTAAACTTAGGCGAGTACTGGACTGCAGCTAAGCCTCCGAGTGGGAGAGCTTAGGCGAGTACTAGACTGCAGCTAAGCCCCCGAGTGGGAGGGTTGCTCTCCACTCGGTAGGATTTTTTAAACTTAGGCGAGTACTAGACTGTAGCTAAGCCTCCGAGTGGGAAAGCTTAGGCGAGTACTAGACTGCGGCTAAGCCCCCGAGTGGGAGGGTTGCTCTCCACTCGGTAGGATTTTTTAAACTTAGGCGAGTACTGGACTGCAGCTAAGCCTCCGAGTGGGAGAGCTTAGGCGAGTACTAGACTGCAGCTAAGCCCCCGAGTGGGAGGGTTGCTCTCCACTCAGTAGGATTTTTTAAACTTAGGCGACTACTGGACTGCAGCTAAGCCCCCGAGTGGGAGGATTGCTCTCCACTCGGCAGGATTTTTTCAAACTTATGCGAGAACCGGACCGCAACTAAGCCCCCAAGTGGGAGGATTGCTCTCCACTCGGCAGGATTTTTTCAAACTTAGGCGAGAACCGGACCGCAGCTAAGTCTCCGAGTGAGAGAACTTAGGCGAGTACTGGACTGCAGTTAAGCCCCCGAGTGGGAGGATTGCTCTCCACTCGGTAGGATTTTTTCAAACTTAGGCGAGTACCGGACTGCAGCTAAGTCTCCGAGTGAGAGAACTTAGGCGAGTACTGGACTGCAGCTAAGCCCCCGAGTGGGAGGATTGCTCACCACTCGGTAGAATTTTCTTTCGAACTTAGGCGAAACGAATTCGCGGCTAAGCCCACCCACTGGGGGATTTTAGAGGTAAATAAAAGCAACAACAATCAAGCGAGAAGACTAAAAAGCTCTTGTCTTTGACGAACAAATTACAAAGGTACTTCTTATTACATTTTATTCGAACGAGTGCTTAAGTATAAAAGGGGCGGAGTAGCTCCGTGTTCCAGGCTCGTGGCTCGTCCTTCTGATGCTCAACACTGTAAAGATGGTATGCTCCATTGTGGAGAACTTTGGTGACGATGAAGGGGCCTTCCCAAGCCGGGGTGAGCTTGTGTGGTTTCTGTTGATCCACTCGAAGAACCAGGTCTCCTTCTTGGAAGGCTCGACTTCTCACGTTTCTGGCGTGGAATCGACGCAAGTATTGCTGATAGATGGTCGACCGGATCAAGGCCATCTCTCTTTCCTCCTCTAGGAGATCGACTGAATCTTGCCGGGCCTGCTCTGCTTCTTCTTCGGAGAAAAGCTCGACTCGGGGTGCGTTGTGGAGCAGGTCACTCGGTAGAACAGCTTCGGCTCCATAGACCAAAAAGAAAGGAGTTCGTCCAGTCGACCGATTGGGAGTTGTCCTCAAACCCCACAGAACTGACGAAAGTTCATCGATCCAAGCGCCTACTGCGTGTTTGAGATCACGCATCAGTCGGGGTTTCAATCCTTTGAGAATTAGGCCATTGGCTCTTTCTGCTTGCCCATTCGACTGCGGGTGAGCGACTGAAGCATAGTCGACTCGTGTGCCTTGAGAAGCGCAGAAAGCTCTAAACTCATTAGAATCGAAATTCGATCCGTTGTCCGTGATGATGTTGTGAGGGACTCCATATCTATGATAAAACCGACAGCGGCGCTGGCTTCAAGATTCTTGATAGGTTTAGCTTCGATCCATTTGGTAAACTTGTCGACTGCAACGAGCACATGAGTGAAGCCGCTCCTACCAGCTCTCAGTGGTCCAACCATATCCAGTCCCCAAATAGCAAAGGGCCAGACGAGGGGAATGGTCTTCAGGGCTGACGCTGGCTTGTGAGACATGTCGGAGTAAAAATGGCAGCCTTCACATCTGTCGACTATATCTTTCGCCATTTCATTTGCTCGTGGCCAATAGAATCCGGCTCGGTATGCTTTATCCACGATGGCCCGAGAGGACGCATGGTGACCACAGGTCCCCGAGTGGATGTCATTGAGGATCATTCGACCTTCTTCTGGCGTTATGCATTTCTGACCGACTCCAGTCACGCTTTCCCTGAACAATTGCCCTCTGATCACAGTGAAGGCCTTGGATCGACGGACGATCTGTCGAGCCTCTTCTTTGTCCTTTGGGAGTTCCTTCCTAAGGATGTACGCAATGTACGGCACTGTACAGTCGGGAGTAATGACCAGAACCTCCATGATTTGGTCGACCACGACCGGGACCTCGACTTCAGTCGGATTTGTGGTGCTCTTAGGCTGCGCGGGCTCTTCAGTAAAAGGATCTTCCTGAACTGTCGGCGTGTGAATATGTTCCAAAAACACATTGCTGGGAATGGCCTCCCTCTTGGATCCTATCTTTGCAGGTCATCGGCTGCTTGATTTTTCAGTCGGGGTATGTGATGAAGCTCTAACCCCTCAAACTTATTTTCCAACTTCCTCACCGCATTGCAGTAACCAGTCATGGTTGGGCTTCTGACGTCCCACTCCTTCAGCACTTGATTGACTACCAAATCTGAGTCGCCGTAGACCATGAGGCGACGGACGCCGAGTGAGATGGCCATGCGCAACCCATACAGGAGTGCTTCATATTCTGCTTCATTGTTGGAGGAATCAAAGTGAATCTAGAGGACATATCTGAGCTTGTCTCCTCGGGGGGATACCAGTACTACTCCAGCACCAGAACCATTCAGCATTTTGGATCCGTCAAAGAACATGGTCCAGTGCTCCGAGTGAACTTGAGTCGGCAGTTGCTGTTCGATCCACTCGGCGAGGAAATCTGCTATTGCTTGGGACTTGATAGCTTTCTTTGCCTCAAACTTGACATCCAAGGGAAGGAGTTCAATCGCCCATTTTGCCACTCGTCCAGTTGCATCTCTGTTGTGCAGAATCTCTGACAATGGAGCGTCGCTGACGACTGTAACAGAGTGATCAGAGAAATAGTGTGCAACCTTCTTCGTGGTCATGTAAATTCCATAAACGAGCTTCTGATAGTGCAGATATCTCTGCTTTGACGGAGTCAGAACTTCAGAAATATAATAAACTGGGCGCTAAACTTTGTAGGCTTTTCCCTCTTCTTCCCGCTCGACCGTAAGTATTGTACTGACGACTTGTCCAGTGGCTGCTATATAAAGTAGTAAAGGCTCTTTGCTGATTGGGGCAGCAAGCACCGGCTGGGTGGAAAGCAGGGCTTTTAGCTCTGCAAATGCTGCATCAGCTTCAGGAGTCCACTCGAACTTATCTGATTTCTTCATCAGTCGGTAAAGAGGCAGTGCCTTTTCACCGAGGCGAGAAATGAATCGACTTAGGGCGGCCAAGCAACCAGTAAGCTTCTGGACATCATGCACACGCACAGGGCATTTCATTCGGAGTATAGCACCCACTTTCTCTGGGTTAGCATCGATCTGTAGCGACCCAACCTCAGACGGTCAAGTCTCTGTGTACCTGTGCTATCCCTGGATCGGTATGCTAGCACATACAGTACATCAATGTATATATCAAAGTGCAATCACATGTATAAGTAAAGAAAAACTGATATATATACCTTAAGAATCTCAGCGGAAACAGGCAAACGGGTGTGGAGTCCCATCAACGCCATCGTCAAGTTGAGTGCGGACCGTAACCCTATCGTATCACTTACTCGTCGGATAATACCTGCAACCTAATATGTTGCAGCTGTGTAGGTCAGTACATTGAATGTACTGGCAAGTCACACCACAAGAGATGAATAAATGTCCTATTTATACATGCAATATGGCTGGTGGATGGTTCTAAATTTAATTTGCATAAAGCTGATTTTTCCCTATCATCAAAAGAATATCATATTGTTACAACATAATTCATCATAATATGATTGAGATGGTTGCTCCATTCAATCTATACCCAAATTCATTAAAACCCATTAAATTAATTAAGAGTGATGAGATCGCTCAATTCCCACTTTCCAGATGCTCAAATTGTCCATAACCGGGGACACAACTAATCGATTAGTTTTACACTCTGCAGAGTTTTGCACACTTTTCCCCACAAGACTCAATCACCTCCTTTGTAGTCCTCGCACTGCCTGGTGTTTGAGAATCGGAAGATCGAGACATAGTCTTTCTAAATTGTGCCCTATTAACCCTGGGTAGACCGGTACACCTACATATATAACTACATCTGCTAGTCTACCACGGTAAGAGGTCACACAACTTACTCAACTAAGCCAGAGCCCATAATAGCTTGTGGTTGTGCAGGTAAGCTTCTAGTCATGAAAAATTGTTGAATCCCTTTGAGCCTGGGTGGCAGTCCATAGGGTGATCACACGGGTACTCCGGGATCCCCTGGGCAAGTCCACTGGTTTCTCCAGGGTGCCCCTTACCAATCCACCCAGATGTGTGTTAATGTTGCCACCTTAAGGTTACCCTTAATTATTATATCACTCGCAACTTTCATGATCTCACATACCAATCCCCATCTACAATGTCATAACAAAATCCTTACAACGTTGGCGACAAAGAAGTAAAGGCTCAGACCTACCTCATTGCACTACTGGGTTTATAATATAGCCAACTAATATATTCATGCAAACCCTACATCAAAGGACTAAATGCATATATAAAACATAGGTATAAAAGGGCATGATCAAGATGTAACTTGCCTTGTACTGTTGATGAAGATGAAATATTCTATTGAGTCGTCTCTCCTTCTCATTACGATATATCTAATGATATAAGAAAGTACTTTAACACACAACAACATCCAAATAAAGATCCAAATAAAATATTCAAATTACAATACAAAATAAGAAAAACATTCCTACATAAGTTGTTAGGACTTGGTTACGGGTTGAGATAAGATCAAGAATGAAAATATGATATAGGTTTTGTTCTAGGGTTGGGTCAAAGTGAAGATCACGGATTGAAGAGTTGTGAGGCAGGGTTCTACGACAAAGTCTATAATAAAAATGGTAGATGGAGTTTGTGACACAAAGATTTATGTTACATAATGTATGTAACATCTCGTGAAGTCTAAATTTCTATAATGATAGCATATGACCAGAGAGGTTCCTAATGATCTTCTCAAGAAAGTTGAATCAAGAATCAAATTAAACTAATGATGAAGTTGAATTACGATAAAAGAAAAACTATATGAAGAGTTAAGGTTGAAACAGTGGCTAGACATAGGTGAACAATTAGAAAAAATCTAACAACAAGATATGGACCGAAGGATCAATTTTGCTAAAGGAAACATTTTCAAAAGAATTACAGATTAATAGATATAGCAAAAATACTCAAATACAAATTTTAAATTTTTGTCAAATTTAATTTACCAAAAGTGAGATATTTTGGTCTCATGATAAACTTCGTGTTTCAACGAATCCGTGGATATAAAATTTGTCGAATGCAAACTTACAGTCTAGGAGATATGAATTTCTGAAGTTTGAGTATTTCTTTGAAAAACAATTACGGGATTTACACAGTGCTCGCCGGAGTTACTCACCGTAGTTGGGGAAAAAGGTCGCCGGAGTTGAGGAAGAAGGCCCCCAACGTCAAATAGTAGCAGAACGGCGAAGAGGCCGACAAGGGGAGTCCTTTGGATAAGATCACAGGCTCGGACTTGTCCCGTGGCGGCGTGGAGCGGCCGTCGGAGTTGCCGAACTCCGACGAGTAATTGCTCACAGAGGAGGAGGTTTAGAGAGGGGTGTTCGGATGGGCTAGTGAGTGGCTTCGAGGCTCTTGTCTAGATACCTTTTATAGGAGCAGGGGAGGTTAGAATTCGAGCAGGGGCGTTCGTCCACATTATGGCATTAATGGCAAACGTTACTGCACTCTAGGTGGCCATTAGGGCGCGGTTTAGTGTGGGTAACGGAAGGGAAGGAGTTAGGGCGGAGTGGGGGGTCCATTCAGAGGGGTTTGGGGCGAGGGAGAGGAAGAGGAGGGGAGGAAGAGGTGGAGGCATCCATGGTTGTTCTCTATACGTTCTAGGTTTTGTAGATGCGCCTGGGGAAACAAGAAGATGAGGTGGGCTGGGCAAGAGAGGGAATAAGTGGGCCAAGCCCAATTTGGTTTGGAGGGAGCAAATAACCTGTGGGTTTAAAAAAAATTACAAATGAACAAGAGGAAGATGGACTTGCTCCAGTACGTGTACAAAAGTTTACTTACAACAGAAAAATAAAATGTTTACATTATTCTCAATATTATTTAGAGTTATGAAAATTCACAAAATTATAATTGTGCCATATAAAATATTTTCAAATATATTTTTGGAGAAGTCACATTATCTCCTCTCGTTAAATTTTATTTGAATAATTTGGAAATATTTAAATGACAGTAAAACTCCAAATAATATCATATTTCAATTGGAACTCCAAAATCCAAACAAACTCCATATGAAATATTCACCCACCACATTTGAGAAAGTCATCTTATTCTCACTCCAAAATTGTGACTGTGGTTTCCAATATTTCAAAAAGAGTCAAACAAAAAAATTAAAGCCCTTTGATTTTCTTGAATAAACTTCCCCAACCATAGTTTTCTTTATTGGACAAAATGTTGCCCAACTTTTATAACATGATTAGAAAAAGTTTTAAACAAGAACTCAGAAGGTTTTAATTCTCGTGAAAAAATAAAATAATTTCACACAATCCATGACACAACAATCAAACAAACAATCCTATTTATTTATTTAATTTAACATTCCAAAATATAGAATTTTGGGATGTTACAAACCTACCACACTTAAAATGAATCTCGTCCTCGAGATTCAGAAAGGCTAGAAAGAAAGGTTCGGGTTGGGGTCTCCTTGCAATTCCATTGATCATCATGAAGGTCACGAGTGCTACCACACTTAAAATAAACCCATGCACCACCTCTATAGTGTTGACAACACATTTCTCCTCAAATTTCTTGTAATAACTCCTTCATTGATGCTCTCCTGTTAGAGGCATAACATTTCCTTCAATATCCTAGGTCTTTGCATCAAAATGAAATTCTTATGAGATTGGATCTCCTCATCTGACAGGTTTAGTGCCAATGCTAAACAATTATCGAAAAATCTCATGGAGGTCTGCCATTACTGGTTCCCTGCAAGAAATGGGTCTTGGCTTCATTCTTACCGTGTAACCTACGATTGGCAGCAGCTGCCATGTACATGGGTTCCTCATCATACCATTCTATGGCTTAAGCAAGGCTTCAACGGGAGTCGTCACTTTACTGTGGGTAAGTCACTTAGATTTACCATTCCAAATAACAAGAGCGGATGATAAGAGTAAGTCGTCATGGTGGCCAAGCCATGTCGCACCCAAATCATTACCCTATATAAGGTTTAGTGAATCTCGCATTCTAGCACTCGGGCATCCTCACAGGCATTGCAGATTTCTCTTGTCCACGAACTAGGTTCGAATAAATCCATCGATTCTGCAAGCCAAACAAAAACAACTATCGTTTCAACAAAACCCTCTGGTTTTACGTATCCTCCTATGGAATAGCTATAACTTCATCGGTAGATGTTTCATGGCTCCTTCATAATTCTTCCTTCAACAAGATTGTGCTCGTTCCTCGGTAAATCCTAGGCCTGTGGGTTATGGCCCACTTCAACATGTGTATATCTTTTACTCATCCTTGGAGTTACAACTGATCCATATTCTCCGGTAATTCTCATACTACTTCATTTCCTTCATCTCCTTGTGGTAACCAACATAACGAAATCAAAATGCAACTTATTTTTGTCCAACTCCTTTCTACGGATTGGCATGAACAACACGTTTCTTTCTCATTTGACCCTGTGGTTTTACGAAATACTACCACACTTAAAATGAATTGTACTAATTCATCCATAGACCATATTTCTCATATCCTCGAAAATGGTCAAAATCTAAGAGAGTGGCAACTCTTACAATTCAACATGGCACTAATGATTCAACTTTATTGATCCATGAAATATTACATTCTCCAAGACTTCCATTACATAGGTCAAATCAACCTACTCATGAAAATAAAATTGCTTCCTACTACTTATTACTGATATCATAATCTCGACTACTCAGTTTTAGCTTTCTTTTGATCCGAACATTCGCTAGCATAATGTTCCACTTCCTTACAACGAAAACAAATGGCTTGCAACTTGTCTCGAGGCTTCCTTGTGATTTTCTAGACTCCTTGGGTTGTTGGCTTCTTGTCTGAACATTCATGGTAGTAGTGCCATGAGTTCTTGCACCTGAAACATGTGATATGACTTAGGTCCTTCTCTGCAGAAATTGGATTACTCTGGGGAGGTATTCGTTTCCTCTTCGGGGACTTCTTCGTACCGATCAGGGCTTCTATTTCATGTGGATCAAATTCCACTTCTTCTATCGGGAAGTATTCTGGATTCTCTTTTCTTTCCTTGGTGCAATACTGTGAAAAATGTCCTTTTTCTCCACATGAATAACAGGCTTTGGAATAAAATCTGGTTAGGCCTTCTCCATCAGGGTCTTCAACATCGTCCTTCGTCACGGGTTCTTTCATACCTTCTTGGAGGGCTTCATTCATTCATTCCTTCTGCTTCCGGGTAGTTTGTTGTACCACGGGATAAATGTGACACTGAGTAGGGTAGTGATCCGTTCCTTCACATAAGAAACATGTAACCTGCCAGGTTGGGCATTCTCCGGCTGGGTGATTTTCTTCACAATGTGGGCATCCGTCCTTGTGTTCTTTATGGGTGTGTCCAATTTCTCCACAAATCTTACATGCATAAGGTTTCTTCATCATCTTACTATCGTAGGGCTTCCGGGTAAGATGAGACCTTAGCAAAGTCGTCTTGAATTCTTCCCAAATCTTTGCTCCATTCCATCCTTGTATGGCTTGATGCATTTTCCACCATGTTGCGGCACTTCCTTCAAAGTACTGAAGAGCGTATGGTACTTCATCCTTTCTTTCAACAAGGTTGATCCTCAGGTGATTCTCCATGTTACGAATCCATTGCTCAGTCTCCAACTGAGTCTTGGGTCCTGAGAATTTGAGTCCATCTTCATTCATAATCTATTGGGTCCAAGGGTTTTGAGATGAGATAGAGTTGGAGGAATAGAGAGATACACACATCGCATAAGTCAATCATGATTCACACATTCATTCAATCAAACATTAATATAGTACTGCCACCCACATAAGTTGTTATGGTCAGATACTCAAATTGTAAACGTTCAGACTTATTTTCTCATGGTGGTCTACTACTAAACTAACTTCTCCAGATCTTGGTTCTGGTCTCCACGGGGCTTCTTCTACTTGTTTTGGAAATTCTCCAGTTCTTCAGCCAGATAATCTCTGTCTAGACGGAGTTTCATGTGGCGTCCCAGTATGTCTTGGAGTTGATTCTTGAGCTTCTGGATATCAACATTTTTGGCATGAGCTATGGTCCTGCTGTTCTCCAGTTCTTGACGAAGTTTCCGAACTTCAAGGTCTTCCTCCGCATGCTTGGTTACCTCCAGCTTCTGGGCCTTGAGTTCTTCATGCAGTGCTTCCTTATCGAATAAGACTTCGAGAAGGTCCATCTGGAGGTTCTTGATGTAATGCTCCAAGTTTTGGTTATACACTGTCAGTGGTGAAAACTTCAGCTTTTGCTCCTTCGTCAGTAAGATATGTGCTCCACCAGCTTTCTGCCATCCAAGCTTTCCGAAATTGTTCTTGCTTAGCTCATTATGATGACGATAGCACAGGCGTGCAATTGCATCATGAATGGCAGTGTTGATGCCCATATCCTTGTTGCAGGCTATCATCTCATATGTGATGTCTCCTTTCTTCGGGTCTCCTTGACGTCCAAAAACTCGAGTCTTAATGCCCCATGTTCTGGTTCTTCTCTTGTTCACCTTGTTCTCCGGTATCGGCAACTTCAGCAGTCTGACCAGTACCATGCGGGTTGGACCAGAAAGAACGTCTTGTAGTGCTCTCTGGTGTTCAGGGTGAAATTCTCCATCTAAAATTTGGAAATAAGAAGAGTTTTGGTCAAGGGTTCAAAAGATGAGGGAAAATTCCAAGGCAAAAATTGTTCTCTCGGGGTCTTGCTGGTACTAAGCCATTTCCTAGGGTCACGTCCTACAGTCAACATGTGCTCTCATACCATTTCTGTAGCGACCCGACCTCAGACGGTCAAGTCTCTGTGTATCTGTGCTATCCCTGGATCGGTATGCTAGCACACACAGTACATCAATGTATATATCAAAGTGCAATCACATGTATAAGTAATGAAAAACTAATATATACCTTAAGAATCTCAGCGGAAACAGGCAAACGGGTGTGGAGTCCCATCAACGCCATCGTCAAGTTGAGTGCGGACCGTAACCCTATCGTATCACTTACACATCGGATAATACCGGCAACATAATATGTTGCAGCCGTGTAGGTCAGTACGTTGAATGTACTGGCAAGTCACACCACAAGAGATGAATAAATGTCCTATTTATACATGCAATATGGCTGGTGGATGGTTCTAAATTTAATTTGCATAAAGCTGATTTTCCCTATCATCAAAAGAATATCATATTGTTACTACATAATTCATCATAATATGATTGAGATGGTTGCTCCATTCAATCTATACCCAAATTCATTAAAACCCATTAAATTAATTAAGAGTGATGAGATCGCTCAATTCCCACTTTCCAGATGCTCAAATTGTCCATAACCGGGGACACGACTAATCGATTAGTTTTACACTCTGCAGGGTTTTGCACACTTTTCCCCACAAGACTCGATCACCTCCTTTGTAGTCCTCGCACTGCCTGGTGTTTGAGAATCGGAAGATCGAGACATAGTCTTTCTAAAGTGTTCCCTCTTAACCCTGGGTAGACCGGTACACCTACATATATAACTACATCTGCTAGTCTACCACGGTAAGAGGTCACACAACTTACTCAACTAAGCCAGAGCCCAAAATAGCTTGTGGCTGTGCAGGTAAGCTTCTAGTCATGAAAAATTGATGAATCCCTTTGAGCCTGGGTGGCAGTCCATAGGGTGATCACATGGGTACTCCGGGATCCCCTGGGCAACTCCACTAGTTTCTCCATGGTGCCCGGGCAAGTCCACTGGTTTCTCCAGGGTGCCCCTTACCAATCCACCCAGATGTGTGTTAATGTTGCCACCTTAAGGTTACCCTTAATTATTATATCACTCGCAACTTTCATGATCTCACATACAAATCCCCATCTACAATGGCATAGCAAAATCCTTACAATGTTGGCGACAAAGAAGTAAAGGCTCAGACCTACCTCATTGCACTACTGGGTTTATAATATAGCCAACTAATATATTCATGCAAACCCTACATCAAAGGACTAAATGCATATATAAAACATAGGTATAAAAGGGCATGATCAAGATGTAACTTGCCTTGTACTGTTGATGAAGATGAAATATTCTATTGAGTCGTCTCTCGTTCTCGTTACGATATATCTAATGATATAAGAAAGTACTTTAACACACAACAACATCCAAATAAAGATCCAAATAAAATATTCAAATTACAATACAAAATAAGAAAAACATCCCTACATAAGCTGTTAGGACTTGGTTACGGGTTGAGATAAGATCAAGAATGAAAATATGATATAGGTTTTGTTCTAGGGTTGGGTCAAAGTGAAGATCACAGATTGAAGAGTTGTGAGGCAGGGTTCTACGACAAAGTCTATAATAAAAATGGTAGATGGAGTTTGTGGCACAAAGATTTATGTTACATAATGTATGTAACATCTCGTGAAGTCTAAATTTCTATAATGATAGCATATGACCAGAGAGGTTCCTAATGATCTTCTCAAGAAAGTTGAATCAAGAATCAAATTAAACTAATGATGAAATTGAATTACGATAAAAGAAAAACTATATGAAGAGTTAAGGTTGAAACAGTGGCTAGACATAGGTGAACAATTAGAAAAAAAAATCTAACAACAAGATATGGACCGAAGGATCAATTTTGCTGAAGGAAACATTTTCAAAAGAATTACAGATTAATAGACATAGCAAAAATACTCAAATACAAATTTTAAATTTTTGTCAAATTTAATTTACCAAAAGTGAAATATTTTTGTCTCATGATAAACTTCGTGTTTCAACGAATCCGTGGATATAAAATTTGTCGAATTCAAACTTACGGTCTAGGAGATATGAATTTCTGAAGTTTGAGTATTTCTCTGAAAAACAATTACGGGAGTTACACAGTGCTCGCCGGGGTTACTCGCCGGAGTTGGGGAAAAAGGTCGCCGGAGTTGAGGAAGAAGGCCCCCAACGTCAAATAGTAGCAGAACGGTGAAGAGGTTGACAAGGGGAGTCCTTTGGATAAGATCACAGGCTCGGACTTGTCCCGTGGCGGCATGGAGCGGCCGTCGGAGTTGCCGAACTCCGACGAGCAGTTGCTCGCAGAGGAGGAGGTTCAGAGAGGGGTGTTCAGATGGGCTAGTGAGTGGCTTCGAGGCTCTCGTCTGGGTACCTTTTATAGGAGCAGGGGAGGTTAGAATTCGAGCAGGGGCGTTCGTCCACATTATGGCGTTAATGGCGAACGTTACTGCGCTCTAGGTGGCCATTAGGGCGCGGTTTAGTGTGGGTAACGAAAGGGAAGGAGTTAGGGCGGAGTGGGGGATCCGTTCAGAGGGGTTTTGGGCGAGGGAGAGGAAGAGGAGGGGAGGAAGAGGTGGAGGCATCCATGGTTGTTCTCTGTATGTTCTAGGTTCTGTAGATGCGCATGGGGAACAAGAAGATGAGGTGGGCTGGGCAAGAGAGGGAATAAGTGGGCCAAGCCCAATTTGGTTTGGAGGGAGCAAATAACCTGTGGGTTTCAATTTTTTTTTACAAATGAACAAGAGGAAGAAGGACTTGGTCCAGTACGTGTACAAAAGTTTACTTACAACAGAAAAATAAAATGTTTACATTATTCTCAATATTATTTAGAGTTCTACAAATTCACAAAATTATAATTGTGCCATATTAATATTTTCAAATATATTTTTGGAGAAGTCACATTATCTCCTCTCGTTAAATTTTATTTGAATAATTTGGAAATATTTAAACAACAGTAAAACTCGAAATAATATCATATTTCAATTGGAACTCCAAAATCCAAACAAACTCCATATGAAATATTCATCCACCACATTTGAGAAAGTCATCTTATTCTCACTCCAAAATTGTGATTGTGGTTTCCAATATTTCAAAAAGAGTCAAACAAAAAAATTAAAGCCCTTTGATTTTCTTGAATAAACTTCCCCAACCATATTTTTCTTTATTGGACAAAATGTTACCCAACTTTTATAACATGATTAGAAAAGGTTTTAAACAAGAACTCAGAAGGTTTTAATTCTCGTGAAAAAATAAAATAATTTCACACAATCCATGACACAACAATCAAACAAGCAATCCTATTTATTTATTTATTTATTTAATTTAACATTCCAAAATATAGAATTTTGGGATGTTACACGATCCCTCGTTCGGAAACGAGAAAACCGAGTAATTTTCCGCCCGGAACTCCAAACGTGCACTTTGATGGATTATGCTTGATATCATACCTTCTGAGGTTGGCAAAGGTTTCAGCAAGGTCAGTCAGTAGGTCGAAACCTTTACGTGACTTGACCACAATGTCATCCATGTATGCTTCCACATTCCGACTGATCTGAGTGAGCAGGCACTTCTGAATCATCCGCATGAATGTGGCTCCAGCGTTCTTCAAACCGAATGGCACTGTGACATAACAGAAGCATCCAAACAGGGTGATGAAAGCTGTCTTTATCTCGTCGGGTCCGTACAGATGGATCTGGTGGTACCTGGAGTAGGCGTCCAAAAAGGACAAACGCTCGCACCCCGCAGTCGAATCGACTATCTGGTCGATGCGGGGGAGAGTAAAGTGATCTTTCGGGCAGACCCGAGTGATATGCTTGAAGTCAATGCACATGCAAAGTGAGTCGTCCTTCTTTGGGACCATGACAACATCGGCTAACCACTCAGAGTGGTAAATCTCTCGGATAAACTCAGCTGCCAAAAGCCAAGCCACCTCTTCACCGATTGCCTTTCTCTTCTGTATGGCAGACCGTCGAAGATGTTCTTTGACTGGTTTCACTTTTGGGTCGACTCGCAAACGATGCTCAGCCAGTCCCCTGGGAACACCCGGCATGTCTGAAGGTTTCCATGCGAAGATGTCCCAGTTCTCATGGAGGAACTGGATGAGCGCTTCTTCCTATTTGGAGTCGAGTGTGGTTGAAATGTGAGTCGGAGCAGCATTGGGGTCTGTCGGGTAAATGTGAATCGACTTCGTTTCACCAGACGACTGGAATGCTGAATCTGTGGCTGGCTTCTTGGCTCGCAACAAATCACTCAGATCTGCATTTTTCTGGTATTCTTGCAATTCTGCCACGGCCATCTGTGCATCGGCGATCTTTGAACCCTTCTGGAAGCACTCTTCTGCCTTCTTCCGATTACCAGTGATAGTGATCACCCGTTTGGGACCAGGCATCTTCAATTTGAGGTACACGTAACATGGTCGAGCCATAAAACGTGCATAAGCTGGCCTGCCCAGAATGGCATGATAGGCACTCTGGAAATCCACAACTTCAAATGTCAACTTTTCTTTGCGGTAATTCTTGGAATCACCGAAAACCACGTCGAGAGCAATCTGGCCGAGTGATGCAACCTTCTTGCCTGGAATGACCCAATGGAAACTCATATTGCTTTCACTAAGCCTGGACATCGGAATGCCCATCCCCTTCAACGTCTCTGCATACAGTATGTTCAGGCCACTGCCACCATCCATCAGGACCTTTGTCAGTCGGGTGCCTTCGACCACCGGGTCGACCACCAATGCTTGCCTCCCAGGGGTGGCTATGTGCGCTGGATGATCAGACTGATCGAATGTAATGGCAGTCTGTGACCACTTCAAATAACTGGGTGTCACCGGAGAGACCATGTTCAGTTCTCTGTTGATGACTTTCAATCGGCTTTTGCTCTCAACGTCAGCAAAAATCATCAGAGTGAAATTCACGTGGGGATAACCATCATCATATTCTTCCTCATCCTCAGCCTTGTCTGCTTCCTTCTCCTTTTCCTTGGGATGTTTCTCTCGGAATTGCTGGATTAGGAGTCGACACTTCCGAGTGGTGTGCTTCGGATAAATGAAGTTACCCTCTTCATCTTTTTTGGTGTGGATGTGGCACGGCAGATCCAACACATCATTTCCATCTTGATCTTTTACTTTCTTGGGGTTCCACGGCCCTTTGGGCTTCCCCTTGAACTTTCCTTGAACCACAGCTAAGGCTTCACCAGGAGCAGCTGGCTCGGCCTTGCGCTTCTGTTTCCGACCGGAGTTTCCTCCTCCGGCTTCATGGGCGACCGCTTTGTGCTTGCCACTCCGGAGTCGTTCTTCTATTTACCATTGGCATATTTGGTGGCAATCTCCATCATCCGAGTCAGAGTCATATTTCCTGTCCGACCGAATTTTAGATTCAACTCCCGATACCTGACACCTTCCTTAAAGGCACAAATTGCCTGATGATCAGACACATCCTCCACCGTGTGGTGCAGGGTGATCCATCTCTGGATATAAGCCCTCAAAGTTTCATTCGGTTTTTGAACACAACACTGTAATTCCGTCAAACCTGCCGGCCGTTTGCAAGTGCCCTCGAATGTTCTGACAAACACTCAGGAGAGATCTTCCCAAGTATAAATACTGCTAGGTGCCAACTGATTCAGCCATGCTCTAGCTGAGCCCTCCAACATCAAAGGAAGGTGTTTCATGGGCACTTCATCATTGCCGCCACCAATCTAGACAGCCACTCGGTAGTCTTCAAGCCAAGTGTCAGGCTTGGACTCACCAGTGAACTTAATGACTCCAGTCGCCAACCTGAAGTTGGGGGGAATCACTACAGCCCTGATGGCTCTGCTGAAGCACTCTGGACCTGAGACATGCACCCTGCTACTGGTTTGCGGATCCCTGTCATGGCCCTCTCGGTGAGCTCTGTTTCTGTCGACCAAGCCCTGAATGAGAATAGACCTCGCATCAAAGCTTGGCTCCCTGGGGTCGACTGGAATCCCTCGCCCAACACTGTGAGGGCATCTGCCTTCATGTTGCCGAGGCACGTACGACCCACTCCTTGGGGGAGGCGTGGGCACTCGACGACGATCATCGCGATCGACTCGGTGATCATACTGCTCACGGTTTCTATACTGATCTCGTCGATCTCCACGTCCTTCACACCTCGGGGGCGATCTTGGGCTGTGGGCCGACTGAACTGTGTCTGCAACCATGGATCTGCTATGGATCCTATTCCACGATTGAGATACGGCTGTATTCTGTTCTCCCGCCGCCCGGAGCAAAGCTCGGATCTGCACCAGACCTCGGCCAGCTTCTGACTGGGAAGGTTGGATCGACTCCGCTATCCAGGCAGCAGCTGCTAGATTTTGGATCGGGGTTCGGTATACCTGAGTCGGAAGTGGAAAAAGTTGGCGTCGACTGGATTCGGGAGCACGCTGCCGAGCGCGATCGTCGAGTTCGCGCTGGAGGTTCTCCAGTCGAGTGCGCTCAGCCAAGTTGGCCAAGCGCACCTGCTCCAAGGCCTGGGCCTCAGGGGTTTCTCCAACTATAGGAGTATGCAGTGCATCCATGTTCCGGCGGCGAAGTTTCTCCCTCTGCTGCGAAGAGAGGGGCTCGCCGTCCCCATCACCTCCGTCTTCACGGGTGAAGCCAGGAGGACCGCGTGGTCCATTGACCATCAAAACTTCTGCCGCTGGGTTGCTGCTGTCGCACTCGGATGCAGTCTCTACGGAGCCAGTTGACAGATCAAACAAGCCGTAGAGAGTTCCGTCGGGCTCGATTGCCGCGACTTGAGGGTGGCCGACTGGCGGGCCACCGCATGCCTCAGCCACCGCTGAAGCCTCGATCGACCAGAACATTTGCTCCAGCGGGCCACAGGGAGGGGGAAAGCTGTTGGAGCCGACTGATACTGGATCGACGGCTGCCGCAGGAGGACGCCGCGGATGCACGCGCGAAAGTGCATCGCCCCGCGGGTGGGGAGTGTTGGGGAACGTAGTAATTTAAAAATTTTCCTACGTACACGCAAGATCATGGTGATGCACAGCAACGAGAGGGGAGAGTGTTGTCTACGTACCCATGCAGACCGACTGCGGAAGCGTTGACACAATGTAGAGGAAGTAGTCGTACGTCTTCCCGATCCGACCGATCCAAGCACCGTTACTCTGGCACCTCCGAGTTCTTAGCACACGTACAGCTCGATGACGATCCCCGGGCTCCGATCCAGCAAAGCGTCGGGGAAGAGTTCCGTCAGCACGACGGCGTGGTGACGATCTTGATGTTCTACCGTCGCAGGGCTTCGCCTAAGCACCGCTACAATATGATCGAGGTGGAATATGGTGGCAGGGGGCACCGCACACGGCTAAGGAACGATCTCAAGGATCAACTTGTGTGTCTAGAGGTGCCCCCTGCCTCCGTATATAAAGGAGCCAAGGGGGAGGGTGCGGCTGGCCAGGAGGAGGGCGCAGGAGGAGTCCTACTCCTACCGGGAGTAGGACTCCCCCCCCCCCAATCCTAGTTGGAATAGGATTCCCCGAGGGGGGAGAGAGAGAGAGGGGGCCGGCCACCTCTCCTTGTCCTAATAGGACTAGGGGAGGGGCGAGGCGCGCAGCCCACCTTGGGCTGCCCCTTTCACCTTTCCACTAAAGCCCACTAAGGCCCATATAGCTCCCGGGGGGTTCCGGTAACCTCCCGGTACTCCGGTAAAATCCCGATTTCACCCGGAACACTTCCGATATCCAAACATAGGCTTCCAATATATCAATCTTTATGTCTCGACCATTTCGAGACTCCTCATCATGTCCGTGATCACATCCGGGACTCCGAACTAACTTCGGTACATCAAAATGCATAAACTCATAATAACTGTCATCGTAACGTTAAGCGTGCGGACCCTACGGTTCGAGAACAATGTAGACATGACCGAGACACGTCTCCGGTCAATAACCAATAGCGGGACCTGGATGCCCATATTGGCTCCTACATATTCTACGAAGATCTTTATCGGTCAGACCGCATAACAACATACGTTGCTCCCTTTGTCATCGGTATGTTACTTGCCCGAGATTCGATCGTCGGTATCCAATACCTAGTTCAATCTCGTTACCGGCAAGTCTCTTTACTCGTTCTGTAATACATCATCCCGCAACTAACTCATTAGTTGCAATGCTTGCAAGGCTTATGTGATGTGCATTACCGAGAGGGCCCAGAGATACCTCTCCGACAATCGGAGTGACAAATCCTACTCTCGAAATACGCCAACCCAACATCTACCATTGGAGACACCTGTAGAGCTCCTTTATAATCACCCATTTATGTTGTGACGTTTGGTAGCACACAAAGTGTTCCTCCGGCGAACAGGAGTTGCATAATCTCATAGTCATAGGAACATGTATAAGTCATGAAGAAAGCAATAGCAACATACTAAACGATCGGGTGCTAAGCTAATGGAATGGGTCATGTCAATCAGATCATTCAACTAATGATCTAACCTCGTTAATCAAATAACAACTCTTTGTTCATGGTTAGGAAACATAACCATCTTTGATTAACGAGCTAGTCAAGTAGAGGCATACTAGTGACACTCTGTTTGTCTATGTATTCACACATGTATTATGTTTCCGGTTAATACAATTCTAGCATGAATAATAAACATTTATCATGATATAAGGAAATAAATAATAACTTTATTATTGCCTCTAGGGCATATTTCCTTCAGTCTCCCACTTGCACTAGAGTCAATAATCTAGATTACACTGTAATGATTCTAACACCCATGGAGTCTTGGTGCTGATCATGTTTTGCTCGTGGAAGAGGCTTAGTCAACGGGTCTGCAACATTCAGATCCGTATGTATCTTGCAAATCTCTATGTCTCCCACCTGGACTAGATCCCGGATGGAATTGAAGCGTCTCTTGATGTGCTTGGTCCTTTCGTGAAATCTGGATTCCTTTGCCAAGGCAATTGCACCAGTATTGTCACAAAAGATTTTCATTGGACCCGATGCACTAGGTATGACACCTAGATTGGATATGAACTCCTTCATCCAGACTCCTTCGTTTGCTGCTTCCGAAGCAGCTATGTACTCCGCTTCACATGTAGATCCCGCTACGACGCTTTGTTTAGAACTGCACCAACTGACAGCTCCACCGTTTAATGTAAACACGTATCCGGTTTGCGATTTAGAATCGTCCGGATCAGTGTCAAAGCTTGCATCAACGTAACCTTTTACGGTGAGCTCTTTGTCACCTCCATATACGAGAAACATATCCTTAGTCCTTTTCAGGTATTTCAGGATGTTCTTGACCGTTGTCCAGTGATCCACTCCTGGATTACTTTGGTACCTCCCTGCTAAACTTATAGCAAGGCACACATCAGGTCTGGTACACAGCATTGCATACATGATAGAGCCTATGGCTGAAGCATAGGGAACATCTTTCATTTTCTCTCTATCTTCTGCAGTGGTCGGGCATTGAGTCTGACTCAACTTCACACCTTGTAACACAGGCAAGAACCCTTTCTTTGCTTGATCCATTTTGAACTTCTTCAAAATCTTGTCAAGGTATGTGCTTCGTGAAAGTCCAATTAAGCGTCTTGATCTATCTCTATAGATCTTTATGCCTAATATGTAAGCAGCTTCACCGAGGTCTTTCATTGAAAAACTCTTATTCAAGTATCCCTTTATGCTATCCAGAAATTCTATATCATTTCCAATCAGTAATATGTCATCCACATATAATATCAGAAATGCTACAGAGCTCCCACTCACTTTCTTGTAAATACAGGCTTCTCCAAAGGTCTGTATAAAACCAAATGCTTTGATCACACTATCAAAGCATTTATTCCAACTCCGAGAGGCTTGCACCAGTCCATAAATGGATCGCTGGAGCTTGCACACTTTGTTAGCTCCCTTTGGATCGACAAAACCTTCCGGTTGCATCATATACAACTCTTCTTCCAGAAATCCATTCAGGAATGCAGTTTTGACATCCATCTGCCAAATTTCATAATCATAAAATGCGGCAATTGCTAACATGATTCTGACAGACTTAAGCATCGCTACGGGTGAGAAGGTCTCATCGTAGTCAACCCCTTGAACTTGTCGAAAACCTTTTGCGACAAGTCGAGCTTTGTAGACAGTAACATTACCATCAGCGTCAGTCTTCTTCTTGAAGATCCATTTATTTTCAATTGCTTGCCGATCATCGGGTAAGTCAACCAAAGTCCATACTTTGTTCTCATACATGGATCCCATCTCAGATTTCATGGCTTCAAGCCATTTTGCGGAATCTGGGCTCACCGTCGCTTCTTCATAGTTCGTAGGTTCATCATGATCTAGCAGCATGATTTCCAGAACAGGATTACCGTACCACTCTGGTGCGGATCTCGCTCTGGTTGATCTACGAGGTTCAGTAGTATCTTGTCCTGAAGTTTCATGATCATCATCATTAGCTTCCTCACTAATTGGTATAGATGTCGCAGAAACAGTTTTTTGTGATGTACTATTTTCCAATAAGGGAGCAGGTACTGTTACCTCGTCAAGTTCTACTTTCCTCCCACTCACTTCTTTCGAGAGAAACTCCTTCTCTAGAAAGGATCCATTCTTAGCAACAAATATCTTGCCTTCGGATCTGTGATAGAAGGTGTACCCAACAGTCTCCTTTGGGTATCCTATGAAGACACATTTCTCCGATTTGGGTTCGAGCTTATCAGGTTGAAGCTTTTTCACATAAGCATCGCAGCCCCAAACTTTAAGAAACGACAACTTCGGTTTCTTGCCAAACCACAGTTCATAAGGCATCGTCTTAATGGATTTTGATGGTGCCCTATTTAACGTGAATGCGGCCGTCTCTAAAGCATAACCCAAAACGATAGCGGTAAATCAGTAAGAGACATCATAGATCGCACCATATCTAATAAAGTACGATTACGACGTTCGGACACACCATTACACTGTGGTGTTCCGGGTGGCGTGAGTTGCGAAACTATTCCACAATTTTTCAAATGTACGCCAAACTCGTAACTCAAATATTCTCCTCCACGATCAGATCGTAGAAACTTTATTTTCTTGTTATGATGATTTTCAACTTCACTCTGAAATTCTTTGAACTTTTCAAATGTTTCAGACTTATGTTTCATCAAGTAGATATACCCATATCTGCTTAAGTCATCTGTGAAGGTGAGAAAATAACGATATCCACCACGAGCCTCAATATTCATCGGACCACATACATCGGTATGTATGATTTCCAACAAATCTGTTGCTCTCTCCATAGTACCGGAGAACGGTGTTTTAGTCATCTTGCCCATGAGGCACGGTTCGCAAGTACCAAGTGATTCATAATCAAGTGGTTCCAAAAGTCCATCGATATGGAGTTTCTTCATGCGCTTTACACCGATATGACCTAAACGACAGTGCCACAAATAAGTTGCACTTTCATTATCAACTCTGCATCTTTTGGCTTCAACATTATGAATATGTGTATCACTACTATCGAGATTCATCAAAAATAGACCATTCTTCAAAGGTGCATGACCATAAAAGATATTACTCATATAAATAGAACAACCATTATTCTCTGATTTAGATGAATAACCGTCTCGCATCAAACAAGATCCAGATATAATGTTCATGCTCAACGCTGCACCAAATAACAATTATTTATGTCTAATATTAATCCTGAAGGTAGATGTAGAGGTAGCGTGCCGACCGCGATCACATCGACTTTGGAACCGTTTCCCACGCGCATCGTCACCTCGTCCTTCGCCAGTGTTCGCTTAATCCGTAGTCCCTGTTTCGAGTTGCAAATATTAGCAACAGAACCAGTATCAAATACCCAGGTGCTACTGCGAGCTCTAGTAAGGTACACATCAATAACATGTATATCACATATACCTTTGTTCACCTTGCCATCCTTCTTATCCGCCAAATACTTGGGGCAGTTCCGCTTCCAGTGACCAGTCTGCTTGCAGTAGAAGCACTCAGTTTCAGGCTTAGGTCCAGACTTGGGTTTCTTCTCCTGAGCAGCAACTTGCTTGCCGTTCTTCTTGAAGTTCCCCTTCTTCTTCCCTTTGCCCTTTTTCTTGAAACTAGTGGTCTTGTTAACCATCAACACTTGATGCTCCTTCTTGATTTCTACCTCCGCAGCTTTCAGCATTGCGAAGAGCTCGGGAATAGTCTTGTTCATCCCTAGCATATTATAATTCATCACGAAGCTCTTGTAGCTTGGTGGCAGTGATTGGAGAATTCTGTCAATGACGCAATCATCTGGAAGATTAACTCCCATCTGAATCAAGTGATTATTATACCCCAGACATTTTGAGTATATGCTCACTGACAGAACTGTTCTCCTCCATCTTGCAGCTATAGAACTTATTGGAGACTTCATATCTCTCAATCCGGGCATTTGCTTGAAATATTAACTTCAACTCCTGGAACATCTCATATGCTCCATGACGTTCAAAACGTCGTTGAAGTCCCGATTCTAAGCCGTAAAGCATGGCACACTGAACTATCGAGTAGTCATCAGCTTTGCTCTGCCAGGCGTTCATAACATCTGGTGTTGCTCCAGCAGCAGGCCTGGCACCCAGCGGTGCTTCCAGGACGTAATTCTTCTGAGCAGCAATGAGGATAATCCTCAAGTTACGGACCCAGTCCGTGTAATTGCTACCATCATCTTTCAACTTTGCTTTCTCAAGGAACGCATTAAAATTCAACGGAACAACAGCACGAGCCATCTATCTACAATCAACATAAACAAGCAAGATACTATCAGGGACTAAGTTCATGATAAATTTAAGTTCAGTTAATCATATTACTAAAGAACTCCCACTTAGATAGACATCCCTCTAATCCTCTAAGTGATCACGTGATCCAAATCAACTAAACCATAACCGATCATCACGTGAGATGGAGTAGTTTTCAATGGTGAACATCGTTATGTTGATCATATCTACTATATGATTCATGCTCGACCTTTCGGTCTCCGTGTTCCGAGGCCATATCTGCATATGCTAGGCTCGTCAAGTTTAACCTGAGTATTCTGCGTGTGCAAAACTGGCTTGCACCCGTTGTAGATGGACGTAGAGCTTATCACACCCGATCATCACGTGGTGTCTGGGCACGACGAACTTTGGCAACGGTGCATACTCAGGGAGAACACTTCTTGATAATTTAGTGAGAGATCATCTTATAATGCTACCGTCAATCAAAGCAAGATAAGATGCGTAAAAAGATAAACATCACATGCAATCAATATAAGTGATATGATATGGCCATCATCATCTTGTGCTTGTGATCTCCATCTCCGAAGCACCGTCATGATCACCATCGTCACCGGCGCGACACCTTGATCTCCATCGTAGCATCGTTGTCGTCTCGCCAATCTTATGCTTCCACGACTATCGCTACCGCTTAGTGATAAAGTAAAGCATTACATCGCGATTGCATTGCATACAATAAAGCGACAACCATATGGCTCCTGCCAGTTGCCAGTAACTCGGTTACAAAACATGATCATCTCATACAATAAAGTTCAGCATCATGCCTTGACCATATCACATCACAACATGCCCTGCAAAAACAAGTTAGACGTCCTCTACTTTGTTGTTGCAAGTTTTACGTGGCTGCTATGGGCTTAAGTAAGAACCAATCTCACCTACGCATCAAAACCACAACGATACTTTGTCAAATAGACTCCGTTTTAACCTTCGCAAGGACCGGGCGTAGCCACACTCAGTTAAACTAAAGTTGGAGAGACAGTCGCCCGCAAGCCACCTATGTGCAAAGCACGTCGGGGGAACCGGTCTCGCGTAAGCGTACGCGTAATGTTGGTCCGGGTCGTCTCGTCCAACAATACCATCGAACCAAGGTATGACATGCTGGTAGGCAGTATGACTTATATCGCCCACAACTCACTTGTGTTCTACTCGTGCATATAACATCAAACCATAAAACCTAGGCTCGGATGCCACTGTTGGGGAACGTAGTAATTTCAAAATTTTCCTACGTACACGCAAGATCATGGTGATGCACAGCAACGAGAGGGGAGAGTGTTGTCTACGTACCCACGTAGACCGACTGCGGAAGCGTTGACACAACGTAGAGGAAGTAGTCGTACGTCTTCCCGATCCGACCGATCCAAGCACCGTTACTCCGGCACCTCCGAGTTCTTAGCACACGTACAGCTCGATGACGATCACCGGGCTCCGATCTAGCAAAGCGTCGGGGAAGAGTTCCGTCAGCACGACGGCGTGGTGACGATCTTGATGTTCTACCGTCGCAGGGCTTCGCCTAAGCACCGCTACAATATGATCGAGGTGGAATATGGTGGCAGGGGGCACCGCACACGGCTAAGGAACGATCTCAAGGATCAAATTGTGTGTCTAGAGGTGCCCCTGCCTCCGTATATAAAGGAGCCAAGGGGGAGGGTGCAGCCGGCCAGGAGGAGGGCGCAGGAGGAGTCCTACTCCTACCGGGAGTAGGACTCCCCCCCCCCAATCCTAGTTGGAATAGGATTCCCCGATGGGGGAGAGAGAGAGAGGGGGCCGGCCACCTCTCCTTGTCCTAATAGGACTAGGGGAGGGGGGAGGCGCGCAGCCCACCTTGGGCTGCCCCTTTCACCTTTCCACTAAAGCCCACTAAGGCCCATATAGCTCCCGGGGGGTTCCGGTAACCTCCCGGTACTCCGGTAAAATCCCGATTTCACCCGGAACACTTTCGATATCCAAACATAGGCTTCCAATATATCAATCTTTATGTCTCGACCATTTCGAGACTCCTCGTCATGTCCGTGATCACATCCGGGACTCCGAACTAACTTCGGTACATCAAAATGCATAAACTCATAATAACTGTCATCGTAACATTAAGCGTGCGGACCCTACGGTTCGAGAACAATGTAGACATGACCGAGACACGTCTCCGGTCAATAACCAATAGCGGGACCTGGATGCCCATATTGGCTCCTACATATTCTACGAAGATCTTTATCGGTCAGACCGCATAACAACATACGTTGTTCCCTTTGTCATCGGTATGTTACTTGCCCGAGATTCGATCGTCGGTATCCAATACCTAGTTCAATCTCGTTACCGGCAAGTCTCTTTACTCGTTTTGTAATACATCATCCCGCAACTAACTCATTAGTTGCAATGCTTGCAAGGCTTATGTGATGTGCATTACCGAGAGGGCCCAGAGATACCTCTCCGACAATCGGAGTGACAAATCCTACTCTCGAAATACGCCAACCCAACATCTACCATTGGAGACACCTGTAGAGCTCCTTTATAATCACCCATTTACGTTGTGACGTTTGGTAGCACACAAAGTGTTCCTCCGGCGAACGGGAGTTGCATAATCTCATAGTCATAGGAACATGTATAAGTCATGAAGAAAGCAATAGCAACATACTAAACGATCGGGTGCTAAGCTAATGGAATGGGTCATGTCAATCAGATCATTCAACTAATGATGTGACCTCGTTAATCAAATAACAACTCTTTGTTCATGGTTAGGAAACATAACCATCTTTGATTAACGAGCTAGTCAAGTAGAGGCATACTAGTGACACTCTGTTTGTCTATGTATTCTCACATGTATTATGTTTCCGGTTAATACAATTCTAGCATGAATAATAAACATTTATCATGATATAAGGAAATAAATAATAACTTTATTATTGCCTCTAGGGCATATTTCCTTCAAGGAGTGCGTCGACATCGAGTGGAGCCTCCTGAAGCCAAGCGGAGTCGTCGGCGACAAACACGAGCGCGCCGAGACGGATCTCGCGGCCCTCAGCCAAACCTTCGCCTGGAACCATGATGAAGGGGATCAGAAAAATTGCAACTTCTCCAACAAGTCGCTAAGACACCTGCCCCACAGTGGGCGCCAACTGTCGTGGTTCTAAGCCTGAGAGTAGAATAGGGGGGTAGAAATGTAGAGGCAAAATCCTAGCTATGGAGGAGTTGTACACGCGAGTTTTACGAGTTCAGGCCCTTCTCGGAGGAAGTAACAGCCCTACGTCTCGGAGCCCGGAGGCGGTCGACTGGATATATGCATGTGAATTACAAAAGGTGCGAACCCTTGTCCCAGAGGAGAGGGGTGGCTTATATAGAGTGCGCCAGGACCCCAGCTCCCCTCCGTTACACAGGGTTCAATGTTCATAAAGGAGGAGCGTTACTGGTAACGTCTGGAGTAAAGTGCTATAAATGATTATTAAAGCTATGACTTAAATCCCGACCGTTGCGGAGTGAGTGGCTTCACATCTTCTGATGGTCGAATGGTTGTTCGCATGGTCGAGTGTCTTCAAGGCTGTCGAGTGGAACATAGCTTCATGGTTGAGTGGATGATGATTTCTCTTTGACTGCTTCTGGTTCTTTTAGAGATGTCCTTGGGGAGGGTATCTTGGACAGATCCATGACCCTATCCTAGGTACATAGCTTCGTCAATTACCACCTCGTTTATATTACAATTTTGCCTATACAAATCGTAAAAGCGTATTATGACATGAGAAGAAAGCGTATTGTCACGGTGAACCCATGGAATCAATCCGTGCTTTATTATTAGGGAAAGATAATAGCATGGAACAATCAAAAATTATTGATACATTGGAGACATATATGGCATTCCTATTAGCGCCCCTCTTGAGCAAGGATGAGTGAATAAACACTCATCATGAGAATAACCCGCTTAGCATGGAAGATATTGACCGCCTCCTGCCGCTCCATGAGCGCTCTAGGCACACAAAACAGGTGTTCATTTGAAAGTTTAGAGGTGGCACATGCAAATTCACTTAGGACGGCAGGGTAATACCGCATATAGGTAGGTATGGTGGACTCATCTAGAATAACTTTGGTTTAAATATTTTGATGCATAAGCAGTATTTTCGCGTAGTACATGCGAAGGCTAGCAAATAGGTTGAGAAGCAGCCAGCTAGAGAGCGAAAATGGTCATGAAGATGTGTTATGCGTAATCAACATTGAACACTATCATGAGTAGGATATGAACACCATGGACATAAATATCATAGAGGCTATGTTGGTTTTGATTCAACTACATGCATGAATGCTACTTCTTGAGCTTGCATTGTTTTTTCCCTTGAAGAGGAAAGGGTGATGCAGCAAAGTAGAGATAAGCATTTCCCTCAGTTAAGAACCAAGGTATCAATCCAGTAGGAGGCATCAACTCTCCAATCTATGCACCTGCACAAACTAACAAACACTTGCACACAATGCGAAAACGGGGTTGTCAATCCCTTCATGGTCATGAACAAGAGTGAGATCTAATAGAGATAGGTATAAAACATAAATAAAAGAGCAAACTAAAGTAAATATAAATAAATTGCAGCAATGTATTTTTGGGTTTTTGGTTTATAGATCTGAAAATATATGATGGAAAATAGACTCGAGGGTCATAGGATTCATTAGAGGCTTCTCTCTTGAAAGAAAGCATACAATGGGTAAACAAATTACTGTCAAGCAATTGAAAGAAAAGCGTAAAGTTATGACGATATCTAAGGCAATGATCATGAATATAGGCGTCACGTCCGTGTCAAGTAGACCGAAACGATTCTGCATGTACTACTATTACTCCACACATCGACCGACTCTTGCCTGCATCTAGAGTATTAAGTTCATAAGAACAGAGTAACACCTTAAGTAAGATGACATGATGTAGAGGGATAAACTCATGAAATATGATATAAACCCCATCCTTTTATCCTTGATGGCAACAATACAATACGTGCCTTGCTACCCCTTCTGTCACTGGGTGAGGACACCACAAGATTGAACCCAAAACTAAGCACCTCTCCATTGCAAGAAAAAACAATCATAGATAATTCGAAGAGAAATACAAAGATATTTGATCATGCATAAAAGAGTTCAGAAAAGACTCAAATAATATTCATAGATAATTTGATCATAAATCCAAAATTCATCAGATCTCGACAAACACACTGCAAAAGAATATTACATCAGATAGAAGTCCAAGAACATCGAGTAGAACATTGTATTGAAGATCATAGAGAGAGAAGATGCCATCTAGCTACTAGCTATGGACCCGTAGGTCTATGGTAAACTACTCACGCTTTATCGGAAGGGCAGCAAGGTTGATGTAGATGCCCTCCGTGATCAAATCCCCCTCCGTCAGGGTGCCGGAAAAGGCCCCAAGATGGGATCTCATGGGAACAAAGGCTTGCGGCGGCAGAAAAGTATTTTGGTGGATGCCTATGATGGTTTGGGAATATTTGGGAATTTATAGTGCAAAGATTAGGGTTGGGAGACCTCCGAGGGGGCCACAAGCCCTCAGGGTGCCCCCCTAGGGTGCACCTGGTAGGCTTCTGGCTTCCTCAGGAACTTTTTGGCCCCCTCTCCAAGTCCTACGGGTGTCTTCTGGTCCAAGAAAAATCATCACGAAAGTTTTATTCCGTTTGGTATTCCTTTTTTGTAAAACTCAAAAACGAGGAAAAAGCAGAAACTGGCACTGGGCTCTAGGTTAATATGTTAGTCCCAAAAATAATATAAAATAGCATATTAATGCATATAAACATCCAAAACAGATAATATAATTGCATGGAACAATAATAAATTATAGATACGTTGGAGACGTATCAATGAACATGTGCCAAGTCAAGCAACTTGAAACATTCAGAGGAGGATACCATATCATCATACTACATCACAATCATTTTAATGCATGTTGACATCCAAGATAAATCATTATCCACTCCCAGCTACTTAAGCATGGCATGAGCAACTATAATCTCTAATTGTCATTGCAAACATGTTTGATCATAATATGTTGAATCATGGATACTAGGTTAAAAATATTTACAGAAACAAAACAAGTTGAGTTCATACCCGCTTCTCTCTGCCACAGTCACTTCATCAAATATCGTCATTATTTCCTTTCACTTGCATGACCGGATGATATGAAAATAATAATAGTGCAAGAGTGTCGTGGACTTAGCTAGAATTTGCAAACATTTTATTCAAAAGGAGAAGACAAGGTAATATGGGTCTTTGTTAAATCAAAAGTAAAGCCTATGAGATCCACTCAACATTTTAATCATGGTCTTCTCCTTGGTACGACTCAAACAAAAGAAATTCAGAGAAACACACTAAAATATTTTTGGAGTTTTTAGTTTTTTCTTGAAGAGAGCAAATTAAATAAGGAGAAAACAAAAACTAGAAAAACTATTTACACAGGAAAGCTCTCAACAAGCAAAAGAAGAATCGGGAAATCTTTTTGGGTTTTCTTTTAATACTATAAATAATTAAACTAGAAAAAAACCTAAAAGAAGCAAGAACTATTTTTTGATTTTCTCAAGGTTTTTAAACACACAAGAAGAAAGCGAGAGAATAAATCTAGCATGGATAATACAATGAAAATGTGTGAACACCGACAATTGGAATGAAATGTGTGAACATGAATATAATGTTGGTGGAAATACATACTCCCCCAGGCTTAGGCTTTTGGCCTAACTTGGTAATCACCACTCGTGGCCTGGATAATAATCAGAGTGATAGCTCACGGAGGCCCTTGGTGCCACCACCTCAGCCTGCCTAGCGGCCTTGATCTCCCCATTATACGCGTGGGCTCGCTCTCAAGAACATAATATCTTCTTTTGCCGTGAAAATGAAAGAGAGCAGGTGCAGGCAAGACAACAGGCACAACGGGTTCTTTATTAAACCTCAAATTATAAGTATAGTTAGTGATTGTGCCCGTAAGGAACTTATGGCGCTTCATGGCCTCAAAGTCTAACTATTGAGTAGATAGGATGGGATAATTAGGCAGAGGTGTCACACCAACCTCTTTAGCTAAACGAGAAGCATAAATCCCACCGTAAAAATGACCACTATCAGCATTACGTTGCAACCTATGTGAAACTATTGCTCCAAGATTATAACTTTTAATTCTAGTCAAAGCTATCTGTATGAGGCTCAAGTCAGGAGCACATAGTGTTCTACCATCTTGCTTGCCCACGAAGCATTTGCCATTAAAGAGTGCAAAGCAGTGAATTGATGGAAAATGGATTCTTTTTATTCTACCTTGTGTCACTCCTCTATCCTCTCCGTAACACAGACTAGTCAAAAATAACTCATACTCAAATCTGGGTGGTTCATCCAGTGAACCCCTATATGGAATTTTATAGGCAACACAAAAAACATCTAGAGGCATGGTAAATGGATGATCATAAAGATTGAATGAAACACTGGACTCGCCAAGAAACCGTTTCCGTGAGATGTTTAAATTTCTTAGTGAATGTTTCCGTGAGATTGAGATGCTGGTTGCACTTATCTTGAATGTAAGGGCCAAGCTCAGCATTATGAACATACTGCTCAAAATTTTCCTTAATACGTGCACTCACCATGAAATCGTTGCACGGCCATAGGCAGGATTTGGTAGCAGCATCCTGTATTGAGCTTGCACTTGGTTCAACATAGGACCGTCGTATCGAGCCACTACTCTATGATGCCTCTTAAGACCTCCTCCTCGAAGAACTACTAAAGAATTGCAATTTTTTTGCGAACAATTTTCTGAAAATTTTTGGGACACAAAATTTTGTCAACAAAACTTCACAAGATTGATAGCAACTACTCATATGGATGCCTAAAGGCCATAACAAGCATTCAACTACTTAGAACTGTAAGAATTCAACATGCAAGCTGGTACATCCATTTTGCATCATGTTTTCCTACTATTATTTATAATGTTTTTATGCATAATAATTATTTATGGAGTAATTATAATGCATTTTCTCTCATACTCCCTCCGTCCCAAAATATAAGAGCGTTTTTTACACTACACTATTGTCAAAACACTCTTATATTATGTGATGGAGGGAGTAATATGCAAGTTTTACACAAAGAGGGAGAATGCCGGCAGCTAGAATTCTAGACCTGAAAAAGCTATGTCAGAGTTTGATACGTCTCCAACGTATCTATAATTTTTTATTGTTCCGTGCTATTATATTATCTGTTTTGGATGTTTTATATGCATTAATATGCTATTTTATATTATTCTTGGGACTAACCTATTAACCTAGAGCCTAGAGCCAGTTCCTGTTTTTTCCCTATTTTTGAGTTTTGCAGAAAAGGAATACCAAACTGAGTCCAAACAAAATAAAACCTTCGCGATGATTTTTCTTGGACCAAAAGACAACCAGGAGACTTGGTGATGGAGTCGGAGGAGCCACAAGGCGACCACAAGGACGGAGGGCGCGCCCAGGGGGTAGGGGGTGCCCCCACCCTTGTGGGCCCCTCATGCGCCTCCTGACCTAATTCTTTTGCCTATATATACTCTTATATCCCCAAACCACCAGAGGAAGCCACGAAAACACTTCTCCACCGCTGCAACCTTCTCTACCCGTGAGATCCCATCTAGGGGCCTTTACCGGTGTCTTGCCGGAAGGGGATGCGATCACGGAGGGCTTCTACATCAACTATATTGCCCTTCTGATGAAGTGTGAGTAGTTTACCTCGGACCTACGGGTCCATAGCTAGTAGCTAGATGGCTTCTTCTCTCTCTTTGATTCTCAATACCATGTTCTCCTCGATGTTCTTGGAGATCTATTCGATGTAATACTCTTTTGTGGTGTGTTTGCAGAGATCCAACGAAATGTGGATTTATGATTAGCTTTTCTATGAATATTATTTGAATCTCCTCTGAATTCTTATATGCATGATTTGATATCTTTGTAATTTTCTTCGAACTATCGGTTTGGTTTGGCCAACTAGATTGGTTTTTCTTGCAATGAGAGAAGTGCTCAGCCTTGGGTTCAATCTTGCGGTGTCCTTTCCCAGTGATTGTAGGGGCAGCAATGCACGTATTGTAGTGTTGCCATCGAGGATAAAAATATGGGGTTTTCATCATATTGCTTGAGTTAATTCCTCTACATCATGTCATCTTGCTTAATGCATTACTTCGTTCTTTATGAACTTAATACTCTAGATGCATGCTGGATAGCGATCGATGTGTGGAGTAATAGTAGTAGATGCAGAATCATTTTGGTCTAGTTGACACAGACGTGATGCCTATATTCATGATCATTGCCTTAGATATCGTCATAACTTTGCGCTTTTCTATCAATTGCTTGGCAGTAATTTGTTCATCCACCGTATTATTTGCTATCATGAGAGAAGCCTCTAGTGAAAACTATGCCCCCCGGGTCTATTTTCCATCATATAAGTTTCTATTTTCCATCATACAAGTTCTATTTTCTTTCATATTAGTTTCCAATCTACTATTTTGCAATCTTTTACTTCCGATCTATAAACCAAAAATACCAAGAATATTTACTTTGTTGTTTATCTATCTCTACCAGATCTCACTTTTGCAAGTAACCGTGAAGGGATTGACAACCCCTTTATCGCGTTGGGTGCAAGTTGTTGTTTGGTTGTGCAAGTATTCAGTGACTTGTGCGTTGTCTCCTATTGGATTGATACCTTGGTTCTCAAACTGAGGGAAATACTTATCTCTACTTTGCTGCATCACCCTTTCCTCTCCAAGGGAAAAACCAATGCAAGCTCAAGAAGTAGCAGGAAGAATTTCTAGCGCCGTTGCCGGGGAGATCTATGTCAAGTCAAGCCATACCAAGTACCCATCATAAACTCTCATCCCTTGCATTACATTATTCGCCATTCGCCTCTCATTTTCCTGTCCCCCGCTTCTAAAATGATTTTCGAAAAGATTTTCCTTTTCTTTGCCCCTCTTTCGTTCGTCTTCTTCGTGCCTTTTGGTTGCTCATTTGCTAGATTTTTTTTGCTGCCACCATGTCTGAAATTGGTGAGGTTATCGCTGAAAAAGATAGTAGTAATGATGAGGGAAACTTTGATGCTTTTTCCAATACTAATCCCCATGAAGAATCTACTATTCTACACATAAAAGGCTCGCATAGGTAGTGGCAATATTATTGGAAAAGGGGTTATTCAAGATTCCTTTACTTGTGCCGGTGCGCTTCACACTTTGGGTGGATCTATCTATTCTCCATAAAACTAGTAGCCTTGCGGATGCTATATCTTTGCTCGCAGTTGAACTTGAAAGACAATTTGTTCATATGCATCCTTCCATACGAAGGATCTTTCTAGATTTTTCTAATATTGATCATTCTTCCGTTAAGCGTGCTGCCACTATATTTCTAGCTCATGAGTTTAGATTTATTATGAAAGAAGCTAGTGAAATTTTTGCGCATTATAAAGTAGATGGTGGTCTTCCTCCCATAGAGGGAATTATTTTTAATCAAGAGGACATAATGCGTTTACGATCTCTAGATCATGTTGCTTATAATGAAAATTTAAAAAAGAGGGTCCCTACCGATGTTTTAGTTGATAAGATTTCTGAGCTTAATGATAATTTTGCTATAAAAACAATGGATTGGGTTTCTCTCTTGGACACAAGCTCATGACTTTTTGCCAAAATAATGCTTATAATGATGAGTTGGTCATACGATATGAAGGGCCGAAGGAGGAACCAATTCCTCCCGAGATCGGTCTTGGGGATTCTTATCCAATTAAATTTAGCCCTTTTGATTACTTTTGCTTACCACAAAGAAAACTTAATGCTGAACGACAAGAGTATGAGATGATTTTTCGATATATGCCATATCATTATTACGATTATACCTATATATATTCGTGTTTTTACGCCTAGCTAAGGGCGTTAAACAATTGCGCTTATTGGGAGGCAACCTAATTTTATTTTTGCTCTTGTTTTTTAGGTCCTGTTTTGCTTTAGATAATTTATCTAGCCTCTGGTTAGATGTGGTTTTTGTTTTAATTAGCGTTTGTGCAAACTAAGACCTTTGGAATAGCTTACGGTGATAGTTTATTTGATCTTGCCGAAAAACAAAAACTTTAGCGCCTAGGAGATTAATTTTCATTTGTAACAGAAGCATGATAAAATACTGATTCTTTTTGCAGAAGATTAATAAACAAATTGCTTAGGTTGTCCTTAGTTTTCAGAATTTTTGGAGTTATAGAAGTATTCGAGAGTTACAGATTGCTACAGACTGTTCTATTTTTGACATATTCCATTTTCTTTGTGTTGTTTGCTTATTTTGATGATTCTATGGCTAGTATCGGGGGGTATGAACCATGGATAATTTGGAATACAGTAGATATTACACCAATATAAATAAAGAATGATTTCTCAACAATACCAAAAATGGTGATTTATTTTCTTATACTAACGGAGCTTTTGAGTTTTGTGTTGTGAAGTTTTCATGTTTTGGGTATGGATTTGATGGACTATGGAATAAGGAGTTGCAAGAGCCTAAGCTTGGGGATGCCCAAGGCACCCCAAGGTAATATTCAAGGACAACTAAGAGCCTAATCTTGGGGATGCCCCAGAAGGCATCCCCTCTTTTGTCTTTGTCTGTCGGTAACTTTACTTGAGGCTATATTTTTATTCACCACATGATATGTGTTTTGCTTGGAGCGTCTTGTATGATTTGAGTCTTTGCTTTTTAGTTTGCCACAATCATCCTTGTTGTACACACCTTTTTGGAGAGACACACATGAATCGTGATTTATTGGAATATTCTATGTGCTTCAATTATATCTTTTGAGGTAGGTAATTTTACTCCAGTGCTTCACTTATATCTTTTTAGCGCATGGCAGTGGTTTTATTTTATAGAAATTGATGAATTCTCATGCTTAACTTATATTATTTTGAGAGTCTTTAAACATCACGGTAATTTGCTTTGGTTATAAATTTAGTCCTAATATGATAGGCATCCAAGATGGATATAATAAAAACTTTTATATAAAGTGCATTAAATACTATGAGAAGTTTGATTATGATTGTTTGAGATATGAAGATGGTGATATTAGAGTCATGCTAGTAAGTAATTGTGAATTTGAGAAATACTTGTGTTAAAGTTTGTGATTCCCGTAGCATGCACGTATGGTGAACCGTTATGTGATGAAGTCGGAGCATGATTTATTTATTGATTGTCTTCCTTATGAGTGGCGGTCGGGGACGAGCGATGGTATTTTCCTACCAATCTACCCCCTAGGAGCATGTTGATACGTCTCCAACGTATCTACTTTTCCAAACACTTTTGCCCATGTTTCGGACTCTAACTTGCATGATTTGAATGGAACTAACACGGACTGACGCTGTTTTCAGCAGAACTACCATGGTGTTATTTATGTGCAGGATCAAACGTTCTTGGAATGACCTGAAACTTCACGGCGACACTTTTAAGAAAATAAGAAAAATACCTACCAAAGATGAAGGCCAGGGGGCCCACCGTCTTGCCACGAGGGTGGGGGGCGCACCTGCCCCCCTAGGGCGCGCCCCCCTACCTCGTGGGCCCCTTGTTGCGTCTCCGACTCCAAATCCACCTCCATATATTGAGTTTCGATGAGAAAAAAATCAGGGAGAAGAAATCATCACGTTTTACGATACGGAGCCGCCGCCAAGCCCTAAAACCTCTCAGGAGGGATGATCTAGAGTCCGTTCGGGGCTCCGGAGAGGAGAATCCGTCGCCATCGTCATCATCAACCATCCTCCATCACCAATTTCATGATGCTCACCGCCGTGCGTGAGTAATTCCATCGTAGGCTTGCTGGACGGTGATGGGTTGGATGGGATCTATCATGTACTCGAGTTAGTTTTGTTAGGGTTTGATCCCTAGTGTCCACTATGTTCTGAGATTGATGTTGCTATGACTTTGCTATGCTTAATGCTTGTCACTAGGGCCCGAGTGCCATGATTTCAGATCTGAACCTATTAGGTTTTCATCAATATATGAGTGTTCTTGATCCTATCTTGCAAGTCTATAGTCACCTATTATGTGTAATGATCCGTTAACCCCGAAGTGACAATAATCGGGATACTTACCGGTGATGACCGTAGTTTGAGGAGTTCATGTATTCACTATGTGTTAATAGTTTGTTCCGGTTCTCTATTAAAAGGAGGCCTTAATATCCCTTAGTTTCCGTAAGGACCCCGCTGCCACGGGAGGGTAGGACAAAAGATGTCATGCAAGTTCTTTTCCATAAGCACGTAAGACTATATTCGGAATACATGCCTACATTATATCAATGAACTGGAGCTAGTTCTGTGTCACCCTAGGTTATGACTGTTACATGATGAACCACATCCGGCATAATTCTCCATCACTGATCCATTGCCTACGAGCTTTCCATATATTGTTCTTCGCTAATTTACTTTTCCGTTGCTATTGCTATCATCACTACAAAATACCAAAAACATTGCTTTTACTACTGTTACCTTTTGCTACCGTTATCACTACTATCATATTACTTTGCTACTAAACACTTTGCTGCAGATATTAAGTTTCCAGGTGTGGTTGAATTGACAACTCAGCTGCTAATACTTGAGAATATTCTTTTGCTCCCCTTGTGTCGAATCAATAAATTTGGTTTGAATACTCTACCCTCGAAAACTGTTGTGATCCCCTATACTTGTGGGTTATCAAGACTATTTTCTGGCGCCGTTGCCGGGGAGGGTAGGACAAAAGATGCCATGCAAGTTCTTTTCCATAAGCACGTATGACTATATTCGGAAATACATGCCTACATTATATCAATGAACTAGAGCTAGTTCTGTGTCACCCTAGGTTATGACTGTTACATGATGAACCGCATCCGGCATAATTCTCCATCACTTATCCATTGCCTACGAGCTTTCCATATATTGTTCTTCGCTTATTTACTTTTTCGTTGCTATTGCTATCATCACTATAAAATACCAAAAACATTGCTTTTACTACTGTTACCTTTTGCTACCGTTATCACTACTATCATATTACTTTGCTACTAAACACTTTGTTGCAGATATTAAGTTTCCAGGTGTGGTTGAATTGAAAACTCAGCTGCTAATACTTGAGAATATTCTTTGGCTCCCCTTGTGTCGAATCAATAAATTTGGGTTGAATACTCTACCCTCGAAAACTGTTGCGATCCCCTATACTTGTTGGTTATCAAGACTATTTTCTGGCGCCGTTGCCGGGGAGCATAGCTCTATTCTTTGAGTCACTTGGGATATATATCTGCTTATCATTATGATGAATTTGAGAGATCCAAAAACCAAGATCTATCCCTCAACTACGAGGGGAGGTAAGGAACTTCCATCTAGCTCTGCACTTGATTCACCTTCTGTTTTGAGTAAGCTTGTGACACTACACCTGCTTCTGCTATTCGTTCTGATATGTCGCATGTTATTGATGATGCCACTTCTGCTATGCATGATACTTATGATGAAACTACCTCTATGCCTGATACTACTGTGCCACTTAGTGCTTTTCTTGATGAACAACTTGCTAGGGCTAGAGAAATTGAAAATATTGAATCTGATGACACTGATGAAAGTGATGATGAAGAACCACTTGCTATTCCTAAGGGTTATGTATTTGATCAAGATGCTTCTTTAGCTATTTTAGCTTGCAGAAATAGAACTGAACTTAAAAAATTATTAGCTAAATGGAGTAAGCAATCCCTAAATGATAGAATGAAACCTGACCCTACTTTGGCTACTTCACCTATCTTTGTTACTGATAAGGATTATGAATTCTCTGTTGATCCTGATATAATTACTTTGGTTGAATCTGATCCTTTTCATGGTTATGAATCTGAAACTGTTGTGGCACATCTTACTAAACTGAATGATATAGCTACCCTGTTCACTAAAGATGAGAGAACTCATCACTTTTATATCCTTAAAATATTTCTGTTCTCATTAAAGGGTGATGCTAAGATATGGTTTAATTCTCTTGATCCTGGTTGTGTGCGTAGTCCCCAGGATATGATTTCCAAATATTTCCCTGCTCATAAGAAACAAGCTGCTTTAAGGGATATATATAATTTTATGCAAATTGAAGAAGAGAGTCTCCCACAAGCTTGGGGGAGGCTTCTCCAATTACTTAATGCTTTGCCTGATCATCCTCTTAAGAAAAATGAAATACTTGATATCTTTTATAATGGACTAATCGATGCCTCCAGAGGTTACCTGGATAATTGTGCTGGTTCTGTTTTCAGGGAAAGAACACTGGATGAAGCTGAAATTCTATTGAATAATATGTTGACAAACGAAAATAATTGGACACCTCCGAAGCCAATTCCTGAGCCTATTCCTAAACCAACTCCGAAGAAGAGGGGTATTCTATTTCTCAGTCCTGAAGATATGCAAGAGGTAAAGAAATCTATGAAATAAAAAGGTATTAAAGCTGAAGATGTTAAGAATTTACCTCCTATTGAAGAAATACATGGTCTTAATTTACCGCCTGTTGAAGAAACATATAATCTTAATCCTTTACCTATCGAAGAAACTCATGGTCTTGATAACCCGACACAGGTAGTAAAGGTAAATTCTCTCTATAGATATGATAAAGCTGTAATCCCATTTATTAAATTTGCTAGCCCATGCTTAGATGAGTTTGATAAATTTATGGCGAAGCAAGAAGATTTTAATGCTTATGTTGGCAGACAACTGAAATACAATTCAAATATGCTTGGACACTTGGGTGATTACATGGCTAATGTTAAAAGTGAACTTAAACTTATTAGTAAACATGCTTCTATGGTTACCACTCAAGTAGAACAAGTACTTAAGGCTCAAAATGATTTGCTCAATGAATTGAATAGTAAAAATAATGATAATGTTGTTAGAGTGGCTACTAGAACTGGTAGAATGACTCAGGAACCTTTGTATCCTGAAGGCTACCCTAAGAGAATTGAGCAAGATTCTCAGAGAAATAATATAGATGCACCCAGCTCTTCTAAAAAGAAGAAAAAGAAAAATGATAGGACTTTGCATGCTCCTAGTGGTCCTATTGTTGAAACACCTGAGAATCCGAATGATATTTCTATTTCTGATGCTGAAACTCAATCTGGTAATGAACCTGAAACTAGTGGTAATGTTAATGATAATGTTCATAATGATGCCCAACCTAGTAATGATAATGATATAGAAATTGAACCTGCTATTGATCTTGATAACCCACAATCAAAGAATCAACGTTATGATAAGAAAGACATTGTTGCTAGGAAACATGCTAACGAAAGAGAGCCTTGGGTTCAGAAACCCATGCCTTTTCCCCCCAAACCATCCAAGAAAAAGGATGATGAGGATTTTGAGCGCTTTGCTGAAATGATTAGACCTATCTTTTTGCGTATGCGATTAACTGATATGCTCAAAACAAATCCTTATGCTAAGTACATGAAAGATATTATTACAAATAAAAGAAAGATACTGGAAGCTGAAATTTCCACCATGCTTGCTAATTATAGTTTTAAGGGTGGAATACCAAAGAAACTTGGAGATCCAGGAGTACCCACTATACCATGCTCTATTAAAAGAAACTATGTTAAAACTGCTTTATGTGATCTTGGAGCCGGTGTTAGTGTTATGCCTCTCTCTTTATATCGTCGACTTGAATTGAATAAGTTGACACCTACTGAAATATCTTTGCAAATGGCTGATAAATCAACCGCTATACCTGTCGGTATTTGTGAGGATGTGCCTGTTGTAGTTGCAAATGTTACTATTTTAACGGACTTTGTTATTCTTGATATTCCTGAGGACGATAGTATGTCTATTATTCTTGGGAGACCCTTTTTGAATACTGCAGGGGGCTGTTATTGATTGCACTAAAGGCAATGTCACTTTTCATGTTAATGGTAATGAGCATACAGTACACTTTCCGAGGAAACAACCTCAAGTTCGTAGTATCAACTCTATTGGAAAAATTCCATCGATTATATTTGGAGGTTTTGAATTTCCTCTTCCTACTGTTAAGAAGAAATATGATATTCTTATTATTGGGGATGTGCATATCCCCGTTGAGGTAACATAGTGTTATTCGAAATTTCTCCGGTTCCATGTTATTCGGAATGAGTTCGTTAACAAGACTTGATCAACCTTGTTAGTGGATTCCTTTCAATGATCATGAGATGGATGAAACTAGAAGGCACAACCTTCTGCACCCCACTTCTACTTTCTGTTATTTATATTAAATAAAATAAAAATAAATATTTTTTTGTCTGTTATCTGATTATCCATGCAATATAAAAATACCTCGAAAATAAAATTTCTCCAAATGCCCTGAAAATTAAATATGATTTTTTTCTAGAATATTTGAGGATTTATGGAACAAAGAACACACCAGGGGGGACAACCACCTTGCCACGAGGGTGGAGGGCGCGCCCCCTGCCTCATGGGCCCATGGTGGCCCTCCTCCACTTATTGCTGCACCCACACACTTCATCTTCCTCCCACAAACACGAATAACCAGCTCAAACCCAAGTCCAAGCTCGTTTTGCTACCATTTTCGATCTCCTTGCTCAAAGCACCTCTCACAAAACTGCTTGGGGAGATTGTTCCTTGGTATGTGGCTCCTCCATTGGTCCAATTAGTTTTTGTTCTAGTGCTTTATTCATTGCAAATTTTTGCTGCTTAGGTGACCCTGTTCTTGTGCTTGCATGTCAAATTTATATGGTCAAAAGTAGTTTTGATGCATGATATAGGCCCTAGGCACTTGTAGGAGTAGTTGCTATCAATATTATTGAGTTTGGTTTACTTTTATTTTGAAGTTACTAAAAATTTCAGATTTTTTCAGAAAATGATGAGGAGACTTTTGAGGGGCTCATCGAGCCAAAGCTCGAAGGAGAAGGCACCGAAGCCTAAGTATAATCTGCCTCGCACCGCGGAGGTTCGGGCGTGTGAATGGCCTTCTGAAGATTTCTTAAGAGCAGTCGGGATTTATGAAGATTTTCATGAGTTGCTCAGACTGCAGGCCTTACCACTTTCCTCCACGACCAATGCGATCAGTATCTCTTGCTCACAAATACCTTTGTGCAAAACTTTCATTTTCATTCTACGAAATCACCACCTACGGTGGAATTTCATTTATATGATGAGCATAAGGAGGTGTCACTTTATGATTTTTGTCGGATCTGTCTAGTCCCTTTTGGGGGCAAGACAGAAGAACCACATCGTGATGATGTGGAGGGATTTATTGACACTATCACTATAGGGGAAACAAGGAAGGTTTTCGATGCACGAATCACTAGCATACATTTTCCTGTTTGACGCTACTTTGCATTATTTGCTAGTCGTTGCATAATTGGTCGCGGAAACTGTGGAAACTGAGCATCCCTGATATTATTATTTTGCACCACGGTTTATATGGTGATAACTCTTTTAGTATGGGCAGCATTATTGCCAAACGGTTAAGTCTGAACCGTACCAAGGGCCCCATCTTTGGAGGCATCTATGCTACATGCCTAGCTGCACATTTTAACATACCTATTAGGCATGCTGAGAAGGAAGAAAAGGTGCTGCCCCGTGTTTATCTAGATTATAAAAGTATGGTAGCACATGATTTTATTGTTAAGAATAGGGAAGGAGAGCTTAAATATCAATTGTTCTTTAATAAACATCATCCTGAGACTATTACCTTACCTGCTCCTTCTTTGTTTGATTTGACTGTAGGCACGTACCTTATTCCGTTGACGGCTATCCACGCCTACCGGAACCCTGCACCAGCCGAGGAGCCAGAGCCGGAACCACAATTTGATCCTTCATGACAGTCTAATTACCAGTGGGATCCGGAGATGATTGTCAGCCAGTTGCAATCTGAGCCTTCCTCTTCCTCATCATAGTACGACCCCAACAACTATTATTATGGATATCCGCCAGGCCAGCCGTGGCCATAGACTAACTTAGGCCAAAAGCCTAAGCTTGGGGGAGTACGTATTTCCCACCGACATTACATTTATGTTCACACACTCATTGCTAGACGTCGGTGCTCATACTTTTTCATTGTATCATCCATGCTAGGTTATTTTCCTTTTTATGCTTTCTTCTTGTGTGTTTAATAAACCTTAAGAAAAAACCAAAAAAACTAGTTGTAGTTTTTAATTAATTTACTTCCATGCTTGTAGTAGTAATTAAAAAGAAAACCTAAAAAGATTTCCTGTTCTTCTTTTGCTTGTTGGGAGCTTTCCTGTGTAAATAGTTTCATTTATTTTCTTTTCTTTGGGGGTCGATAGGAGAAGACCATAATTAAATTGTTGAAGTGGCTCTTATATGCATTATTGTTGATCTGACAAAAGAGCCCATATTGCCTTGTCTTCTCCTGTTTGTTGAATGCTTGTAGATTCCAGCTTAGTCCAATGCACGTGCACTATTATTATTATTCACATCGTTTGGTCGTGCAAGTGAAGGGCAATTATGATGATATATGATGGAGTGACTAAGATAAGAAAAGCTGGTATGAACTCGACCTCTTTTGTTTTTGTAAATATGATTAGTTCATCGTTCCTGATTCAGCCTATTATGAATAAACATGGTTGCAATGACAACTAGAGATCATAGTTTCTTGTGCCATGCTTGATTAGCTATGAGTTATAATGGTTTACCTTGCTTGCCAACATGCTATTAAAATGGTTATGATGTGGTATGATAGGGTGGTATCCTCCTCTGAATGATTTAAGTGACTTGACTTGGCACATGTTCACACATGTAGTTGAAACAAAATCAACATAGCCTTCACGATATTTATGTTCATGGTGGATTATAGCCTACTCATGCTTGCATTCAGTGTTGATTAATTTTAATGCATGTTCATGACTGTTGTCGCTCTCTAGCTGGTCGCTTCCCAGTCTTTTGCTAGCCTTCACATGTACTAAGCGGGAATATTGCTTGTGCATCCAAACTCCTTAAACCCCAAAGTTATTCCACATGAGTCCACTATGCCTACCTATATACGGTATCTACCTGCCGTTCCAAGTAAATTTGTATGTGCCAAACTCTAAACCTTCAAATAAATATCCTGTTTTGTATGCTTGAATAGCTCATGTATCAACTAGGGCTGTCTGTATCTTCCATGTTAGGCGAGTTTTTCTCAAGAGGAGTGGACTCCGCTCCTCACTCATGAGATAAATGGCTGGTCACCGGGATGCCCAGTCCCATGCTTTATGCAAACTAAATCAAAATAATTGCAAACAAAACTCCCCCTGGGACTCTTGTTAGTTGGAGGCACTCGTTGTTTTGAGCAAGCCATGGATTGATGCTTGTGGTGGAAGGGGGAGTATAAACTTTACCATTCTGTTTGGGAACCGCCTATAATGTGTGTAGCATGGAAGATATCGCCATCTCTTGGTTGTTATGTTGACAATGGAAGTATACCGCTCAAAATATTATTCACCTCTGTTTAAAACCGAGTTCTGGCACCTCTACAAATCCCTGCTTCCCTCTCCGAAGGGCCTATCTATTTACTTTTATGCTGAGTCATCATCCTCTTATTAAAAAGCACCAGTTGGAGAGCACCGGTGTCATTTGCATTCATTACTGTTAGTTTACATTGAGTATGACTTGACTGGATCTCTTTTACCATGAATTACAATGTCTAGTCACTCATTGGTCTTTAAAGGTGCTCTGCATTTATGTTTTGCGGTCACAGAAAGGGCTAGCGAGATACCACCCTGTTATATCATATTATGATTGTTTTGAGAAAGTGTTGTCATCCGAGTTTTATTATTATGGCTCGCTAGTTGATTATGCTATTAATATGAGTAACTTGAGATCTATGCGTTATGGCGAATGTGGCTAGTTATAATCTTTGCTGAAAACTTGAATGCTGGCTTTACATATTTACAACAATAAGAGCAAACAGAGTTTGTAAAAGTTTTTCTTTATCACTTTCAGTTTGTCAACTGAATTGCTTGAGGACAAGCAAAGGTTTAAGCTTGGGGGAGTTGATATGTCTCCAACGTATCTACTTTTCCAAACACTTTTGCCCTTGTTTTGGACTCTAACTTGCATGATTTGAATGGAACTAACCCGGACTGACGCTGTTTTCAGCAGAACTACCATGGTGTTATTTATGTGCAGGATCAAACGTTCTCGGAATGACCTGAAACTTCATGCAGACGCTTTTCAGAAAATAAGAAAAATACCTGCCAAAGATGAAGGCCAGGGGGCTCACCGTCTTGCCACAAGGGTGGGGGCACGCCTGCCCCTCTAGGGCGCGCCCCCTACCTCGTGGGCCCCTTGTTGCATCTCCGACTCCAACTCCACCTCCATATATTGAGTTTCGATGAGAAAAAAATCAGGAAGAAGAAATCATCGCGTTTTACGATACGAAGCCGCCGCCAAGCCCTAAAACCTCTCGGGAGGGCTGATCTGGAGTCCGTTCGGGGCTCCGGAGAGGGGAATCCATCGCCATCGTCATCATCAACCATCCTCCATCACCAATTTCATGATGTGCACCGCCGTGCGTGAGTAATTCCATCGTAGGCTTGCCAGACGGTGATGGGTTGGATGGGATCTATCATGTAATCGAGTTAGTTTTGTTAGGGTTTGATCCCTAGTGTCCACTATGTTCTGAGATTGATGTTGCTATGACTTTGCTATGCTTAATGCTTGTCACTAGGGCCCGAGTGCCATGATTTCAGATCTGAACCTATTATGTTTTCATCAATATATGAGTGTTCTCTATCCTATCTTGCAAGTCTATAGTCACCTATTATGTGTTATGATCCGTTAACCCCGAAGTGACAATAATCGGGATACTTACCGGTGATGACCGTATTTTGAGGAGTTCATGTATTCACTATGTGTTAATGCTTTGTTCCAGTTCTCTATTAAAAGGAGGCCTTAATATCCCTTAGTTTCCGTAAGGACCCCGCTGCCACGGGAGGGTAGGACAAAAGATGTCATGCAAGTTCTTTTCTATAAGCACATATGACTATATTCGGAATACATGCCTACATTATATCAATGAACTGGAGCTAGTTCCGTGTCACCCTAGGTTATGACTGTTACATGATGAACCACATCCGACATAATTCTCCATCACTGATCCATTGCCTATGAGCTTTCTGATACGTCCATTTTGCATCATGCTTTTATATCGATATTTATTGCATTATGGGCTGTTATTTCACATTATGTCACAATACTTATGGCTATTCTCTCTTATTTTACAAGGTTTACATAAGGAGGGAGAATGCCGGCAGCTGGAATTCTGGGCTGGAAAAGGAGAAAATATTAGAGACCTATTCTGCACAACTCCAAAAGTCCTGAAACTCCACGGAACACCTTATAATAAATAATGAAAAATCCTCGCCAAAGATGAAAACTAGGGGGCCCACACCCTGCTCATGAGGGTGGGGGGCGCGCCCCCTAGGGCGTGCCCCCTACCTCGTGGGCCCCCTGGTGGCTCTCCGATGACCATCTTCTCCTATATGAAGTCTTTCGTCGAGACAAAAATAAGCAGCTACCTTTCCGGACGAAACTCCACCGCCACGAGGCGGAACCTTGGCGGATCCAATCTAGAGCTCCGGCAGAGCTGTTCTGCCGGGGAAACTTCCCTCCCGGAGGGGGAAATCATCGCCATCGTCATCACCAACGCTCCTCTCATCGGGAGAGGGCAATCTCCATCAACATCTTCATTAGCACCATCTCATCTCAAAACCCTAGTTCATCTCTTGTATCCAACTCTTGTCTCCAAGTCCGGGATTGGTGCTAGTAGGTTGCTAGTACTGTTAATTACTCCTTGTAGTTGATGCTAGTTGGTTTAATTGGTGGAAGATCATATGTTCAGATCCTTTATGCATATTATTACCCCTATGATTATGAACATGAATCTGCTTTGTGAGTAGTTACGTTTGTTCCTGAGGACAAGGGAGAAGTCTTGCTATTAGTAGTCATGTGAATTTGGTATTCGTTTGATATTTTGATAAGATGTATGTTGTCTAGCCTCTAGTGGTGTTATGTGAACGTCGACTACATAACACTTCACCATTATTTGGGCCTAGAGGAAGGCATTGGGAAGTAATAAGTAGATGATGGGTTGCTAGAGTGACAGAAGCTTGAACCCTAGTTTATGCGTTGCTTCGTAAGGGGCTGATTTGGATCCATATGTTTCATGCTATGGTTAGGTTTACCTTAATACTTTTGTTGTAGTTGCAGATGCTTGCAATAGAGGTTAATCATAAGTGGGATGCTTGTTCAAGTAAGAACAACACCCAAGCACCAGTCCACCCACATGTCAAATTATCAAAGTACCGAACGCGAATTATATGAACGTGATGAATACTAGCTTGACGATATTCCCATGTGTCCTCGGGAGCGCTTTTCCTTATATAAGAGTTTGTCCAGGCTTGTCCTTTGCTACAAAAAGGATTGGGCAACCTTGCTGCACTTTATTTACTTTTGTTACTTGTTGCTCGTTACAAATTATCTTATCACAAAACTATCTGTTACCACTTATTTCAGTACTTGCAGAGAATACCTTGCTGAAAACCGCTTATCATTTCCTTCTGCTCCTCATTGGGTTCGACACTCTTACTTATCGAAAGTACTATGATAGATCCCCTATACTTGTGGGTCATCAAGACTCTTTTCTGGCGCCGTTGCCGGGGAGTGAAGCGCCTTTGGTTGGTGGAATTTGGTAAGGAAAAATTTATAGTGTGCTGAAATTTACTGTCACTTGTTACTATGGAAAGTAATCCCCTGAGGGGCTTGTTCGGGGTATCTTCACCCCGACCAGTAGAGCAAAGAGTTGCTCCTCAACCTACTGAACCTATTGAAAATGAATATGAAAATGAAATTCCTTATGAGTATCCTTCGAGTATGATAGAAAAACTGCTAGCTAATCCTTTTACAGGAGATGGAACAAAGCATCCTGATGAACACCTAATATATGTGGATGGAGTTTGTGGATTATTTAAGGTTGCAGGTATACCCGATGATGTTGCTAAGAAGAAGGTCTTCCCTTTATCTTTGAAGGGAGACGCATTGACATGGTATAGGCTATGTGATGATACGAGATCATGGAATTATAGAAGATTGAAATTGGAATTTCATCAAAAGTATTACCCTATGCATCTTGTTCATCGTGACCGCAATTATATATATAATTTTTGGCCTCATGAAGGAGAAAGCATCGCTCAAGCTTGGGGGAGGCTTAAATCAATGTTGTATTCATGCCCCAATCATGAGCTCCCAAGAGAAACAATTGTTCAAAAAATTTATGCTCGGCTTTCTGAAAATAATCGCACCATGCTCGATACTTCTTGTGTTGGCTCTTTTATGATGAAGACTATTGGATTTAGATGGGATTTATTGGATAGAATTAAACGCAACTCTGAAGATTGGGACCTCGACAATGGTAAGGAGTCAGGTATGGCACCTAAGTTTGATTGTGTTAAATCTTTTATGGATACCGATATTTTCCGTAAGTTTAGTACTAAATATGGACTTGATTCTGAGATAGTAGCTTCTTTTTATGAATCTTTTGCTACTTATGTTGATCTCCCTAAGGAGAAGTGGTTTAAATATCATCCTCCCATAGAAGTAAAAGTAGGTGCACCTATTAAAGTTGAAGAAAAGACTGTCACTTACGATGATCCTATTGTTCCTACTTGTTATGTTGAGAAACCACCTTTCCCTGTTAGGATAAAGGATCATGCTAAAGCTTCAACTGTGGTCCGTAAAAGCAATATTAAAACATATACACCTCCCGAGCAAGTTAAAGTTGAACCTAATATTGCTATTGTTAAAGAGCTCTTGTCTGATAATATTGATGGGCATGTTATTCAGTTCTGCGGCGAAACTGCTATAATTGCTAAACCTTGTGCTAAAGATAAACATAGACCTGTGGTAGGCGTGCCTGTTATTTCTGTTAAAATTGGAGAACATTGTTATCATGGCTTATGTGATATGGGTGCTAGTGCTAGTGTTATACCTTATGACTTGTATAAAGAAATCAAGTATGAAATTGCACCTGCTGAGTTAGAAGATATTGATGTCACAATTTAACTTGCTAATAGAGATACTATTTCAGCAGTGGGAATTGTTAGAGATATTGAAGTCTTGTGCGGGAAAACTAAATATCCTGCTGATTTTCTTGTTCTTAGTTCCCCACAAGATAGCTTTTGTCCCATTATATTTGGTAGACCCTTCCTGAACACTGTTAATGCCAAGATAGACAGCGAAAAGAATGTTGTTACTATTGGCCTAGATGATATGACTCATGAATTTAATTTCTCTAAATTTAGTAAACAACACCGTGAAGAAGAATTGCCTAGTAAGGATGAAATTATTGGTTTTGCTTCTATTGTTGTACCTCCTAGTGATCCTTTAGAACAATATTTACTAGACCATGAGAATGATATGTTTATGAATGAAAGAAGGGAAATAGATGAAGTATTCTTTAAACAGGAACCTATGCTGAAACACAATTTGCCTGTTGAAATCCTAGGGGATCCTCCTCCACCTAAGGGTGATCCCGTGTTTGAGCTTAAACTATTGCCTGATAATCTTAAATATGCTTATCTTGATGAAAAGAAGATATATACTGTTATTATTAGTGCTAACCTTTCAGAGCATGAAGAAGAAAGATTATTGAAAACTCTGAAGAAGCACCGTGCTGCTATTGGATATACTCTTGATGATCTTAAGGCATTAGTCCCACTCTATGTCAACATAAAATAAATTTGCAAGCAGATGCCAAACCAGTTCGTGATCCTCAACCACTACAAGAAATATGTCAACTGGTGACCTTCTGTCAGTGACCCTGGAAGAATTGGTCATAGATCTATGACCATTTGAGACCAATTGGTCAAAAGCTGTTCGGGGGGCTCCAAACCCTAAACCATTGCGACCATTTTGGTCAGAAAGGTCGTAATTTGCTTACACGAAATGGTCATAAACCAGACATCACTAGTCCGTTGCCTTATTTCTAGCTGATCATGACCAATATAGATGGTCATAACCTTGTAAATTGTGGTGGATTGGTATGACTTGGCGCCACCTCATCAGTTTTGCCTATGTGTCATGTCCATGTGTCAATTTTTGCCTATATTTCTGTCATTCCCAAAATTCCCAAAAAAATCTCATAAATTCTTTGGGTCATATCTTCGTCAAATATGTAAAAATCCTTCCTTGCCTAGTTCAAAACTAATTCAACAATATTCATTTTCCTATTCTGTTCACAAGAGCACTTTATGAAGGAAGTGCTATTTATATATTCTTGATTGCCCTCGGAATTTTTGGGCACTCTTTCCTATCCAAATCATTACCGCATGACAAAATTCAGCTCCATTTGCCTAGCAAATCTTCCTCGGCAAATTTCCAAAGTTTTTGTCCACCTAGAAGTTTTGTGAAGGAAGTACCTTTTTTATATATCCAAATGACATGAAATTTATACAGTTCCTTCATATGCCCAAATTATCACCCTCCTCTAAATTGCAGCTCAGTCAAATCATCTATGTGAGCCCAGGTTCAATTTATATTTTATGGCCAGATTGGCACGTTGCAAAGAAAGTGTTATCTAGACCCCTCCTGTTACCCTCAAACTTTTTGGGCACTCTTTCATACCCAAATCATTGCCACATGATAATATTCGGCTCAATTTTCCTAGTAAATCTTTCTCAGGAAATTTCCAAAGTTTCTACCTCGAGAGAAGCTTTGTGAAGTAAGTACTAGCTAGGCTTACCCAAATGATCTGAAAATTTCCCAGCGCATGAACATACCTATGTAACTTACATACACCAATTTTGAGCTCATTTCATTCATTCAATCTCTCTCACTAGTTTTTCCAAGTTTCTGTCCATAGAAGAGCATTGTGAAGGAAATACTACTTTGGCATGTCCAAATGGTATCAATTTTCTACAATGTTTTCCTATGCCCAAATAACCATCCTCCACCAAATTTTAGCTCAATCCATTCATTATTTTGAGCTGAGCTTCAACATTCATATTTTTGTCCAGCGTGGTACTTTGCAAAGAAAGTACCACGTAGGATCCTCCTTTTGAGCTAAATATTTGTGCAGACATTCTCCTTAGTACATGATCATCCTAAGCCAAAACTCACACCCATTGGCCATGTGCATTTCCCGTACCGCTAATCAAACACTTGGCTGCTAATTCGTCTTTGAGCATAGGTTAGTCTCCTCGTGAGATTTTTCTATTGTAATTTTCTTCCTAGCACCTACCTGGGGAGTGTCCAACCCACTAGACATGCCTAGGCCCCCAGAACGCATGTCAACGCCAAGGTCACACGGTGACCACGCAGCGGGCATGCGAGTTTACGCGCTTTGTAGTTGGGGCCCTGGGCCACATACAAACCTCGACGTATCACCACCAAAACATGTATTTATGATTAAATAGATACTTATGTAACTAGAAATGATTTTTGGAAAAAATAAAGAGCAAACAATAAGGTAGCTGCAGTTCAAATTTGACTCGCTTCCTACTGAATCGGCGGAAATTTGTCTTTTTCACCATAGGTGGATAAAAACTTTTGACACCCAACCATTTTGTCAATTGTGCATTAAATATGTCCTAGTATTTTAGAAAATTGATTTGGTCCAATTTTGCAACAAATATATGGTAGGTCCTTCACAAAAAAAAACTCATTTCGGGCACTCGAAAAATGGAAAATGGATTTTCCGTGCAAAGAAAATGAAAACTCCCTTAGGCAAAATTGTTTGTAATTCCAAGATGCACCCTTGTGCACAATATGAGATCATTTGAACAAATTATGCCATGAATGTGGCCATAAGATTGATCATTTGGCTTGCAAGTCATGAATCTTCACGCGTGATAGCTCATTTCTAAGAACAATTTTTTAAAATAATTGCCGTATTACAAGTTTATTATTTTTCCTGGAAACTTGGTCACATATAATGACACAATGCGAAGGTTTCCCAATATTTTGATTTTTTTTTGAATTTTTTATGCCCGTTTCAAAATGCGGTCAAAATGGCGGGCTTGACCGTTCCTAGCTAGTGGTTGAATCTTGCAAAACTTTTCATGTTTCTTTGATTAAATAGATACTTATGTACCTAGAAATGATTTTTGGAAAAAATATAGAGCAAACTATGAGGCAGCCGCAGTTCAAATTTGACCTGCTTCCCGCTGAAATGGCGGAAATTTGTCTTTTTCTCCAGAGGTGGATAATTTTTTTGGCACCCAACCATTTGGTCAATTGTTCATTAAATATGGCCTAATATTTTAGAAAATTGATTTGGTCCAATTTTGCAACAAATATATGATAGGTCCTTCACAAAAAAAACTTAATTCGGGCACTCGGAAAATGGAAAATGAATTTTTCATGCAAAGAAAATGAAAAGTCCCTTAGGCAACATTGTTTGGAATTCTAAGATGCACCCTTGTGCATAATATGAGATCATTTGAACAAACTATGCCATGAATGTGGCCATAAGATTGATCATTTGGCTTGAAAACCCTGAATCTTCACGCATGATAGCTCATTTCTGAGAACACTTTTTAAAAATAATTTCCGTATTACAAGTTTATTATTTTTCCTGGACACTTGGTCACATATAATGACACAATGCGAAGGTTTTCCATTATTTTGATTTTTTTGAATAATTTATGCCCGTTTTGAAATGCGATCAAAACGGCAGGCTTGACCGTTCCTAGCTAGTGGTTGAATCTTGGAAATATTTTGATGTTTCTCTGATTAAATAGATACTTATGTACCTAGAAATGATTTTTGGAAAAAATATAGAGCAAACTATGAGGCAGCCGCAGTTCAAATTTGACCCGCTTCCCGCTGAAATGGCGGAAATTTGTCTTTTTCTCCAGAGGTGGATAATTTTTTTGGCACCCAACCATTTGGTCAATTGTTCATTAAATATGGCCTAATATTTTAGAAAATTGATTTGGTCCAATTTTGCAACAAATATATGATAGGTCCTTCACAAAAAAAACTTAATTCGGGCACTCGGAAAATGGAAAATGAATTTTTCGTGCAAAGAAAATGAAAAGTCCCTTAGGCAACATTGTTTGGAATTCTAAGATGCACCCTTGTGCATAATATGAGATCATTTGAACAAACTATGCCATGAATGTGGCCATAAGATTGATCATTTGGCTTGAAAGCCCTGAATCTTCACGCATGATAGCTCATTTCTGAGAACACTTTTTAAAAATAATTTCCGTATTACAAGTTTATTATTTTTCCTGGACACTTGGTCACATATAATGACACAATGCGAAGGTTTTCCATTATTTTGATTTTTTTGAATAATTTATGCCCGTTTTGAAATGCGATCAAAACGGCAGGCTTGACCGTTCCTAGCTAGTGGTTGAATCTTGGAAATATTTTGATGTTTCTCTGATTAAATAGATAGTTATGTACCAAGAAATGATTTTTTGAAAAAATAAAGAGCAAACTATGAGGCAGCTGCAGTTCAAATTTGACCCGCTTCCTACTAAATCAGCGGGAATTTGTCTTTTTCACCAGAGGTGGATCAAGGCTTTTGACACCCAACCATTTGATCAATTGTGAATCAAATATGGCCTAGTATTTTAGAAAAATGATTTGGTCCAATTTTGGAACAAATATATGGTAGGTCCTTCACAAAAAGAATTCAATTCGGGCACTCGGAAAATGGAAAATGAATTTTCCGTGCAAAGAAAATGAAAACTCCTTTAGGCAACATTATTTGTAATTCCAAGATGCACCCTTGTGCACAATATGAGATCATTTAAACAAACTATGCCATGAATGTGGCCATAAGATTGATCATTTGGCTTGAAAGCCATGAATCTTCACGCATGATAGCTCATTTCTGAGAACACTTTTTAAAAATAATTGCCGTATTACAAGTTTATTATTTTTCCTGGACACTTGGTCACATATAATGACACAATGCGAAGGTTTTCCATTATTTTGATTTTTTTGAATAATTTATGCCCGTTTTGAAATGCGATCAAAACGGCAGGCTTGACCGTTCCTAGCTAGTGGTTGAATCTTGGAAATATTTTGATGTTTCTCTGATTAAATAGATAGTTATGTACCGAGAAATGATTTTTTGAAAAAATAAAGAGCAAACTATGAGGCAGCTGCAGTTCAAATTTGACCCGCTTCCTACTAAATCAGCGGGAATTTGTCTTTTTCACCAGAGGTGGATCAAGGCTTTTGACACCCAACCATTTGATCAATTGTGAATCAAATATGGCCTAGTATTTTAGAAAAATGATTTGGTCCAATTTTGGAACAAATATATGGTAGGTCCTTCACAAAAAGAATTCAATTCGGGCACTCGGAAAATGGAAAATGAATTTTCCGTGCAAAGAAAATGAAAACTCCTTTAGGCAACATTATTTGTAATTCCAAGATGCACCCTTGTGCACAATATGAGATCATTTAAACAAACTATGCCATGAATGTGGCCATAAGATTGATCATTTGGCTTGAAAGCCATGAATCTTCACGCATGATAGCTCATTTCTGAGAACACTTTTTTGAAAAAATTGCTGTATTACAAGTTTATTATTTTTCCTGAAAACTTGGTCACATATGATGACACAATGCGAAGGTTTTCCATTTTTTTTGAATTTTTTATGCCTGTTTCAAAATGCGGTCAAAACGGCGGGCTTGATCGTTCATAGCTAGTTGTTAAATCTTGGAAACCTTTTGATATTTCTCTAATTAAATAGATAGTTATGTATCTAGAAATGATTTTTGGAAAAAATAAAGAGCAAACTATGAGGCAGCTACGGTTCAAATTTGACCCGCTTCCTTCTGAAATGACAGAAATTTGTCTTTTTCACTAGAGGTGGATCAAGGCTTTTGACACCCAACCATTTGGTCAATTGTGCATTAAACATGACCTAGTATTTTAAAAAATTGATTTGGTACAATTTTACAGCAAATATTTGACAGGTCCTTCACAAAAAAGGCTCTTTTCGGGTATTCGAAAAATGATTAAAAATAGCTAGAAAGATAAAAATGCATGCAAATTGGCAATCATCCAAAAATGTGGTCTAACTTGAGAGAAAATTTTAGTTGTGCCGTTTTGCAAAATATTTTGATAGCTGCTTCACAAAATACTAGCAGCCCACGGATCACTCCCCTTAGCCGATCTAAACCGTCCGTTCTAGCTGATCTGACCGTCCACCTGTCAGCAAACCAATCCAAACCCTAGCAGCCCGCGCCTGCCTCTCTCCCCCCTCTCCGCCGCCTCTCTCTTTCCCCTTCTCCCCGATCCAGATCCAACCCAAGCGCCCCGTCCTCCGCCGCCGCCCCGTCCCCTGCCATAGCCACGACGTCACGACGTCCCTTGCTCCCTCTCCGCCTACGGGGCCGCGCCCCTCGCGCTGCTCCCCAATGACGCGGGCCTCGACCCGCGGGGCTCGTCCAAGTGGCGGGCGACTGGTGGCGGCGACACCAGCGTTGTCGCGAGGGGGCCGCGAGTGGCGGGCGACCCGCACCTCTTACGTCTTCCTCCCCTCGGCCTCGATTCCCTAATCCACCAAATGTCGCCGACCTCCTCTCCTCTCCCACCATCAACCTCCTCTCCCCAGCCAGCCCCACTGACGACTTCCGCGGTCTTCCCATCCCCAGCGGCCTCCTCCCTCGACCCCATCGCCGGCGGCCCCTAACCTCTCCTCCTCTCCCTGGCGACTGGCGAGGGAGGATCCAGATCCACTTGAGCGTGGCTGCGGCGGCCACGCACCGGCAGAGGAATCCTCCTCCTCCTCCGACACCACCGCCTCCGCGCCCTCCTCCTTCAACCCCCTAGTCCCCTGCCACGTCCAGCCTCCACATACACCCCTCCTCGCGCCCGGCCGAAACCCTAGCCAGCGGGCGGCCTTGGCGGACGAAGTTGCCACACGCCGGAGGTGCAGCGCAGGCCTCACTCCTCCAAGACCCCGACAATGGTATGAATCCCTCCCCCCCTTCTCTTTTTTTCCTCCTTTCCTCATCTGATGTGTGTTTTTCTGCAGTTTGCTTGGTGTGTGGAGAGGGCCAAAGGACAAGATGCTTCAATCTGGCGAGGACAGAGCCAAAGGACCAAAGTTTGTTTATCTGTTGCCAAGGTGACCCCTCTCCTCCTCTTCTCTATTTTTTGTTCATTTTCTCATATGATCTGATGCGTGCTCTCTTGCTTGGTGTGTGTGCAGTTTGGTACCATCCCGTGGGGAGGCCAGGGACAAGCTGCTCCGATTCGGCGAGGATGCCCACCATCTGTTGTTGCCAAGGTGATCTCTCTCTCTCTCTCTCTCTCTCTCTCTCTCTACATATATATACATATCCTGTTATGCACTTATGCCACACTTGTGCATAAGTCTGCTTATTTGAAGGTCCAACGCTTGTGCATACTGATTTGTGTCCTTTTGAATGAATTGTGTTTTCAGAATGCAATTATATGCTGTTGGTGAAGTGTTTTCTGAGTGAACTAGGAACGTTAGAAGGATATAATGTGGTTGTATCAGTTTTAGCATGATGATTCTCAGCCCCGCCCCGCCTTTAAGCTATGGATTCAAAAGAAACATTCTATCGTAAAGTATGGGGTTGTTGATTAAACTGCAGCTGTGTTCACTTCAATGAGAAAAATTGTAGTTAATTCAGGTTGTGAACATTTCTTAGGAGTTATGTTAAGACACATACATCACAACACTTTGTTGAAACCAATTGGAAAACAATGGAATAGCCTAACAGGTCCTGTTTGACAGTTTTTAACATATAACAATACTTAGGGATATACGTAACTGTTTTGGTTACTATTTTGTACTCTAGTTTCTGCTTCTCAGTTTCAGTGAAGCAGCATTGATAATATTATAATCAATCTTATTTGTTGGAGTTTTTCATGAGTTTCTCCAGTGCTGTACTGGCCATGCAATTGCGCGTGGTGGTGTAATTGGGCTGTAGTCATGCAGTAGGATATGAGGCTCTAGTTTAGTTTTCTGTAGAATATGTAACCTCTGTTATGCGACTGCATAGAGCCTAATATTTACTCTTCCCGGATGCATAAAGTCGTCCTGAAATTGAATCCCAGAGAATAAATGAGTTTGCAACCATTCCTAATTTTAAGTGCAGTGTGCTTCTGTATAAGCTGCTATAGATATAGCTATCATTGATGTTTATTCAAGATTAAGTATTCGCTTCCTTCTAGTATTTCAGTTGTTTGTGGAGCACTTCAGAAACTAAAATGTACACATTTAAGCATTAGTTCTCATCCAGTACTCCGTCCGCCCCCACAATATAAGACCTTATTGCTGCTTTGACCTTTCAGTTGCCTCCGCAGTTGATATGCAGATTTGATTTGTGGATATGCTTGTGTGTAGTTGACTGATTTATGCTCTGATTTGGTTGCAGGTGAGGAAGGTGGACATGCTCGACCGAGTCACCATCTTGCGGTGCTATGATTTGATTTGTGTGCTGTTGTTGTTTGTGGTCTGCAGCCTGCAGGGTTCATACTGCTCCTTTGTGTTATTTTTTTGCCTTGAGATTGTTTCAAGATCCAGAAGTGAGCAATTTTGCATGGCTCAGATTTTGACGCCTCTGAATTAGTAGTGCTAATTATTCCCAGGTCACAAGAGTCTGTAGCTTCTGAATTTAATTGTATGCATGCAATACTTAATGGTATTGTTGTGCAATTCGTACTGAGCATGCATCAACAGTAGGAGTGCTTAGTGCATGCATCAACAACTATCTGGGTTTGATTGCTGGACTTGTAAATGTATGGGTTGGTCTGGGTTTGGTTTGGATTACAAACTATTGCCTGGTTGTCTTAATGTGCTGAATATTTTCAAATGTTGTGGCAGCTGGGATACTGAATTGTACTTAGTTATTTGATCTACTCATGTTCATGCTGCTTGTTAAGTGATTATATTTATGTTCTTGCTACTAGTAGGATGGTCAATACATGCTTGTTATGTAACTTTAGATCTTTCGTGGAACTCCTAGTCCTTCATATCTAAAGTTATTTTGACATTCTGCATAGATTGTAACATCGCTTGATTGCTTATATCTTCCTTCTGAACCTGCAAACCTTGATGTATAATTAGTTAATTACACACTTTGATATGTCCAACTGAACCAACTTTGTTAATTACACACACACACACACACACACACATATATATATATAATATATACATGCCCACACGTCAAATATATGGTGTTGTATTATGCTTATGCTACTTGTATCACCAGTGTTTCCTCTTGTTTTTGTAGGGTGGTCCCTCTTGTTTTTAGGGCGCAACAACTGATGGTTATTTGTCCGAAACAAAAGTTAGTGAGTAACGTTGCTTATTTGATAGAACAAAAATGTCAGAAACGAATCCCATTAATGTTTATGTGCTATGTGCTATGCTTTGCAGCTGCTGACCTCTTCCTGTGGAGGAACAAGAAGATCTCTGTCGGGGTGCTCGCGGGCGCCACCGCCATTTGGCTGCTATTTGAGGTGCTGGAGTACCACCTCCTCATGCTTCGTGGCTACAATAGTACTTGTCTTGATGCCAAAATTAGAAAGTTGTTTTGCTCTGTTTCTGAAATATTTGCTAGCTGATCCGCCAAATGGTCTCTGCTAAATTCTGTTCATTAAGTGGTCTTCTTGATATATAGAAATCTTGATGCCTCATATAACTACTTGTTGAACTAGAGAATCGATTTGACGACTTGATCAATGGTTTTCTTAACAGTCAAGTTTCAGCGTGTTTCCTGTTTGCACCCTTTGTCGTAGCTGACAATGAGAAGATGCAGATTTTTCTCCATGCTGGCTTGCATGCTGCACCTGACATGTGGAATACCTTGGAGCACTGCTTACTAAATTAGTTGCTTGCTTGATGCATCTTATCCAACTTCTCCATGAAGTATTCTGTTATATTTATTCAGTTTTCTTTATGCATCTATCTACTGGTGGTGACTATGCTGTCTATGAGATCCTACACCCGAGAGGATGTGGTGGAGCTCCAGTGTAGAGCTACTCATTTGATTCATTTGAAAAGATGAGTAATTCTTTTTCATTAACAAAAACTTCTCATCTCTTTTCTTCTATTTTCCTCTCTTATCTTCTCTTTGCTGCTGTTAAGTTAGGACTTGCTGATGATGATTGATGTTGTTAGAAATCATGATTGCTTAGTTTAGTGTAGGACTTGCTGCTATTGCTGTCATATTCATACTGTATTTTCCAAAGTTTGATAGCACGTCGTCCTTAGGATAAGTTCTTGATCAAAGAAATGGACTAAATTAAAGCATTCTCGGGAGTTGATGTTGTTCTAATTGACCTGCTGCTGTTCTCAAACTATTGTTGTCATTAGTTGTTGTCATTAACATGCTGTTGCTGCTGTTGTAGGAGAAGAATGAGCACACCCAGGAGAAGGAGCAAGCCCAGGAGAAAAAGAGTGAGCAGGAGAAGAAGGCACCGGATTGCTGCTGTTGGAATGTTGAGGACCTGGTATCTGTGACGACCCTGCACCGGCTCCCGCCCGTGGATGTCGCGCGGGCGGCCTGCGCCTGCCGCCTCTTGAGCACCGTCGCCTCCGACCGCGCCGTGCTAGAGGCCACCTTCCGCGCACCCTGGGGCGTGCGCCACGTCCTCAGCGACCCGGCCACCAGGGCCTTCTGGCGCGCTGCCTCCCTCGCCCGATTTGCGCTCTCGCGCGCCCTCTGTCGCGGGGTCACTGTCTCGGGCATCGCACTCAAGTATTCTGTCCAGGTATCATCTGTCTAATCCTTCCTCCCTGTCTGAAGCTCAAGTATTGTAGCACATTCTTTGTTGTGATCAAGTCCGACTCATATCCAGTTGTTTGCTCACATTATTATTTGGTTATGCCATGCTGCTGCCATTGTTTGCTTAAGCATGATTTGCTCCAACCTGGCATTGTGCTGTACTACTAGTACGTACTTCAATTGCATGCATGCATGTTTGCTGTTCCCTGAACTGTTTGACTGCCTGTAATGCATGCGGCTTGTGTCTTGCTGCTCCCTTACCCGTTGTACTGCTCATCTGTTGTGTTAACTTGCACTGTGCTGGTACTTAATCATTTGCAAAATATATCTCAGTTTTCACTGTTATGAGAATGTTATATGCATGGTTTCATGTTAAATCTAAAGTTCTGCAGCAAATTTTCATCGTTATGAGAATTTTATATTCACGGATTCACTTGATTATGCGTCTAACTTTTCATAATTTATTGTTTGCAGATGCTGGCTTTCATTCTTCAAAAGTTGGGTGTACAGGAGCTCTAGGAAGAAGAATCCCGAAGAAAAACTACACCGAACAATGCATTTTAGTTCACTGGAGATAGTTATCTGTGAAGCTAGCTATGTGTATATTTAGTTGTATTCTATAGCTAAATACCAGAATTGTACTATGCTTGGCTGTTGTATGAAATATTGTGCCTTATTGGCTCTTTTTGAATCAAATTATCTATTTGCACAAATATAGAACTGACATGTGGTACCCAAACAGCAAACCTGATAATTTGGTTCTCATTTGACTAGTGGGGCCTACTTTAAAGTGGAAAAGAAACAAAAAAACTGGCAAGTGGGCTGGAAAAAGGCGAGGCCCCAAAAAATGTGGACAACAAAAGGCTGTGGCCCAAAACATAAAATTTTATTGGGCTTGGCCCATGTCGCTGACCAAACCTGAAAGCAAAAAAAAAACAATAAATGGGCTGAATTAATGGGCTCGGCCCATATACACCTAATCGGACCGGGCTGAATCTCAACGACCTTTTCAATTGGTCACAATTTTGCCACGTCAGATTGCAACGTCGGATCCGACGTGGCCTGGGCAGACACCCAGTGACCAAAACAAAAGGTCATGGGTTCAACGACCTTATGTTTTGGTCGTAAACGTCTATGACCTTCTCATAGAGAAGGTCGCTAATTTCAGTTTATGACCCACAGCTTTTGACCTTCTGTTTTTGGTCACAAAAAGGTCGCAAATGAAAAACTATGACCTTTCAGCGGCCAATAGTGAGGTTCACAAGTTGACATATTTCTTGTAGTGAACGATGTCTGAATCCTAAAATGAAAGAAGTGGTAAGAAAAGAAATATTAAAACTTCTGGAGGCAGGTATAATTTATCCCGTTGCTGATAGTCAGTGGGTAAGTCCTGTTCATTGTGTCCCTAAGAAGGGAGGTTTTACTGTTGTTCCTAATGATAAAGATGAATTGATTCCACAAAGAATTATTACAGGTTATAGGATGGTAATTGATTTCCGCAAATTAAATAAGGCTACTAAGAAAGATCATTATCCCTTACCTTTTATCGATCAAATACTAGAAAGATTACGCAAACATACACATTACTGCTTTCTAGATGGTTATTCTGGTTTCTCTCAAATACCTGTGTCGGCTAAAGATCAATCAAAGACTACTTTTACATGCCCTTTTGGTACCTTTGCTTATAGAAGTATGCCTTTTGGTTTATATAATGCACCTGCTACCTTTCAAAGATGCATGATGGCTATATTCTCTGACTTTTGTGCAAAGATTTGTGAGGTTTTCATGGACGACTTTTCCATCTATGGATCTTCTTTTGATGATTGCTTGAGCAATCTGGATCGAGCTTTGCAGAGATGTGAAGAAACTAATCTTGTCTTGAATTGGGAAAAGTGACACTTTATGGTTAATGAGGGTATTGTCTTGGGGCATAAAGTTTCTGAAAGAGGTATTGAAGTTGATAAAGCTAAGGTTGATGCTATTGAAAAGATGCCATGTCCCAAGGACATCAAAGGTATAAAAAGTTTCCGTGGTCACGCCAGATTTTATAGGAGGTTCATTATGGACTTCTCGAAAATTTCTCGGCCTCTGACTAATTTATTACAAAAACATATACCATTTGTCTTTGATGATGATTGTGTAGAAGCATTTGAAATACTTAAGAAAGCATTAGTCTCTACACCTATTGTTCAGCCACCTGATTGGAATTTACCCTTTGAAATTATGTGTGATGCTAGCGATTATGTTGTAGGTGCTGTTCTAGGGCAACGAGTTGATAAGAAATTAAATGTTATCCATTATGCTAGTAAGACTCTAGGCAATGCTCAAAGAAATTATGCTACTACTGAAAAAGAACTTTTAGCAGTTGTATTTGCTTGTGATAAGTTCAGACCTTATATTGTTGATTCTAAAGTAACTATCCACACTGATCATGCCGCTATTAAATATCTTATGGAGAAGAAAGATGCTAAACCTAGACTTATTAGATGGGTTCTCTTGCTACAAGAATTTGATTTGCATATTGTTGATAGAAAAGGAGCTGAGAACCCCGTTGCAGACAACTTATCTAGGTTAGAGAATGTTCTTGATGACCCACTACCTATTGATGATAGCTTTCCTGATGAACAATTAAATGTCATAAGTACTTCTCGTAGTACCCCTTGGTATGCTGATTATGCTAATTACATAGTTGCTAAATTTATACCACCTAGCTTCACATACCAACAAAAGAAAAAGTTCTTCTATGTTTTGAGACATTACTTTTGGGATGACCCACATCTTTATAAAGAAGGAGTAGATGGTGTTATTAGACGTTGTGTACCTGAGCGTGAACAGGAACAGATCCTACGCAAGTGCCACTCCGAAACTTATGGAGGACACCACGCGAGAGATAGAACTGCACATAAGGTATTGCAATCCGGTTTTTATTGGCCTACTCTCTTCAAGGATGCCCGTAAGTTTGTCCTATCTTGTGATGAATGTCAAAGAATTGGTAATATTAGTAGACGTCAAGAAATGCCTATGAATTATTCACTTGTTATTGAACCGTTTGATGTTTGGGGCTTTGATTATATGAGACCTTTTCCTGCCTCTAATGGATATACACATATTTTAGTTGCTGTTGATTACGTTACTAAGTGGGTAGAAGCTATTCCAACTAGTAGTGCTGATCATAACACTTCTATTAAAATGCTTAAGGAAGTTATTTTTCCGAGGTTTGGAGTCCCTAGATATTTAATGACTGATGGTGGTTCACATTTTATTCATGGTGCTTTCCGTAAAATGCTTGCTAAATATGACGTCAATCATAGAATTGCATCTCCATATCACCCACAGTCTAATGGTCAAGTAGAATTGAGTAATAGAGAACTCAAATTAATTTTGCAAAAGACTATCAATAGGTCTAGAAAGAATTGGTCCAAGAAACTTGATGATGCATTATGGGCCTATAGAACTGCATATAAAAATCCTATGGGTATGTCTCCGTATAAAATGGTATATGGAAAAGCATGTCACTTACCTCTCGAACTAGAACATAAGGCATATTGGGCTATTAAAGAGCTCAAGTATGATTTCAAACTTGCCGGTGAAAAGAGGTTATTTGATATTAGCTCACTGATGAATGGAGAACCCAAGCTTATGAAAATGCCAAGTTGTTTAAAGAAAAGGTTAAAAGATGGCATGATAAAAGGATACAAAAGCGCGAGTTTAATGTAGGTGATTATGTATTGCTATACAACTCTCGTTTAAGATTTTTTTTGCAGGAAAACTTCTCTCTAAATGGGAAGGCCCCTATGTTATCGAGGAGGTCTATCGTTCCGATGCCATAAAAATCAACAACTTCGAAGGCACAAATCCGAAGGTGGTAAACTGTCAAAGAATTAAACATTATATCTCAGGTAATCCCATAAATATTGAAACCAATATTATTGAAACCGTAACACCAGAGGAATACATAAGAGACACTTTCCAGAACGTTTCAGACTCCGAAAAGGAATAGGTATGTGGTACGGTAAGTAAACTGACTCCAAAACAATTTTTAAGGCAATATTTTTCTGTTTTGGAATATTTAGAAAAATAGAAAATTAAGTAGCAGTCCGGGAAGGACAGGAGGGCCCCACGAGGGTGGAGGGCGCACCCTACCCCCCTGGGCGCGCCCCGTACCTCGTGAGCACCTCGTGTGCCTTCCGGACTCCGTTTTCTTGCTTGATACGTAATTTGGTCGGTAAAAATTCACTATATATTCTCCCGAAGGTTTTAACTCCTGTATCACGCAAAAATCTCTTGTCTTTGTTTTGAGCCGTCCTATTGCAGACAGAGCAACATGTCATCCCAGGATTCGGAAGGAGAAAGCTATGTGGCTGATTACCTTGTAGACCCTAAGGTCTATGGAGAGCTGGAGCATTATGGTTGGACCACGGAAGAAGAAGAAGACTATGAACCCAATGGAAAGGAGGAGACAATCTCAGATGAAGATGAAGTCCCACTACCTCAACCTGGGAACATGCATGTGGAGTTCAAAAAGTCAAGCCTCCCAGATAGGGTAAAGAAGCCTAAGATCGAGTTTATCCCTTTTCGACTCTTGCAGGAAAACAAGCAGGAACTATGCAAAAAGATACTGAGCCTGAAACAGGAGATCGAGGACCTAAGGGACCAAAATTCTGTCCTCAAACGCAAATTAAGGAAGAAGCCTATGCCATCAACAAAATCACCACTGTCTCCTCCAACAAAGAAGAATTGAGTATCTGGTATGGGCACTCCACTTGGCAACTGCCAAGCTTGGGGGAGGTTCCCCAGTATCGTATTGTATCACAATCACAACTCCTATCTTTACCGTTTTCCTTAGTTCGATTCTATTAGTAGTATTTTGATCTAGTAGAATAAAGTTTATGGCATGATCTACTTTTAAGTTTTGCTTTATGATCTCTCTATGTAATCGAGTCCGTGAGCTATATAATAAAGATTAGTGTTGAGTCAAGGGCTTGATTTTCTTGCTATGATCTTGGGTGAATAAAAGAAAAGAGAAAAAGAATAAAAAGAAACAAAAGTTCATATTGATCTTATTGATAGTAATGACTTCACATAGAAAGAGTGTGATGATTAAAAGTTATTGGGAGTTGGCAGACATAGCTTTGGTCATCATTGCAATTAATAGGAAGTAATAAGGAAAGAGAGGTTTCACATATAAATATACTATTATTGACATCTTTTATGATTGGGAACACTCATTAAAATATGACATGCTAACGAATTGATGTTGGACAAGGAAGACAACGTAATGGGTTATGTTTTCTTATATCTGAGATAAAGTATGTTGTCATGGATCATCCAACATGTTGAGCTTGCCTTTCCACCTCATGCTAGCCAAATTCTCAACACCAAGTAGAGATACTACTTGTGCTTCCAAATACCCTTAAACCAGTTTTGCCATGAGAGTCCACCATATCTACCTATGGATTGAGTAAGATCCTTCAAGTAATTTGTCATCGGTGCAAGCAATAAAAATTGCTCTAAATATGTATGATTAATGTGGGAGAAATAAGCTTTATACGATCTTGTGATGTGGAAGTAATAAAAGCGACGGACTGCATAATAAAGGTTCATATCACAAGGGGCAATATAAAGTGACGTTCTTTCGCGTTAAGATTTTGTACATCCAACCATAAAAGCGCATGGCAACCTCTGCTTCCCTCTGCGAAGGGCCTATCTTTTATTATTATCTTCTACCTTATGCAAGAGTCATGGTGATCTTCACCTTTCCTTTTTACATTTTATCCTTTGGCAACCACAGTGTGCTGGAAAGATCCTGATAGATATATCTAATTGGATGTAGGGGGGCATGAGTTATTATTGTTGACATTACCTTTAAGGTAAAAGGTTGTGGGGCGAAACTATAAGCCCCTATATTTCTCTGTGTCCGACTAAAACTCCGTAACCACTAGTATTGCGCGAATGTTAGCAATTATGAAGGACTAGATGATAGTTGAGTATGTGAACTTGCTTTTTAGCTCTGACAAAGACTCTTTCAGATGTTATGATAAATCGCAATTGCTTCAATGACTGAGGTTACAGTTTGTTGGTTCTCAATAAGGTTTCTGATTCATACTTTTGCATTGTGAATAGATCATCACTTGAATATAAGTAATCATATGACAATATCTATGTATGTTGCTGTTATGAGAATAATCATGATGCCCTCATGTCCGTATTTTATTTTTATCGATGCCTCTACCTCTAAACATGGGGACATATTTATTGTTATCGGCTTTCGCTTGAGGAAAAGCGAGGTCTAAGCTTGGGGGAGTTGATACGTCCATTTTGCATCATGCTTTTATATCGATATTTATTGCATTATGGGCTATTATTTCACATTATGTCACAATACTTATGGCTATTCTCTCTTATTTTACAAGGTTTACATAAGGAGGGAGAATGCCGGCAGCTAGAATTCTGGGTTGGAAAAGGAGCAAATATTAGAGACCTATTCTGCACAACTCCAAAAGTCCTGAAACTCCACGGAACACCTTATAATAAATAATGAAATATCCTCGCCAAAGATGAAGACCAGGGGTCCCACACCCTGCTCACGAGGTAGGGGCGCGCCGGCGCCCCCCTAGGGCGCGCCCCTACCTCGTGGGCCCCCTGGTGGCTCTCCAATGACCATCTTCTCCTATATGAAGTCTTTCGTCGAGAAAAAAATAAGCAGCAACCTTTCGGGACGAAACTCCGCCGCCACGAGGCGGAACCTTGGCGGATCCAATCTAGAGCTCCTGCAGAGCTGTTCTGCCGGGGAAACTTCCCTCCCGGAGGGGGAAATTATCGCCATCATCATCACCAACGCTCCTCTCATCGGGAGAGGGCAATCTCCATCAAAATCTTCATCAGCACCATCTCATCTCAAAACCCTAGTTCATCTCTTGTATCCAATTCTTGTCTCCAAGTCCGGGATTGGTGCTAGTAGGTTGCTAGTAGTGTTAATTACTCCTTGTAGTTGATGCTAGTTGGTTTAATTGGTGGAAGATCATATGTTCAGATCCTTTATGCATATTATTACCCCTCTGATTATGAACATGAATCTGCTTTGTGAGTAGTTACGTTTGTTCCTGAGGACAAGGGAGAAGTCTTGCTATTAGTAGTCATGTGAATTTGGTATTCGTTTGATATTTTGATAAGATGTATGTTGTCTAGCCTCTAGTGGTGTTATGTGAACGTCGACTACATAACACTTCACCATTATTTGGGCCTAGAGGAAGGCATTGGGAAGTAATAAGTAGATGATGGGTTGCTAGAGTAACAGAAGCTTAAACCCTAGTTTATGCGTTGCTTCGTAAGAGGCTGATTTGGATCCATATGTTTCATGCTATGGTTAGGTTTACCTTAATACTTTTGTAGTTGCGGATGCTTGCAATAGAGGTTAATCATAAGTGGGATGCTTGTTCAAGTAAGAACAACACCCAAGCACCGGTCCACCCACATGTCAAATTATCAAAGTACCGAACGCGAATCATATGAACATGATGAAAACTAGCTTGACGATATTCCCATGTGTCCTCGGGAGCGCTTTTCCTTATATAAGAGTTTATCCAGGCTTGTCCTTTGCTACAAAAAGGATTGGGCCACCTTGGTGCACTTTATTTACTTTTGTTACTTGTTGCTCGTTACAAATTATCTTATCACAAAACTATCTGTTACCACTTATTTCAATACTTGCAGAGAATACCTTGCTGAAAACCGCTTATCATTTCCTTCTGCTCCTCGTTGGGTTCGACACTCTTACTTATCGAAAGGACTACGATAGATCCCCTATACTTGTGGGTCATCACTTTCCATATATTATTATTCGCTTATTTACTTTTCCGTTGCTATTGTGATCATCACTACAAAATACCAAAAACATTGCTTTTACTACCGTTACCTTTTGCTACCGTTATCACTACTATCATATTACTTTGCTACTAAACACTTTGCTGCAGATATTAAGTTTCCAGGTGTGGTTGAATTGACAACTCAGCTGCTAATACTTGAGAATATTCTTTGGCTCCCCTTGTGTCGAATCAATAAATTTGGGTTGAATACTCTACCCTCGAAAACTATTGCGATCCCCTATACCTGTGGGTTATCACATGCGCGTAGTACTTCGTTTCGATAACTAATAGATTTTTGCAATAAAGCATGTGAGTTACTTATGACTAATGTTGAGTCCATGGATTATACACACTCTCACCCTTCCACCATTGCTAGCCTCTCTAGTGCCGCACAACTTTCGCCGGTACCATAAACCCACCATATACCTTCCTAAAAACAGCCACCATACCTACCTATTATGGCATTTCCATAGCCATTCCGAAATATATTGCCATGCAACTTTCCACCGTTTCGTTTATTATGACATACATCATCATTTTCATACTGCTTTGCATGATCATGTAGTTGACATCATATTTGTGGTAAAGCCACCGTTCATAATTCTTTCATACATGTCACTCTTGATTCATTACACATCCCGGTACACCGCCGGAGGCATTCATATAGACTCATTTTTTGTTCTAAGTATCGAGTTGTAACTATTGAGTTGTAAGTAGTCTCTTATGTTATCACTTTCATATACTAGTGCGAATTTTTCATTATAGAACATGGCTTGTATATTCCAATGATGGGCTTCCTCAAATTTCCCTAGGTCTTCGTGAGCAAGCGAGTTGGATGCACACCCACTTAGTTTCTTGTTGAGCTTTCATAAACTTATAGCTCTAGTGCATCCGTTGCATGGCAATCCCTACTCACTCACATTGATATCTATTGATGGGCATCTCCATAGCCCGTTGATACGCCTAGTTGATGTGAGACTATCTCCTTCTCTTTGTCTTCTCCACAACCACCTTCTATTCCACCTATAGTGCTATGTCCATGGCCCACGCTCATGTATTGCGTGAAAGTTGAAAAAGTTTGAGAACATCAAAAGTATGAAACAATTGTATGGCTTGTCATCAGGGTTGTGCATGATTTAAATATTTTGTGTGGTGAAGATGGAGCATAGCCAGACTATATGATTTTGTAGGGATAAGCTTTCTTTGGCCATGTTATTTTGAGAAAACATAATTGCCTTGTTAGTATGCTTGAAGTATTATTGTTTTTATATCAATATTAAACTCTTGTTTTGAATCATATGGATCTGAACATTCATTCCACAATAAAGAAGTATTACATGGATAAATATGTTAGGTAGCATTCCACATCAAAAGTTCTATTTTTATCATTTACCTACTCGAGCACGAGCGGGAATTAAGCTTGGGGATACTTGGTACGTCTCCAACGTATCTATAATTTTTGATTGTTCCATGGTATTATATTATCTATTTTGGATGTTTTATATGCATTAATATGCTATTTTATATTAGTTTTGGGACTAACCTATTAACCTAGAGCCTAGTACGAGTTCCTGTTTTTCCCCCATTTTCGAGTTTTGCAGAAAAGGAATACCAAATGGAGTCCAAACGGAATAAAACCTTCGCAATGATTTTTCTTGGACCAGGAGACTTGGAGATGAAGTCGGAGGAGCCACGAGACGGCCACAAGGACGGAGGGCGCCTAGGGGGTAGGGCGCGCCCCCACCCTTGTGGGCCCCTCGTGCACCTCCTGACCTAATTCTTTCGGCTATATATACACTTATATCCCCAAACCACCAGAGGAAGCCAGGAAAACACTTTTCCACCGCCGCAACCTGCTATACCGGCGTCCTGCCGGAGGGGGATTCGATCACGGAGGGCTTCTACATCAACTCTATTGCCCTTCCGATGACGCATGAGTAGTTTACCTCAGACCTACAGGTCCATAGCTAGTAGCTAGATGGCTTCTTATCTCTCTTTGATTCTCAATACCATGTTCTCCTCGATGTTCTTGGAGATCTATTCGATGTAATACTATTTTGCGATGTGTTTGCCAAGATCCGATGAATTGTGGAATTATGATCGGCTTATCTATGAATATTATTTGAATCTCCTCTGAATTCTTATATGCATGATTTGATATCTTTGTAATTCTCTTCGAACTATCGGTTTGGTTTGGCCAACTAGATTGGTTTTTCTTGCAATGGGAGAAGTGCTTAGCTTTGGGTTCAATCTTGCGATGTCCTTTCCCCGTGACAGTAGGGGCAGCAAGGCACGTATTGTATTGTTGCCACCGAGGATAAAAAGATGGGGTTTTCATCATATTGCTTGAGTTAATTCCTCTACATCATGTCATCTTGCTTAATGTGCTACTCCTTTCTTTATGAACTTAATACTCTAGATGCATGCTGGATAGCGGTCGATGTGTGGAGTAATAGTAGTAGATGCAGAATCGTTTCGGTCTACTTGACACAGACGTGATGCCTATATTCATGATAATTGCCTTAGATATCGTCATAACTTTGCGCTTTTCTATCAATTGCTCGGCAGTAATTTGTTCACCCACCATATTATTTGCTATCATGAGAGAACCCTCTAGTGAAACCAATGGCCCTCGGGTCTATTTTCCGTCATATAAGTTTCTATTTTCCATCATACAAGTTCTATTTTCTTTCATATAATTTCATACTATTTTGCAATGTTTTACTTTTTGATCTATAAACCAAAAATACCAAAAATATTTACTTTGTTGTTATGTATCTCTATCAGATCTCACTTTTGCAAGTAAGTGGGAAGGGATTGACAACCCGTTTATCGCGTAGGGTGCAGTTGTTGTTTGTTTGTGCAGGTATTCGGTGACTTGTGCGTTGTCTCCTACTGGATTGATACCTAGGTTCTCAAACTAAGGGAAATACTTATCTCTACTTTGTTGCATCACCCTTTCCTCTTCAAGGGAAAAACCAGCGCAAGCTCAAGAAGTAGCAGAGTTACCTATTCTGCATATCTCCAAATGAGCTGAAAATTTATGGAGAATTGTTTTGGAATATATAAAAAGTACTGGAGCAAATAACTATCGGAGGGGGCCACCCTGGTGAGCACAAGACACCAGGGCGCGCCTGGGGGCCAGGCATGCCCTAGTGGGTTGTGCCCTACTCGGCCCACCTCCGGTGCCCATCTTCTAATTTATAGGTCATTTTGACCTAGAAAAAAGAGAGGACTTTCAGGACGGAGCGCCGCTGATACGTCTCCAACGTATCTATAATTTTTGATTGTTCCATGCTATTATATATTTTGTTTTGGATGTTTAATGGCCTTATTTATACACTTTTATATTATTTTTGGGACTAACCTATTAACCGGAGGCCCAGCCCAAATTGTTGTTTTTTTGCCTATTTCAGTGTTTCGCAGAAAAAGAATATCAAACGGAGTCCAAACGGAATGAAACCTTCGGGAGCGTGATTTTTGGAACAAACGTGATCCAGAGGACTTGGAGTGGACGTCAAGCAACCAACGAGGAAGCCACGAGGCAGGGGGCGCGCCTAACCCCCTTGGGCGCGCCCTTCACCCCCGTGGGCCCCTCGTGGCTCCACCGACCTACTTCTTCCTCCTATATATACCTACGTACCCTGAAAACATCAGAGAGCACCACGAAAACCTAATTCCACCGCCGCAACCTTCTGTACCCATGAGATCCCATCTTGGGGCCTTTTCCGGCGCTCCGCCGGAGGGGGCATTGATCACGGGGGGCTTCTACATCAACACCATAGCCTCTCCGATGATGTGTGAGTAGTTTACCTCAGACCTTCGGGTCCATAGTTATTGGCTAGATGGCTTCTTCTCCCTCTTTGGATCTCAATACAAAGTTCTACTTGATTCTCTTGGAGATCTATTCGATGTAATCTTCTTTTGCGGTGTGTTTGTCGAGATCCGGTGAATTGTGGGTTTATGATCAAGATTATCTATGAACAATATTTGAATCTGCTCTGAATTATTTTATGTATGATTGGTTATCTTTGCAAGTCTCTTCGAATTATTAGTTTGGTTTGGCCTACTAGATTGATCTTTCTTGCAATGGAAGAAGTGCTTAGCTTTGGGTTCAATCTTGCGGTGCTCGATCCCAGTGACAGTAGGGGAAACGACACGTATTGTATTGTTGCCATCGAGGATAAAAAGATGGGGTTTATATCATATTGCATGAGTTTATCCCTCTACATCATGTCATCTTGCTTAAAGCGTTACTCCGTTCTTATGAACTTAATACTCTAGATGCATGCTGGATAGCGGTCGATGTGTGGAGTAATAGTAGTAGATGCAGGCAGGAGTCGGTCTACTTGTCACGGACGTGATGCCTATATACATGATCATACCTAGATATTCTCATAACTATGCTCAATTCTATCAATTGCTCGACAGTAATTTGTTCACCCACCGTAATACTTATGCTATCTTGAGAGAAGCCACTAGTGAAACATATGGCCCCCGGGTCGATTTTCCCTCATACAAGTTTCCAATCTATTTTATTTTGCAATCTTTACTTTCAATTTATATCATAAAAATACCAAAAATATTTATCTTATTATTATTATCTCTATCAGATCTCACTCTTGCAAGTGGCCATGAAGGGATTGATGTCGGTGTCAAAACCGGTGGATCTTGGGTAGGGGGTCCCGAACTGTGCGTCTAAGGCGGATGGTAACAGGAGGCGAGGGACACGATGTTTACCCAGGTTCGGGCCCTCTTGATGGAGGTAATACCCTACGTCCTGCTCGATTGATATTGATGATATGAGTATTACAAGAGTTGATCTACCACGAGATTGTAGAGGCTAAACCCTAGCAGCTAGCCTATGGTATGATTGTTGTCGTCCTACGGACTAAACCCTCCGGTTTATATAGACACCGGAGGGGGCTAGGGTTACACAGAGTCGGTTACAAGGGAGGCGGTCTACATATCTGTATTTCCAAGCTTGCCTTCCACGCCAAGGAGAGTCCCATCCTAACACGGGACGAAGTCTTCAATCTTGTATCTTCATAGTCCAACAGTCCGGCCAAAGGATATAGTCCGGCTGTCCGGAGACCCCCTAATCACTACTAGGGAAAACCTTATACACATAATCTTAGCAGCATCGCGTCATAAAAACAGGCGCTGCTGCTAAGTAGTAGCAGCGCGGCCACGGAAAGCTCGCTACTGGTGCAAACTTAGCAGTAGCGCGTGACGCTTAAACCGCGCTGCTACAAAAATCCACCGACAGTACACAACGACATAAGTTTACCAGTAGCACGGCGCCAGGGAGCCCGCTGCTGCTAATTCCATAGTAGCAGCGCGCTTTTTTGTCACCTCGCTGCTGCTAATTTTGAAATTGTGCACAGGGTTGGCCCGTTTAGTAGTAGCGCGTGACAGGAAAGCGCGCTGTTGCTACGCTCTTAGCAGCAGCGCGCTTTCTCTCCCGCGCTACTGCTAAGACGCAGCACCCACCACCTTTTCCCCCTCCCCCTCCCCATCTCCTCTCCTCCCTTTTCCCTACCTCCCACATCCTCCCTCTCTCACTCTTCTTCTTCCTCAATACTTCTCCCCCCATTACTCTCCCTCTTCTACCTACCTTTCTCTCTCTTCATTACTCCTAGCTATAACTACACCACCTCCATTAATTCATCTCCTTTCTCTTTTTCCTCCCCCCTCCACTAGTTGAAGTTGTATCCTCCCAAATTAGCTAGCTAGGTAGATGTAGCATTTAGTTAAGTGACCTATTTGCCCCCTAACTAGATCTTTCTTTGTCAAGAAGAGCTTTGTGCACTTTTAACCTCCCTACATCATCATCTCCACCGTGTGCTCGATCTCGAGATAGAGGTGTGATTAATATTTCATGCTTTTGCAAAATGGAAATATGTTTATGCATGTGTGTGTGATATTTTTATGGAAATTGTGTGTGTGGCATGAGTTGACGCCAAATTGTGCATTTGAGTTGCCTATGTTTTGCCGAAATGTCGATTTATTTCCGTTTCGGCGAATTCCAAGCAAACTCTAGATCTATATATGTCCTATTTTTAAGGAAGGTCATGCCAAATTTTTGTATGACTTTGATGAATGCACGCATTTTTATAATCAATTTGTTTATTATTACCGTGCAGAGTTGACGATGGTCAGTGGAACGATGGTGGACAGGTGGTTGCGGTCGGCGGTGTAGGACATGAAGGAAAATAACCTGACAGAGGTTTTATGTCTGTGTCGAAAATGCAAAGGAATAGTTTGGCTTGACCCTCATGTCGATGGTCGTGTTGAAGCGCACCTGCTCATGACTGGTTTCATGGATGGCTATACTCAGTGGATAACTGAAGATGAGGATGACGATGTTGAGGATGCCGACGGGGCAGGCAATGATGACACGGGGCAAGACGAAGAGATGATCGATAATGGCGGCGGGGAAGAGGCCGGACATGGCGGCGGAGAAGGGGCCGGACATGGCGGCGGAGAGAATGACATGGACTCCACGCAGCAGAGTTCGTCGGTACTAAGTTCAATCGTGCGGGACCCTCATGTTCAAGCATTGCTTCGCAAGGAGACGAGTACCGAGAGAGCTGCTTCTAGAGAGGAGGCTAAGCTGGAGCAACTGGTGGTAGACTCGAACACTCCATTGTATGATGGTTGCAATCCTGAGGTGACCCGCTTGAGTTTCACGCTCCAAGTGCTGAAGACAAAGGCTAAAAACAAATGGACCGACACTAGCCTCGATGAGCATCTCAAGTACCTAAAGGATGTTCTTCCCGAGGGTAATCTATGTCCTAGTAGTGTTGATGAGGCCAAGAAGATCGTGTGCCCTCTTGATCTGCCACACGTTAGATACCATGCATGCATCAACGATTGCATAATTTATCGGAAGGAGCACGCGGAAAAAACAAGTTGTCCGGTGTGCAATGCTTCTCGATACAAGAAGGCCGGGAAGAAATGTCCCCAGAAAGTGGTATGGTACTTACCGATCACTCCCCGTATCCAGAGGTATTTTGTAGATCCCAAGGAAGCAAAGCTAATGCGCTGGCACGCGGAGAGGAAGAAGCCCAACGATGGAGATGATCCGAAGCTGAGACACGTCAAGGATGGAAGCCAGTGGAGAGCATTGAACAGCTTCTATCGGTATTTTGAATGTGATGCAAGGAACATCGTGCTCGGCGCGTGTACCGATGGCATGAATCCATTTGGCAACCAGAGCACCAACCATAGCACATGGCGCGTGTTTGTATGGATGTACAACCTCCCCCCTAGTTGTGCATGAAATCGAAGTACATTCACATGAGCATTCTTATTCAAGGGCCGAAACAACCAGGAAATAATATTAATTTGTATCTGGGGCTACCTCAGGAGGAGTTAGACACGTTATGGAAAACACCGGCCAAGACATGGGATGCCAGCAAAGGCGAGTATTTCAACATGAGAGCCGCGCTGATCACGACAGTGCACGACTATCTTGGTTACGGATATGGGGTAGGCCAGGTGTGCCATGGATATTGCGGATGCACGCGGTGCATGGATGATACGACGTCTCAGAAGCTAACGTCAAGGAAAGATGGCGGGTCTGGGAAAATCGTGTACATGGGGCATCGAAGATGGCTCGAACAGGACGACCCGTGGAGAAACCGTGGAGATCTATTCAATGGTCACGCTGAGCATCGAGGACCTCCACGTAAGCGGAGCGGTGCCGAAATCGATGAGCTGTTGAAAAACTGAAAGGAGTGCCCCGCGCCGGGAAAGACGATGAGAAAGGCGCCGGAGCCACTGCTGAAGGTATGGAAGACGAGTTCTGTGTTCTGGGACTTGGAGTACTGGCACAAACTCGACACACCTCATTGCCTTGATCAAATGCATATCTGTAAGAATGTCCTTGAGAGCTTGCTCGCAACACTGATGAACATGCCGGATAATCCCAAGGATGGGCCGAAGGCAAGAAAAGACTTGCAAGATTTGAAAATCAGGGAAGATCTGCACATGCCACCCCGTAAAATGTCAGACGAGACAGAGATGGAGACAGAGGAACGGGAGAAGAAGGGCAAGAAAATAAAGAATGAGGATTATTGCCCCCCTTCTTGCTTCACCTTAAGTCAGGCTGAGATCAATCAATTCTATAAGTGCCTTACCGGAGTCAAAGTTAGTTCCGGTTACTGTGGCAAGATAAGTAGATATCTAGACACAGACAATAAAAGGTTCAGCGGGATGAAGTCTCATGACTGTCATGTGATGATGACGCAGATATTACCTGTTTCCCTTAGAGGGATAATGGACAAGCACGTCCATGACACGCTTATTGGTCTCTGCAACTTTTTCGACGTCATCTCTCGAAAGTCGATCAGTGTGAAGCAGCTCCGAAGGCTACAGGAAGAGATCGTTGTGATACTGAATGAGCTTGAGATGTACTTCCCGCCCGCGTTCTTTGACGTGATGGTGCATCTGTGTGTCCATATTGTGGATGACATAATAGACCTGGGGCCGTCATTCCTGCACAACATGATGCCGTTTGAGAGGATGAATGGGATCATCAAAGGATTCGTTCGTAACATGTCCCGTCCGGATGGAAGCATCGTCCAGGGCTATTTGACACAAGAGTGCATCTCTTTCTGTGAGAATTTTCTATATGGCGCAAACCATCCGCCTAGTGTTAGTGTTGGTTTGCCCGTTAACAAGCACGATGGGAGGCTCGAAGGAGAAGGTCACTGCAATGGTCGCAGGGAACTGCACATGGCATACTCAGATCGATGCAGCGACTTTGACAGAGCAAACTTGGTAGTGCTACAACACCTAGACGAGGTAGATCCTTTCGTGGCACTGCACAAAGAAATTATCGCAAAGAAGTATCGTGACCGGGGGGTATGCAGGACAGACGCCGAAGTTACTAGAGAGCACAAATCCACTTTCCTGCATTGGTTCAAAGAGCATATTATTGCTAATCCCCCGGAGGAGGGCTCTAAGGACGGATTGCTCATATACGCCTTAGCACATGGCCCCTCGCCCAACCTCGTAACCTATCAGGCATATGATATCAATGGATACACGTTCTACACGAAGGCCAAAGATATGGACAGTGATGAATATCAGAACTCAGGGGTGACGATGGAATGCATGACCGGCAGCGACAACGGCGCAACTGAACAATTTTATGGAAGGGTCGAGGAGATCTGGGAGCTTGACTACTCTGGACTGCACAATACGACGATGTTCCGTGTCAGATGGGCTAAGAATGTCGAAAGAGAAAGCCGGATTTTCACTACCATGACTATACCCGACGCCAAGAGCGCTACCGTGAACGCTATCGCAAAAAACGAGCCATGGGTACACGCTAAGCACGTGACACAATGCTTCTTCATAACCGACCCATACAATCCCAGTCGTGTTGTCGTGAGGAAAGGCAAAAGAAACATCATTGGAATGGATGGAGTCGCCAACGAGGAAGACTATGATCAGTACGGCAACCCAATGAGGGAAGATGACGATGATGATGAAGTATACGTCAAAAGAAGAATCAATACTACATTACCCAAGAAAAATCGTACTCCATGGAAAAGGCAAAGTCACAATGAGGGGCTCAATTATTCTTCGACGAACAAGAAGGGAAAGAAGCTGACTCAAAAACGAAAACGTCAGCGCTGAGGAATCGGTCAAATGATGTAATATATATATGTTCCTATTTTGTATACACACTTAATTAGCCATTATTATGCATGGGTCCAATGATGTAATATATATATATGTTCCTATTTTGTATACACACTTAGCCATTATTATGCAAGGGTCCAATGATGTAATATATATGTTCCTATTATGCTGAGGAAAAGAAAAAAGGGAAACTGGCTATAGCAGTAGCGCTTTAGTGAAAAAGAGCTACAGCTAGTCAAGGTAGCAGTAGCGGTTTCTGCAGAAAATCGCTATAGCTGCTCGTAATAGTAGTAGCGCGTTTCGTGAAAACGCGCTACTGCTACGTCCACTTAACCCAAAATTCTCCCTCTCCCTGCTTCATCCTGCCTCTTTTCCCCCAAATCCCCACTCTCTCTTCCCCGGCCCCGTCGCACCGCCGCGCCCGCCCCCGACCTCGGCGCGCTCGCCCCCGACCCCGGTGCGCTCGCCCCCGACCCCGCCGCGCTCGCCCCCGACCCCGCCGCCCCCGACCCAGGCGCGCTCGCCACCGGCACCGGCGCTCGCCCCCGACCCGTCGGCCCTCGCCTCCCTCCTCTGCTTCCTCCCCTCCCAACCTCGGCCGTCGTCGGGCCTGCCTCCTCGCCCTGCACCCTCTGTAAACCACCCCCCTCTCTCTCTGCTAGCGAGGGTTAATTTACTTAGGTTTTAGTTATGTTAATTAGGTTATCTATTTAGTTATGAATTTAGATAGGTTTCAAAATTTGCTGAATTTATATGCAAATTTGAACTGGACATGTGATATGTGGATATGTCATGTTTTGGACATGTCATGTTTTGGTAAATGATCCGAGTTGCCTATGTTACGCCGGAATGTTGATTCATTTCCGTTCCGGTGAATTTCAGGTGCTCGATATGTCCATTTTTTAGCAAAGGTCATGCCGAAATTGTCCTCGTGCCTTATCATCCAAAGTAAGTCAGTTTCGATCAACCCTTTCATACATTTCAATCATTCCTTCTTTCTCTATGGGGAATAATTTGAGGTGTCTTTTCCCCGCAGCAACGGGCGCGCCGTCCTTATCGTTCTTTACCCGCAAGTCTCCCACGCCGTGTATTTTGACCCTTCCAGAGACTACGAGAAAAAAGACTACACCCACATAATGAATATTCTAGATGATGCTCTCCAAGGCTTCAGCTTTAGAGGTGGCCACATGCAGATCAGGAAACAAAGGAACAAGAAGATGGGTTTCGCGCATAAAACTAACTTCTCCTGCATCCAAGTCCCAAAACCAAGCAAGAAGGATGGATTCTACATCCTCCATCTCATGATTCAGTTCAACACGGATCACCAAAAGCTTCGCATGAGAAGCAGAAATGATGATCATATCCACAAGTGGCTAGAATCTCATGGAGAAGCGGATTATAAACTTAGAGATGAATTCTTTCGCATCCAAAGCGACATTGCGACGATCATCATGAAAGAAGTCGTCGATGAGAAGGGGATGTTCCACCACGGCCCTATATCGCGAGCTGACGTCCGAACTCGCATAGGCATGCAACGTCTAGACCTCACGCCGTTCAAGAAGCTAGGGTCCATCCTCGATGATATGGAAGGATGGAACTTCTAGTGATTTATGATGCCGATGATGATATGTGTCGGTTGAACTTGTATACTATTTGTAGCGATGCAACTTTGTGATGTCCACGATCCCTAGTTGCATCTAGTTGCTAACCCTTTCTTTTTCGGTGTTCTCTAGTATATTTTGTTACATATATATGATTGTACATCCTCTTCATGAACATGCATCTCTAACAGGTACCTAGTTTCTTGATGGCGAGATGGAACTGCTATGTCGTGTACAAAGGGAAGGTTCCGGGGGTGTACAACGAGTGGCATGAGTGTCAGGCGCAAGTGAATGGGTTCTTGGATGCCAGCCATAAAGGCTTCAAAAGCAGACAAGAAGGAGAAGCTAGTTACTTGAGGTTCACGCTAGCGCGAGAGAGGACTCATAACCGCCATCTCATGTACTGCATAGTTCCGCTCTCACTCATAGTGATAGCTCTTCTCGCGTATACCTTTGTTTAGATGGATGACGTTGTAGTTGCAAGTATTCAAGACTTGCATGTATCGCTATTTTCGAGATGATGACAAGATACCACTTTGTGTTGGATGATGATTATGACGAGACTATTTGTATGTATATGCTATGATTACATTTGTGGTCTCGCAGGCATTTGTATGTGTATCATGATGGCATTTGTATGTGCTAAAGATTCTTCTATAAAGCCTGTTCAAATACAAAACAAATATGCCGAAAAAACAAAAAACTACTAAAATTAGCAGTAGCGAGTGGAGAAAAGTTAGCAGCAGCGCGGTTGTAGCAGTAGTGCGCACAGGGGAAGCGCGCTATAGCTATTAGCAGCAGCGAGGTTCCTTTAAGCGCACTGCTGCAACACTTGTGTAGCAGTAGCGCGGGTGGACCAGCGCTACTGCTATACGTTAGCTGTAGCGCCTTATTAGTAGCGCCGCCCCCCGCGCTACTAAAAGGCCGAAAACCCGCGCTGCTGCTAGGCTTTTCCCTAGTAGTGAATCTAGGACTCCCTTAGTAGCCCCCGAACCAGGCTTCAATGACGATGAGTCCGGCGCGCAGATTGTCTTCGGCATTGCAAGGCGGGTTCTTCTCCAAATTCTGAATATCTATTGAGTAGTGTCCGGCTCCCCATAAATGTTGCACTTCTTGGCTTCCGCGCGCAAAAGGGCTATCTTCCACGTGTCGAGCGAATGCGAGGAGCCAGGGCATTTTTACATTTGCCACCCTAGCCATGTATGTAAACTGACTATTAAAGAGACGGGGATTCTTAGATCCAGACCACACCATCCTCCCACGGCGAGATCCATCGGAACGCACTTGGAAAAATCCATTCCAACATGGCCGGCCAACGCAGCTCCTCCTCCCGCCCCCATAGCCCTAAGCCGGTGCTTGGGAGAAGTGTTCTGTCCCGCACAGCCAATTAGTAGAGTTACAGACCCAGGGATTTCTCCCTCCAACGTACATGGTCTCCGTTCGAGCCAGGCTCAGAATCTATAATGGCGGGGAGCAAGCGGAGAACTTCCCCAATCCCTCCAAGGGGGAGCGGGTATGCCTCGTCCCTTATTTACTAAGGGGACTTGGATTTCCAATCCATTCGTTCCTCCACGGGCTTATGGAGTTTTATGGTCTCCAGTTGCATAATTTCACCCCTGCTTCCATACTACACATCGCTGGTTATGTTGCCCTTTGTGAGCTGTTTCTGGGATGCAAAGCTCATTTTGAGCTGTGGAAGAGGCTATTCTACCTTGTGCCTCATACACAGAAGGGGTCAATATATCAAGTGGGCGGAGCCGAAATATGGCGCTTCGCCAGGACCGGATACCTGTCCGGTACCCCGAAGAAGACGTCTGAAGACTGGCCTTCAGAGTGGTTTTATATGGAGGACGTCCCCCTTCCAGATCCTATTCGGATGGGTCTTCCCGAGGTCAACAACGCCCCTTTGAAGAAACGCCGAAGCTGGCGCCCACGGAGCCCTCAGGAGGAAGATAATGGAGAAGTCCTTTACCTGATGGGCCGGATAAAAGTGCTGGCTCAATCAGGACTGACAATAATCGAGGTTATGTCAATATGTATAATGCGAGGGGTGCAGCCACTTCAATATCGAGGGCACCCCATGTGGCACTTTAACGGGGAAGATGATGCCACCTGCTGCGGGCGTAAGGGACCGGACTCAGTTGCTGCTCTAGCAAAAATTCTGTCCAATTTGTTCAAGGGAGAGGAAGAGGAGTTCATCCGTATAAAGCCACGGGATGGATTCTCCCTGTAGAACCCTCCAAGCTGGGTGAGCTGTCACTTTTTAATCCCAACCTTCCCGCATTCTTCGTCATAAATACTCACCTTGCCGTTTCATGGCAGGAACTGCGAAAAGCTGTAAGGGAGATCAACAACCCACCTCCACAACCGGAGGACCCTGACCGGGCCCTCGATCCCGGACTCGAAGAGGATCCATACATATTTGTGGAGCTGATCAACAGGACATTCTATCAATTGAGCTGCGATGATGCCATGGTGGCCATCCTAGCTGGCTATCCTGGGCTACTCCCTGCATCGCATGTAAGAAACACCAGAGTCACAACTTCCGAGAAGGATCCCCTTTTATGCACTTCACCTATCGTACACATATGGTGTCTTACAGGGAAGGCCCTCGGGACGCCATGCTGAACCCGCAGTGACTCGCCAACATGGGACACCGAAGCCGGGTAGGCTAAAAAGGAAGGCGGTCAGGACTGAGGCGCCGGCGCAGAGGTATGATACAAAACCTCGCTCTGTGGTTGTCGTCTTTCTTAAAATATAATGACGTCCATGTTTCCTAGTAGGAAAAATGCTAGCCGGACTATATCCGAAGAGGATGCCGATCACACCTCCACCAGTCGGGCTCCAGGGCCGGACATAGAGGCAGAAGCTAACATGGGGCGAACGCCGGATGCTCCTCCTACAGAGGATGCAGATAGACTATCCGCTACAAATTCCGAAGTGGAGAGCGCCATGAATCACAGGCGTCGCCAGGCCGTACTCCGTGACGCTTGTTTCTCCCAAGAGGCGTTCGATGCCTTCAACTCAGGAGATGCGTACATCCGTGCTGCTCAAAACGGTCTTGCCAGAGCCATGGACCACTATGTAAAGGATATACGGGTTAGAAAATCTGACGATTATATATATATCAGTAGCCCCTGAGACTTGAAACAGTTGACACAACTGATTTAAGGATCATTAATTGTGCAGGTTCTTACAGAGAAGAATACCCAATTGTCTCAAGAGCTAGAAGAGTGCAAAGCCCAGCTTCGGGTCACGGTTGCTACGTTGAAGGAGTTTGAGAAGGCCCCCTCTAGTAACACTTGTTTCTATTGCAAAGAATGACAGGTACCAGATAGTATGCGGCAGGCATGCAAATCTAACAATAGATATTGCAGATGACTCCGGAGTGAATCCGAAGGCCGTGCCGGAGAATGTGTAACGTGCTAATCGACAGCTAGATGCTGGCGAGCGCGTGCTTACGTGGGTCAGGCAGGAGAAAAATAATCTCCAGGACGCCAATATCCAGCCGGGCGTGGAACTGAAAGATGTTCGAGCCCAGCTTGCGGACTTCGTGAAGGATAATAAGCGGCTTCGACGCGGCATTTTTAGTAAGTGCTTGAATGAACTTTTGAAGAGTTCGGCGAAGAAGCCAGCTAACAGAGTTATGTCTGCAGGTATGCTGACGGGTCGTCCCGCAGAGGAGATGCCCGGGTCTGCGGGTGATCTTCTACCAGAGCTCTCACAACTGCATGAACAAGTTCGGCAGGTGATGCAGGGTATTGCCCAAGCCTTGTGTCCATCCGCCTCCCCGCCAGGAGGCATGTGGGAGCTTATAGAGAAGCTCAAGGGAGCGCGATGGCACTTCCGATTACGGAAGATATCAGCCTGCCGACAAGGTGCAAGGGAAGCCTGGGCCATGGTGAAGACGCGATATACCAAAGCTGACCCAAACCACATGGCTGAGGTCGGACCTGTGGGGCCCGATGGGAAAGAGATCCCCGTCAGTTTGGTGTATGACCAAGTAGAATTAGCCGCAAAGTATTCCCAACAGGATTGTAGGCTAGACAGCCTGTTGGATGGTATATAAGAGGAATTTAGTCAGTCTTAGTGACTGTGTACTTTAAGTGACAATATAATGTCCCTATCCGGATTGTAAATCATTTGTCATGGCAGACCTTTTCGCTTCGACCTCTGGACCCGATAGTCCGGAGTGTATCCGAATACCCGCCCGTGATGTAAAAAATGGGGTATGCATGGAAACTAGGCGTAGGGGTCATAAGTGCTTGAACAGACAAGTACCCAACTAGCTATGTTATATTACATGGGTAGTAAGACACATCTTCCAGGGAGAATAGTTCCGTTAAGGGTTCCTTTCCCTAGGTACGCATGCCCTAATGTGCATGTCCGAACTGCGAAAAGAAACGCAGGTTGTAAACATCTGGGGGCATGTATCAAAGTAAATAAAAGTCATCTTTTGTTCATCGACCGAATATTCCCTTAAGAACGCTAGCTTTCGGCTTCACCCAGTCTGAGGTACACATCCGGCTGACCCGGCAGTAACAATCGCAGAGGTGCTCCCCTTATGCCCTAGCCAAATTAACGGGAACGTAGGGCATAAATACAAGAGCCAGGCAACCCAGCTTGGCCAAAACTAAAGTCATATCGATGCATATAATGGCGAAAAAAGGTACATGCGGAAGAGTAACACATGTATGGGGCATAAAGCCCAGAAAAATAGTTATATTAAGCTTCTGTATAAGAAGCCCCCAGGTATAATGAGCGTGGTTAGCGCGTCAAGATTGTGCAGTCAAGACACAAGTTAGCCTTTTAAGGCCTTGAGGAGAAGAAAAAAGACGAGAGAAAGAGAGAAAAGACAGATAACGGATATGCAAAAAATTAACGGGGGTAAGGAGACGAACATAGAGTCCGGCACTAGGCATAGAATCTTCGGAGTTTGGCTGCGTTCCATGGGTCTGGCTCGAGTCGATTGTCCGATGCATCCCGCAGACGGTACGCTCCACCGGTCAGAACTTGGTCAATAATGAAGGGACCTTCCCATTTGGGCTTGAGCTTGTTCTTTTTCTTCTCCGGCAGGCGTAGAACTAGTTCGCCAACGTTATAGGTTTTGGCCCGTACTTCTCTGCTTTGATACCTTCAAGCCTGTTGCTGATAGAATGCGGAACGGGCTTTTGCCACATCGCGCTCCTCCTCCAGGGCGTCCAAACTGTCCTACCGATCGAGCTCGGCCTCTTTCTCTTCGTACATGCACACTCGAGGTGAGTCATGAATTATGTCGCAAGGCAGAATCGCCTCTGCGCCATACACCATAAAAAACGGTGTGTATCCGGTAGTATGATTCGTCGTGGTCCGCAGCCCCCATAGTACAGAGTCGAGCTCCTCTACCCAGTGTGTGTTTGATTCTTTTAAGGACCGCACTAATCTGGGTTTGATGCTGCTCATGATAAGACCATTTGCTTGCTCGACTTCACCATTAGTTTGCGGGTGATAGACAGAAGCATAATCGAGCTTGATGCCCATGTTGCTACACCAGAGTTTTACCTCGTCGGCTATAAAGTTCGTGCCGTTGTCAGTGATGATGCTGTGGGGGATGCCATAACGGTGTACAACCCCAGATATGAAGTCTATCACTGGTCCGGATTCAGCCGTTTTAACGGGTTTGGCTTCTATCCATTTGGTGAATTTATCCACCATGACAAGTAAGTATTTTTTCTTATGGGTTCCCCCTTTGAGGGGTCCGACCATATCAAGCCCCCAGACCGCAAAGGGCCAAGTAATGGGGATTATTGGGAGAGCGGTAGGCGGCATATGGCTTTGGTTTGCAAAAAGCTGGCAACCGATGCAACATTGGACCAAATCCTGTGCATTTGCTCGGGCCGTCGGCCAATAGAAACCTGTACGGGAGGCCTTGCTTACAAGGGCCCGGGCTGCAGCATGGTGACCACCGAGTCCAGCATGGATTTCTGCCAAAAGCTTCCACCCTTCCTCTTCGGAGATGCACCTTTGAAGGACTCTGGTAGTGCTATTCTTATAAAGCTCTCCCTCGTGGACCTTGTAGGCTTTAGATCGCCGCACTATGCAGCGTGCCAAATTTTAATGGTTCTTTCCATGGGGCTATGACGGCCATTATCACGTGGGCTGAAGGTGTTATTTCGATGGCGGAGCCTCCGATTGTGTCAGAGTGTTCGGTATCTGGAGTTGTGGCCGGGTCCGGACTATTGTTACCAGTGTCCCCTTCCCATACCACGGATGGCTTAAACAACTTTTCCAAGAAGATGTTAGGTGGGACAGGGTCGCGCTTAGCGCCGATACAGGCGAGGATATCCGCCGCCTGATTGTTTTCCCGAGCCACATGGTGGAATTCAAGCCCCTCGAACCGAGCTGACATTTTGAGGACGGCGTTGCGATATGCCACCATTTTCGGATCCTTGGCATCGAAGTCTCAATTTATTTGAGATATTGCGAGGTTTGAGTCCCCACGCACCTCCAGGCATTGAATGCCCATGGAAACTGCCATCCGGAGACCATGTAATAGGGCCTCGTATTCGGCTGCGTTGTTGGAGTCTGTGTATAATATTTGGAGTACATATTGGACTATATCTCCGGTGGGGGACGTCAGGACGACGCCAGCCCCCAGACTAGCCAGAATTTTAGAGCCGTCAAAGTGCATGGTCCAATTGGAGTATGCGCCGTACTCTTTAGGGAGTTCGGCTTCTGTCCACTCGGCGACAAAATCGGCCAGTACTTGCGACTTAATGGCTCGCCGTGGTCGGTATGTTATGTCGAACGGGAGGAGCTCGATAGCCCATTTGGCAATCCGGCCCGTGGCATCGCGGTTGTTTATTATGTCGTTGAGTGGTACTTCTAAGGCCACCGTAATTGAACACTCCTGAAAGTAGTGTCGTAATTTCCGAGATGCCATGAATACCGCGTATGCTATCTTTTGATAATGTGGGTACCATGATTTGCATGGAGTGAGGATAGTGGATACATAATATACCAGCTTTTGAAGTGGGAATTTATGTCCGTCCGTCTCTCGTTCGACGACGAGCACTGCGCTTACAACTTGGTGAGTTTCCGCTATATATAACAACATCAGTTCGCTGATATTTGGCGCGGCCAAGATTGGGTTAGTGGCCAAGATGGCTTTTATTTCTTCCAATCCGTCCGTGGCTCCGTCCGTCCACTCAAAGTGTTCGGTGCATCAAAGAAGGCGATAACGGGGGGGTGCCTTTTCTCCTAATCGGGAGATAAAGTGGCTTAAGGCCGCCACACATCCAGTTAACTTCTGGATTTGCTTGAGGTCAGTTGGGGTAGCCAACTGCGACAGAGCTCGGATTTTAGCCGGATTTGCTTCAATTCCTCTACTGGAGACGATAAAGCCCAGGAGCTTTCCGGCGGGCACGCCGAAAACGCATTTTTTCCGGATTGAGCTTAATGTCGTATGTTCGGAGATTGTCGAACGTGAGCCTCAAGTCGTCTATTAAGGAGTCGACGTGTCTGGTTTTAACGACCACATCGTCTATGTATGCCTCCACTGTTTTGCCAATCTGCTTTTCCAGACATGTCTGAATCATGCGCTGATACATTGCGCCAGAGTTTTTGACCCCGAAGGGCATTGTGTTAAAACATAAGGGGCCGTATGGAGTGATGAATGCTGTTACGGCTTGATCGGACTCCGCCATCTTAATTTGGTGGTAACCGGAGTATGTGTCGAGGAAGCACAATGAGTCATGTCCTGCGGTAGCGTCGATAATTTGATCGATGCGAGGGAGGGGGAAGGGATCCTTTGGGCAAGCCTTATTAAGGTCCTTGCAGTCGACGCATAGGCGCCAGGGTTTGTCCTTCTTTGGTACCATCACCAGGTTTTCTAGTTAGTCCGGATGTTTTATTTCTCTAATGAATCCGGCCTCCAGTAACTTGGCTAGCTCCTCTCCCATGGCTTGTCGCTTAGGTTCAGAGAAACGCCGAAGAGTCTGCTTGACCGGCTTAAATCCTTTTATAATGTTAAGGGTATGCTCGGCCAACCTGCGTGGGATTCCTGGCATGTCTGAAGGATGCCAGGCGAATATGTCCCAATTCTCACGCAAGAACTCCCGTAGTGTGGCGTCTACAGCGGGGTTTAACTATGCCCCGGTGGATGCTGTTTTTGTGGGGTCCATTGGATGGACTTGGAACTTGACTATTTCACCCGCTGGTTTAAAAGAGGTGGACTTGGATCTTTTGTCGAGTACCACGTCGTCCCTGTCCACTGTGGAGCGCAGGGCAGTTAATTCCTCCACCGCAAGGGCTTCAGATAATGCCTCGAGGGCCAGTGCGGCTGTTTTGTTTTCGGCGCGGAGTGCTATGTTCGGATCACTAGCTAGAGTGATGATTCCATTGGGCCCGGGCATTTTGAGCTTCATGTACCCATAATGGGGTATGGCTTGGAAGACCGTGAATGCTTCCTGCCCTAGAAGGGCGTGGTATCCGCTACTGAACGGGGCCACTTGGAATGTAATTTCTTCGGACCTCTAGTTCTCCGGAGTGCCGAATACCACATCTAGTGTGATTTTCCCAGCGCAACGTGCCTCCCGACTGGGGATGATTCCCCGAAAGGTCGTGCTGCTTTGCTCAATATGGTTTCTGTCTATTTCCATTTTTTTAAGAGTCTCCTCATAAATGAGGTTTAGTCCGCTGCCGCAGTCCATGAGCACTTTAGTAAGCCGAAATCCGTCCACAATTGGACTAAGGACCAAGATAGCTGGTGCTCGGGTTGTTCGGAATTTAGGTTCGTCACTGGCATTGAACGTGATAGCCGTTCGCTCCATGGATTTATTGCTGCCACGTGGCAGACTTCGGCAAGGCTGCGGAGTGCTCGCTTACGCCTATTATTTGAGGCAAAGGTCTCGAAGACTGTCAATACTGTATTGTTATCCATGGGATGGTGCTCTGCGGTGTTTTGAATGAGGAGATCCTCACCGCTCTTGGCCACCTGCCGGAGTACCCAACATGCTCTAAGGCTGTGTGTTGGTATGGTATCCGATGTACTATGAATTTTGCAGGGCCCGTTAAGCCATCCCTCCAATATGGTTCCACGCCCTGTAGTGGACTTTTGCTTCTTTGTAATTGAGAGTGCAACCTTTTAGTTCGGACTGGGGGTTTTGTCAGAGCCGGATTATCCCAAAATTTTGTTTGGGTTTTCCATGCGCTTTCCATCGCACAGTACTTCCGTACTATGGCCGCCAAGTCAGCGAAGTGTGCTATGTCACGGCGACTTATGGCGTTGAGGATTCCCTTGTCCATGCAATTGTTGCATTACAAGGAGGAATCTGGCCCAATAGTGATGTACTGTCTCTTGGGGCTCTTGCCTAATGTGGGAAAGATCGTTTATATCTGGGTGGGTGGGTGGATTTAATTCCAGACCTTGACCCAATCTAAGACCCAGGGGCGGGGGAGTCTCCGATCTTGGAAGTTCAGACTCCGGGATGTTGCCCCGCAGGTTCGGCATGCTGCATGATTCCAGGTTCAGGGTTAGGGCGATGTCCTCCCATGGATGGGTATCCGGCTCGGAGAGCTCGGGAATCCGGACATAGTTCGTCCTCAAGATAGAGGAAGAATCACCGTATTGCTTCTCCACTACCACTATCTGATGGGTGACCGGCGGAGAGTTAATCTCCCTTTGGTCGGGTTTAAGCCCGATCCGATCATAGTCAGTAGCGACTCCCAGAGCGGCGATGCGATCCAAGAGCTCTTTCAAAGAGGAGAGCTCCATTGGATCCATATGCTCGGTGAATTTTGAGCCGATGTGGAGGCTATTTTCGATGACCCAAGAAGTCAACGTCGATGCAGCGGCCGAGTGGGCGGTCATGACGAAGCCACCAAGTCGGAGAGTTTGGCCTATAGCCAGGGCTCCCCTAGAGGTGATGTTGTTCTTGACAATGAGACGATCCATCCCTCCTTATGATGATGACACGGTGGAAATCTCAATGAAAGCACCAATGTCGGTGTCAAAACCGGCGGATCTTGGGTAGGGGGTCCCGAACTGTGCGTCTAAGGCGGATGGTAACAGGAGGCAAGGCACACGATGTTTACCCATGTTCGGGCCCTCTTGATGGAGGTAATACCCTACGTCCTGCTCGATTGATATTGATGATATGAGTATTACAAGAGTTGATCTACCACGAGATCGTAGAGGCTAAACCCTAGAAGCTAGCCTATGGTATGATTGTTGTCGTCCTACAGACTAAACCCTCCGGTCTATATAGACACCGGAGGGGGCTAGGGTTACACAGAGTCGGTTACAAAGGGAGGAGATCTACATATCCGTATTGCCAAGCTTGCCTTCCACGCTAAGGAGAGTCCCATCCGGACACGTGACGAAGTCTTCAATCTTGTATCTTCATAGTCCAACAGTCTGGCCAAAGGATATAGTCCAACTGTCCGGAGACCCCCTAATCCAGGACTCCCTTAATTGACAACCCCTTTATCACGTTGGTTGTGAGGTTCTTATTTGTTTGTGTAGGTACAAGGTGACTCGCGCGCGGTCTCCTACTAGATTGATACCTTGGTTCTAAAAAAAACTGAGAGAAATACTTACGCTGCTTTGCTGCATCACCCTTTCCTCTTCAAGGGAAAACCAACACATGCTCAAGAGGTAGTAGCTGTCGTCTCGAGGCAGAACTTGGGCAAGAGCAGTTTTGCCCTCCGGTGGAGCGATTCCGTTGGGGGAACTTCCCTCCCGGAGGGGGATATCATAGCCATCGTCATCACCAACAACCCTCTCTTCTTTGGGAGGCCAATCTTCATCAACATCTTCAACAACACCATCTCCTCTCAAACCCTAGTTCATCTCTTATGTTCAATCTTTGTACCGGAACCTCGGATTGGTACCTATGGGTGACTAGTAGTGTTGATTACATGTTGTAGTTGATTACTATATGGTTTATTTGGTGGAAGATTATATGTTCAGATCCATTATGCTATTTAATACCCCTTTGATCTTGAGCATGGTTATCATTTGTGAGTAGTTACTTTTGTTCTTGAGGTCATGGGAGAAATCTTGTTGCAAGTAATCATGTAACTTGATATGTGTTCGATATATTGATGATATGAATGGTGTGATTCCCTTAGTGGTGTCATGTGAACGTCGACTACATGGCACTTCACCATATTTGGGCCTAAGGGAATGCATTGTGGAGTAGTTATTAGATGATGGGTTGCTAGAGCGACAGAAGCTTAAACCCTAGTTTAGGCGCTACTTTGTAAGGGACTGATTTGGATCCAAAAGTTTAATGGTATGGTTAGATTTTATCTTAATACTTTTCTCGTAGTTGCGGATGCTTGCGAGGGGGTTAATCATAAGTAGGAGGTTTGTTCAAGTAAGAGCAACACCTAAGCACCGGTCCACCCACATATCAAATTATCAAAGTAGCGAACACGAATCAAACCAACATGATGAAAGTGACTAGATGAAATTCCTGTGTACCCTCAAGAATGCTTTGCTTATTATAAGAGACCGTTTTGGTCTGTCCTTTGCCACAAAAGGATTGGGTTACCTTGCTGCATCTTATTTATCATTACTGTTACTTGCTTGTTACAAATTACCTTGCTATCAAACTACTCGTTACCGACAATTTCAGTACTTGCAGAGATTACCTTGTTGAAAACCACTTGTCATTTCCTTCTGCTCCTCGTTGTGTTCGACACTCTTACTTATCGAAAGGACCAAGAGTATCTATGTATTCAAAAATATAAACCACTAAAGCAAAAACTAATTGGAACAATGGAGGAGTCACATACCAAGTAGCAATCACCCAAAACTGTTTCGTAAACAGAGCTTCTAGCAAAGAGATCGAAATCCGCGGGTTTGAGAGCAAGACCACGAGAGAGCAAACTATGGTGCTTTTTTTTCTGGAGGTAGGATATGACATGGGCTAAAGAGATAAGTGAGGGGGGCACGTGGGGGCCACAACCCACCAGGGCGCGCCAAGGGTTGCTGGCGCTCCCTGGTGTCTTGTGGTCACCAGGTGCACCCCCCTCTGATGTTATTTGCACCACAAATTCAGAAATGTTCAGAAAAAATTGTATTAAATTTTTAGAGCATTCGAAGCATTTTATTTTTTGTTCATTTTTTATTGCATGGTAAATCCAGAAAATGGGTTAAGCATGGCATTTTATTTTATTTAGTTAGGAAAAATAGAAAACAAAAGGTGGGAGCAGAAGGTTGTGCCTACTAAATTCATCGACTTCATACCTCTCAAAAATGATCCATTAATAAGGTTGATCAAGTCTTATTAGCAACCACTTTTGATTAGCATGAAACTGAAGAATTTTCGTAAAACACTAAGTTAATTACCTCAACGGGGCTATAAATATCCCCAACAATAAGTATATCATATTTCTTTTTGGCAGTAGGTAAAGGGAGTTGGAAACTTCAAATAGTGATTGTCGGAGATTTTTCAATAACATTAATACCATTCGCTTGGAATTGTTTCTTCGGAAAGTGCACCATATGGTCATTACCATCGATATGAAAAGTGACCTTGCTTTTATTGCAATCAATAACAACCTCTGCAGTATCAAGAAGGGTCTACCAAGGATAATCGACATGTTGTTGTCCTCGCAAATCTCAAGTATAAGTTTATAACAAAGTCTGTTAAGATAGTAACATTTGCAACAACCATGGGCACATCCTCACAAATACCGATAGGTATGTCAGTTGATTTATCAGCCATTTGCCAGGATATTTTAGGAGGTGTGCTTTTACTCAAATTAAGACTTTTATATAAAGAGAAAGGTACAACACTAACACTAGCTCCTAAATCACACAAAGCAGTTTTGACATAATTTCTTTTGATGGAGCAAGGTATAGTTGGTATTCCTGGATCTCCAAGTTTTTTAGGTACACCATTGATACGTCCCTAATGTATCTACTTTTTATCATGCTTTTCCTCTTGTATTGGACTCTAATTTGCATTGTTTGAATGATACTAACCCCGGACTACCATGGTGTTGTTTTTGTGCAGAAATAAAAGTTCTCCGAATGGAACAAAACTTTGCGAGGATTTTTTATATCAATAATAAGAATTTCTGGAGCCAAGACCCACCGACGAGGGGCCTTTGGTTGGGCACAACCCACCAGGGCGCGCCCAGGTGGGCTGTACCCACCTGGTGGCCCCGCTGACGACCCCCCTGATACTATAAATTCACATATTTCCAGAAAAAAATCAGGGAGAAAGAATTATCATGATCCACGAGATGGAGCCACCGCCAAGCCCTGTTCTTCCTCAGGAGGGCAGATCTGGAGTCCGTTTGGGGCCCCGGAGAGGTGGATCTTCATTCTTCGTCATCACCAACCCTTCTCCATCGCCAATTACATGATGCTCCCCACCGGGAGTGAGTAATTCCTTCGTAGGCTCGCTGGTCGGTGAGGAGTTGGATGAGATTCATCATGTAATCGAGTTAGTTTTGATAGGGCCTGATCCCTAGTATCCATTATGTTCTTAGATTGATGTTGCTATGACTTTGCCATGCTTAATGCTTGTCACTTTGGGCCCGGGTGCCACGATTTCAGATCTGAACCGTTTATGAATTCATCATTATATCCATGTTCTAGATCCGATCTTGAAAGTTATAGTCACCTAGTATGGTTATGATCCGACAACCCCCGGAGTGACAACAACCGGGCCCACTCACGGTGATGATCGTAGTTTGAGGAGTTCATGTATTCACTATGTGTTAATGCTTTGTTTCGGTTCTCTATTAAAAGGAGGCCTTAATATCCCTTACTTTCCAATATGGACCCCGCTGCCACGGGAGGGTACGACAAAAGATGTCATGCAAGTTCTTTTAATAAAGCATGTATGACTATTTACGGAATACATGCATACATTATATCGATGAACTGGAGCTAGTGCCGCATCGCCCTAGGTTATAACTGTCACATGATGAATATCATCCAACAAGTCACCGATCCAATGCCTACGAACTTTTCATTATTGTTTCTACTAAGTTACTGCTGCTATCATCATTGTTCCACTTGCTACAAAATTACTGCAATCACTGTTACTGTTACTATTGCTACTGCTACTACTATCAAAACTATCAAACTACTTTGCTACTGATCACTTTGCTGCTGATAATTAATCTCCAGTTGTGGTTGAATTGACACCTCAGCCGCTAATACCTTTAAATATTCTTTGGCTCCCTTGTGTCGAATCTATAAATTTGGGTTAAATACTTTACCCTCGAAAACGGTGCGACCCTATATTTGTGGGTTATCAAGACCTTTTTCTGGCGTCGTTGCCGGGGAGCATAGCTATATTTGTTGAGTCACTTGGGATTATTATCATATTATCACTATGAAGAATCTGAAGGATCCAAAGACTAAGATATTTGCATCAAGGACGAGGGGAGGTAAGGAGCTGCCATCCAGTTCTACTTTAGATTCACCTTCTGTTATGAGTAAACTTGCAACACCACCACATGATATTAATTCTGATATGTCGCAAGTTATTGATGATGCTACTTCTACGATGAATGATGCTTATGATTATGCTAGTACCTTGCTTGATAATGATGATGTGCCACTTGGTGATTTTCTTGATAAACAAATTGCTAGAGTTATACAACATGATGTTGTTGAATCTGATGATGATCTTGAAACTGAAACTCCTGAAACACCTGCTAGAACTAGCCTTCCTAGATATGAATTGCCTAAGGTGCCGAAAGGTTATGTTATGAGTGAAGAAACAACTAGAGATATTCTTGCTTGCAATGATCGAGATGATCTAGAGAAATTATTACACAAGTATAAAGAAAAATCTCTGAATGCTAGAATGAAATGTGATCCTAAGTTTGCTACTTCACCTATCTTTATTGATGACAAGCATTATGAATTCTCTGTTGACCCAGAGTTAATTACTTTGGTTGAATCTGATCCTTTCCATGGTTATTAAACTGAAACTGTTTTTTTTGAATATTTACTGTAGGGTAAAAACCCCACAGCCCTTTATTCCAGTCACCAAAATTCAAACTGTACAGAAAGAGGAAGAAGAAAAGATTACAAACCTAAACTAAAGGTTAAGAAGAACTTACAATTTACATAAGGGAGTTAACCCAATCTACAAGCCTAGACTTATAGGTATCCTTAAACCTATGTGACAGGAGAAGATCATGTACAAAACTGCCCCTCCAGGCAGCAAAAGTAGCCTGGACTCCCCTGAAAGTTCTCCCATTTCTCAAAATCCAGATATTCCAAGCAGCTGTGAGCATAACTTCAAAGAAGAAAGGTTGCCCAAATCTCTGCCTTGCTTGGGATATACTTTGCTGAATAGTAGAACTGTGTGACCAATCAATCTGCAGGTAGTTCCAAACCTTGATACTGAAATTACAACCAAAAAAGAGATGAGCTCTGTCCTCCCAAACATAGGCATTACAGATGACACAGAGATTATCAGCCGTAGGGGACCTCCAGTGCCTTCGTACTAGCATGTCCTTAGTGTTGAGCCTGTCAAAAAAGAGAAGCCAGCCAAAAACCTTGATTTTCATAGTACATCTGCTTTGCCAAAGCCACTTGCAAGGTTGAATGGTTGGTAGGTGTGTATGCATGATGTCATAGAAGCTCTTTGCAGAGTACTGTCTAGATTTACTAGGCCAAATCCAAACATCAGGCAATGTTGGATCTCGCTGGAGATTGAACAACCATGCTTCCAAGGTTTCTAGTTCTGTAGCTGCCTGTGAAGAGATTGGCAGATAGAACATGGAAAACACGTCCTGAGTTTGTAAGAACTCCCTGACAGAAACCTTATCATCCAAAACAAAGGAAAAAAGCCTTGGCAATCTGAGGCTAAGTGGTCTTGAAGAACCACCTACATGCCAAGCATCCAGCTAAAAGAGAGCAGAATCACCCATATTAACTTGCACTGAAGCAATGGACCTATATGTGCCAGCAAGCTTTAGAATGTCTTTCCACCAGAAAGAGCCAGTTAGGACTGTTGCATGGGGCACTACTCCATCATAATAGCTATCCCAAATCAGTTGCACCCAAGGGACCTGTTGCTTGTTGTAGAACTTGTGCATGTGTTTGAGGAGCAGACCTTGGTTCTGGATATTGAGGTTTAAAATGCCAAGACCTCCCTTATCCTTCGGCCTACACACTAAATCCCAGGCAGCTAGTGATTGCTTGGGCACCTCAGAATTTCCTCTCCATAGGCACTGCCTGAAAATCCTATCCAACTGTTTGATAATACCAAGTGGAATGTTCAAACTACAGAGGAAATAGATGGGCATGGAAGTAAGTACAGATGTGAGCAATTGCAATTTGGAGCCTTGGTTGAGCATGGCAGAACTGACTGATAATCTTCTTTCAACACTATCCACTAGGGGCATGAAATCGATGATTCTCGGTCGTGTAGTACCAAGTGGCAAACCCAGATATGTGAAAGGTAACTGCTCTAGCTTACATCCCAGAATGGAAGACAGTCGCTGTGCCTCAGTTGGATCAACATTAAGTGGCACCATTGATGATTTGGCAAAATTAACCTTTAGGCCAGTGGACTGTTGAAAGATATGAAGCATATTATTAAGAGCTAACAATTGTTCCTCAACTGCAGAAAGGATAATTATTGTGTCATCTGCGTATTGAATGATGGGAAAATCAGGGTCCTGAGATGGGATGGGTAGTGTTAGAACTCCCTTAGCCAGCATGTCATTGACCACGGATTGCAATAAGTCAGCAGCAATAACAAATAAAAGGGGGGATAATGGATCCCCCTGTCTGACCCCACATTTACATTTGAACTGCTTGCCAGGTACCCCATTAAGCAAAACAGATGATGATCCTGAGGATAGAATCTCTTTAATCCAAGAAATCCATTTGGCATCAAAACCTTTATGCTGGAGAACTTGTAAGATGAGCTCATGCTCCACTATGTCAAAGGCTTTAGCAAAATCCAATTTCAGAATTATAATTGGCCTTTTTGATTGGTTGCATTGATGTATATATTCAAAAGCCCAAGCCAGACAGTCCTGGATGGCTCTGCTCTTTAAAAACCCATATTGATTCTTATGAATGCATTGTGAATGACTTTCTGAAGTCTATTAGCTAAAAGCTTAGTGAGGAACTTGAGGCATGTGTTAGTGAGAGAGATGGGTCTAAAATCCTCAGGTCCCTCGGGAGATAGCATCTTTGGAATTAAGGTAATAAGGGATCCATTAATATTTTCCAAAGAGAGCCTCCCATCATAAAATCCCTGAATGAGAGCCAGAAAATCCTTCTCAATGATGGGCCAACACTTCTTAACAAAAAGACCATTAAAACCATCCGGCCCAGGAGCTCGATCAGTCGGCAACTCCTTAAGGACAGTGTTGATTTCCTCAGCAGAAAACGGTTCTGACAGAATGCTAAGTCCTCAACAGGTTGGATAAGAGCTGGCAAATCAAAGCCCATATTAATACCTTGGGCCTGGCCCATTCTGCTTTTAAAAGAGGACCAAAGGATTCCCGCCATTTGAGAATGATCAGAAACTGGGTCAGCCCCTGCAACAGAGAGGCTGGCAATCGTGTTCCTGCGCAGTCGTTCTGAAGCCATTGCATGAAAGAACTTAGAATTCTCCTCTCCCACCTTAATATAACGGATTGTACACCTCTGCTTCTAATAAATGTAATGTATGCGAAGCAGATTCTCATGGTGTAATTTGACAATCTTCCGAAAGTTAAATTCAGGTGTGGTGAGGGGCCACAATTCTTCCAGGTTATCAAAGAAAAGGATTACACGAGAGCAATCCAGTGTCAGTTGCTTTAGGGCCGACAGGTTTTTGCTCCAAGCCTTGAGGGCAGAACGCAGGCGCTTAAACTTGGTTGTCAGGACGGCAGAGGGGGATAGATCAGCAAACACTGGCTGGTTCCACGAAAGCGTGACATAGTCCAAAAACCCCGGCATATCCACCCAATAATTCTCAAACCTGAAGACCCTAGATTTAGGTATATTGGTGTCAATTGAAACCATGCAGGGGACATGATCAGAGGACGTTTTTGCCAGGGGTAGAACAACAGTGTTTGGGTAGATAGAAATCCAGTCAGAGGTGGTAAAAAACCAATCAAGCTGTTCAAGCAATGGCTGTTCCTGCATATTGGACCAAGTAAAACTCCGGCCCTTTAATGGCAATTCTAGCAGACCCAAGTGGCCAATAATCTCATTAAAGAGGAAGATGTCATTAACATCACCTCCTGGCCTGTTCCTATTATCAAAGGAACGAATGAAGTTGAAATCCCCCAGAAGCAACTAGTTCTCGCCAGTGGGGATATTAAGATGGTAGAGCCAGCTAACAAAATTATCCCTTGTGGGGCCATCACAAGGTCCATAAACGGACACTAGGGTCCACTTCTCAGAATTATGAACTGACTGAAAAGAGACTACGATGCCAAAGCTCTGAATTTGAACAAGCGTCCCTTGGGAGATGGACGAGTTCCAAACCACAAGGATGCCACCAGAAGCACCAATGGCCGGGGCAAACACAAAAGTATCAAAACGCCGAGGACAGAAAGATCTAATTTTCCGAATATCAAAATCAGCACACTTCGTTTCTTGCAGGCAAACTATGGAGCATTGACTCTCTTCAATCTTTGCTCTCACATCACGCTGATGAGCCTCTGAATTCAGGCCAGAACATTCCAACAAAGCACACACCAATTACGATAAGTTGTACTATCCATAAAGAGCTCGCAACGATAAAATAAGTACTGTCAGTCATAACCTAGCAGTTTCACAGACCACAGTTGCACAACCCAAAAGCGCATATAGTGCAACAAGTTCAGATAAAGCATAGCCACAACAGAAACAAAACCCATGCCAGGCAAGACCCCCCTGGCGCCAATATGGAAACCTAGGTTTACTCATCATCGGACACCGGGGCAGAAGAGGAGTTCTTAGGAGGAGCCGTAAGCTTCTCCATAGTCAGATGTTCCGCTGAAATACCCAGACGAGCGCCTACTGCCTGCAGGTCAGCGATGGGTGTTGGTAGAGGTGTCGCCTGCGCTGCATCTCCATGAACATCTGGGTCTTCCAGTGATGGCTTGGTCTTCTTGGCCCTCGGGCGGCGCAATGCAGAGGCTTTTGTAGGGATGGCTGAACTTGGTTTGTAACCAGAAGCCTTAGCAGCGCTGCGCGTCATGCGCCTGACAGAAAAGTCTGGAATTGGAGCAACAGTCGCTAGCGACCGACGACCTCGCCTGGCCTCACGTCCACGCTTGCCAAGCACTGGAGTAAGAACGGACGTGAACTAAAAGTCGTCGTCTTTCTGTGGCGCATCATCATTGGTATGCTGCACCGGTTCTGCCTGCTCATGGGAAGAAACTTGAGGCTCCACAGGATCCGAGAAAATCTCCTCAATAACCATAGACGAGCGAGGCGCGGGAGGATTGCAATGTTTCATCAAAAGCTCAAAAGAAAAGCCATAATGCTCAGGCAAAACACAGGTGTTGAGTTGAGACTGCCATTGTTGATGTGCTGGTAATGAAGAAGGCACCTTTCTGATGAAAAATTCAGGCAGCAGTGAATGAAAAGACCTCTCCCAGATAAGTTGCGGAGGAAGCACAGGACCATAAACCACACGAACAATTCCTAGTTGAATTGGATCAAGAGGAGCCACTGGGTGCTGCGCAACATGATGGACAAGCTGCTGAACCTCCTCTAAATCCATCTCATTATCAGAGTCCAAGGAGGGGTTGAGGACCATGGAATTCTGCTCCTGAATTATATCCTGCTGCTGACCAGGTTCACCCTCATGCTGTTGCTGGGGCTGCTGAGCTTGCTCTTCCCAAGGGCCCCATCCAACATCATTGTGATTGTTAGCTTCATTGACGTTCACACCCCAGCCATCCGCATTGTTACCCTGGTTTGGATTATGATGAGGAGGAACGGCATTCCAACCAAGGGCAGGGTACGGTGGCATTGCCCAGAAGGGCTGCGGTGGGTTTATGCCTGGCATAGGATGTGGGTTGCCGTCAAGTGGCATTGGGTCTTCGTCGGTATCATAGCATCCGCAAATTCTCCAGTCAAGATGAAACAACCTGCCGTCCAAGATACAACAGCCCCGCCCCAGTTTGCAAAGTCCCGAAAAACCACAGAACGAGGCACCAATGCATTATCGGGAAAAGAAGCTCTGACCAGGGATCGAACTAGACGACGATCAGTCTGGTTCCAGTAGTGAAACTGGCCAAAAGTGCCAACAACCTCGGCCAAGCACTGCGTGTTGCGATAATCAAGAGGCACTCCAATAAACATGAGCCAGCCCGTTCTATGACCATGAATAGCTCTGAAACCCTCCCCCTGGTCGTGTGGGATAAACCTGACAAAAAACTCCTCTCCATCTTCATCCACACCAAGGGGAAAAGGAGGGTGCTGAGTAAACGAACCCCTCACTACAGGATCCTCCATCTCAAAAAGCCCTACTCCTTGGCACGTCTTACTAAGTTGAATGATATAGCCACCCTTTTTACTCATAATGAGAAAACTCGTTACTACTTTATTCTCAAACTATTTCCTTTCTCATTAAAGGGTGATGCTAAAGCTTGGTACAATACGCTTGCTCCTGGTTGTGTGCGTAGTCCCCAGGATATGGTTTATTACTTCTCTGAAAAATATTTTCCTGCTCATAAGAAACAAGCTGCCTTATAGGAAATAATTAACTTTGTGCAAACTAAAGAAGAGAGTCTCCCACAAGCTTGGGGGAGGCTTTGCCAGTTAGTCCATGCTTTGCCTGATCACCCTCTGAAGAAAAATGAAATACTTGATATCTTCTATAATGGACTAACTGATGCTTCTAGGGACTTCCTAGATAGTTGTGTTGGTTGTGTTTTCAGGGAACGAGCTGTTGGACAAGCTGAGGAATTATTGAATAATATATTGATTTTTTTATGATTGGACTCTTCCTGAACCACCGCCTAAACCCACTCGAAGAAGAGGGGTATATTATATCTCAGTCCTGAAGATATGCAAGAGGCAAAGAAATCTATGAAGGAAAAAGGTATTAAAGCTGAGGATGTTAAAAATTTACCTCATATTGAAGAAATACATGGGCTTAATACACCACCAATGCCTAAGGTGGTGGAGGTAAATTCTCTTATGAAGTTTAATGATAATGAAAATCCTCACAATATGCATCCTAGTCATTGCCTCTTTGAGTCTGAAACTGCATTAGAAAACAAGATCACTTCAATGCAAATGTTATGAAAGAATTGAAATATAATTCCGATATGATTGCTCGCTTGAGTGACTTGTTATTTAGAATATCAAATGATGTTAGAGGTGTTGGAAAACATGCTTATATGGTTCAAACCCAGTTAGAACAAGTTGCTAAATCACAAAGAGAATTACTTAATGAAATGAATCATAATATGCATGACTTTGCTGTTAGAGTTGCAACTATAGGAGGTAAAATGACTCAGGAACCACTTTATCCTGAGGGACACCCTAAAATAGTTGAACAAGATTCACAAAGAGCTAACACTAGTGCACCTAGTCCTGCTAAGAAGAAAAAGAAAAAGAAAAATGATAGGACTTTGCGTGCTTCTAGTGAACCTGAAATAGAAAAACCTCCTGATAATGATAATGAAATTTCTATCTTTGATGCTGAAACTCAGTCTGGTAATGAACACTCACCTATTGATAATGAAAAAGATAATGATGAGGTTCATGAAGACCCTCAACCAGACAATGATAAAGAACTAGATAATGATGTTGAGATAGAACCACCTGTTGATCTTGATAACTCACAACCTAAGAATAAAAGGTATGATAAAAGAGACTTTGTGGCTAGGAAACACGGTAAAGAAAGAGAACCGCTGGTTCAAAAACCTATGCCTTTTCCACCCAAGTCAACTAAAAAGAAAGATGATGAAGACTTTGAACGCTTTCCTGAAATGCTGAGGCCAGTCTTTGTGCGTACTCGCTTGACTGATATCTTGAAAATGCCTCCTTATGCAAAGTATATGAAAGAAATCATCACAAATAAGAGAAAAATACCGGAAGCTGAAATCTCCACTATGCTTGCTAATTATACTCTTAAAGATGGAGTACCTAAAAAACTTGGAGATCTAGGAATACCAACAATACCTTGCGCTATCAAAAAGAATTATGTGAAAATTGCTTTGTGTGATTTAGGAGCTGTTGTTAGTGTTATGCCTTTCTCTTTATATAAAAGACTTGACTTGAATAAACTCACACCTACTGAAATATCTTTGCAAATGGCTGACAAATCAACTGCCATACCTATCGGTATCTATGAGGATGTGCCCGTTGTTGTTGCTAATGTTACTATTTTGACTGACTTTGTTATACTTGAGATGCCCGAGGACGACAACATGTCGATTATCCTTGGTAGACCCTTCTTGAATACTGGAAGGGTTGTTGTTGATTGCAATAAAAGCAAGGTCACTTTTCATATCAATGGTAATGAGCATACGGTGCACTTTCCGAAGAAACAATTCCAAGTGAATGGTATTGATGTTATTGAAAAATCTCCGACAATCACTATTGGAAGTTTTCAAATACCTCTACCTACTGTCAAAAAGAAATATGAAAGACTTATTGTTGGGGAAATGCATATCCCCATTGAGGTAACTTAGTGATTTACGAAAGTTCTTCTGTTTCATGCTAATCGAAAGTGGTTGTTAATAAGACCTGATCAACCTTATTAATGGATCATTTTTGAATGGTATGGAGTTGATGAATTTAGTAAGTACTACCTTTTGTCCCTACTTTTTATTCTCTGTTTTTATTAGTTAAATAAAATAAAATGCCATGTTTTTTCTATTTTCTGAATTTCCCATGCAATAAAAAAATGAACCAAAAATAAAAGTTCTCACAATGCCCTGAAAGTTTAATACATTTTTTCTGAATATTTGAGAATTTTTGGTGCAATAAACATCAGAGAGAGGTGCACCAGGTGGGCACAACCCACCTGGGCGCGCCAGCACACCCTGGCGCGCCTTGGTGGGTTGTGGTCCCCACGTGGTCCCCCCTCACTTATCTCTTTAGCCCACATCATCACTCACCTTTAGAAAAAAATCCCCATTGCTCTCTCTCTCTCTCGTGTTCTTGAGCTCAAACCCGCGGATTTCGATCTATTTGCTCGAAGCTCCGTTTCCGAAACTGTTTCGGGGGATTGTTGCTTGGTATGTGACCCCACCATTTGTCCAATTAGTTTTTGTTTTAGGGGTTTATACTTTGAATAAATAGCTACTCTTGGTGCTGTTGTAGATGTGCTTGCATGTTCAATTCTTAGTGATCTAAGTAGTTTGAATGCTTGTTATGGCCTCTATGTATCCCTATGAGTAGTTGCTATAAATTTTGTGAAGTTTTGTTGGAAAAAATTTGTGAACTAAAAATTCAGATTTTGTTCATAGGACAAATTGTACGCGGACATGAATATCTTCAGGAAGTTTGGCTCAAAGAAGAACTCCAAGGGTGTTATTGGGGAGTCTTTTGACAATGATCTCCACCCTCGGAGGTTGGCAGAGGTACGACCGTGCGAATGGCCGTACATCCCGTTCCTGCAAGAAGCTGGAATTCATGAGGAGTTCATGAAATTCATGGCCAATGCCGGTCTCACCGACTTCATCTATAGCCTAGTTCAAAGCTTTACTTTCTTGCCTAGAAATAATCCTCCTGAAGCGAGCTTTGATTTATATGATGAAAACCATCAGATACCGCTTACTGGCCGTAGATGAGTGTGACCAACATCAAATCCTCACAAACATCTTTGTCCAAAGCTTTACTTTCTTACCTAGAAATAATCCTCCTGAAGTGAGCATTGATTTATATGCTGAAAACCATCAGATACCGCTTACTGAATTTTGTGACATATGCATGATCCCGTCTGATGGGAGCTTGGCTGAGGCTAGGCCGGCCGAGTTTGAGGATTTTTGTCGCACTTTGACAGTGGGTGATGAGAGAAGAGTGTCGGCCATCACTGCCGGTGGCTTATATTTTCCTGATGTTCGTTACTTTGCACTTTTTATTACCAAATGCTTGCTTGCTAGGGAGAAGGTGGGTGCACTTAGTTCACTAGACCTTGTTGTTTTACGTCGTGCAATAGAGGGCGACAACACTTATAGCTTGGGAGCTGTTGTGGCTCGTCGCCTCCATCTTAATAAATCTCAAGGGAAAATACATGGTGGGATTTTTGCTACTCGTTTAGCGGCTCACTTCGAGGTTGCAATACGTCCCCCATGATGTCCCTCTTACCACAGTTTACCTAGACCGTGCAACCATGGATCACCATCACTTTCTTGCACATGATCGTCCTAATATTGCCATTCCTTATAACTTGGTCTATAGTGTTGGCACTCGTGATGTTATCCCCTTGCCTGCACCTGCTCTGTTTGATTCTGTTGCCAGGGCGGAAACCGGATTATGCCTACAGACATTCTTGCCTACTGGAATGCCCAGGCTGCTACTGAGGCTGAACAGGCACCTCCGCAGTGGGATGAGTGGATGCCCGCTCCTCAGGATCCCTACTACCCTCCAGGCTACTGATCGATTACCAACTTAGGCCAAAAGCCTAAGCTTGGGGGAGTACGTGTTCTCACCGACATTATATTCACGTTCACGTATTATTCTATTTGTCGGTGCTCACACTTTTTCATTGTACCATCCATGCTTAGATTTATTTTCTTGCTTTCTTCTTGTGTGTTTGAAAAACTTTAGAAAAACCAAAAAAATAGTTGTAGTTAATTTACTTTCTATGCATGCTTAGTAGTAGTACTAAAAATAAAATCCAAAAAGATTTCCTTGTTCTTCTTTTGCTTGTTGGGAGCTTTCCCGTGTACATAGTTTTTCTCGTTTTTGCTTGTTCAAGAAAACCAAAAACTCCAAAAATATTTCAATGTGTTTCTATGAATTTCTTTTCTTTTTACTCGAGTCTTACCGAGGAGAAGACCACGCTGAAAATGTTGAGTGGCTCTCATATGAATAACTGTTGAACTAATTAAAGAGCACCTTTTACCTTGTCTTCTCCCATTGAATAAAATGTTTCAGATTCCAGCTTAGTTCACGGCTTTCTTGCACTATTATTATTTTCATATCATTCGGTCATGCAAGTGAAAGGCAATAATGAAGATATTCGATGAACTGGCCGTGGCAAAGAGAAACTGGTATGAACTCGACTTGTTCTGTTTGTGTAAATATGTTTAACCTAGTATCCAGGCTTCAGCCCGTTATGATTAAACATGTTTGCAATGACAAATAAAGATTATAGTTTCTCATGCCATGCATAAGTAGCTGGGAGTTAATAATGATTTATCTTGGATATAAACATAGCGTTAAAATGATTGTGTAGTATGATGATATGGTATCCTCCTCTGAATGTTTGAGTGGCTTGACTTGGTACATGTTCATGCATGTAGTTGAATCAAAACCAACATAGCCTCTATAATATTTATGTGCATGGTGTTCATATCCTACTCATGCTAGTGTCCAATGCTACTTACGCATAATGCATGGTTATGATCGTTGTTGCTCTCTAGTGCCGCTTCTCAATCTTAATTGCTAGCCTTCGCCTGTACTAAGTGGGGATTCTGCTTGTACATCAAAAACCTTGAACCCAAAGTTATTCCAGATGAGTCCACCATACCTACCTATATACGGTATTACCCTGTCGTCCTAAGTAAATTTGCATGTGCCACCTCTAAAAACTTCTAAGAAAAATATATGTTTTGTGTGCCTGGATCATTCATGGAACGATAGGAGGTGGTCGATATCTTCCGTGCTAAGCGGGTTATCCTCAGGTCGAGTGTTTATTCACTCGCCATCGCATGAGGAAATGAGCGGTAATAGGGATGCCCAGTCCCAAACTGCAAACATGAAAAGGAGTTCATCTCTTGAATAATCAAACAAAAACTCCCAATGGAGTCAAAACCTTTACTTTCCGCTTGGGAACCGCCACTAGCGTGCTTAGCATGGAAGATGTTGATAATTGATGGTCGTGAAGTGAATAAGAAGGATGCGTGTCTCAAAATAGCATTTATCTCTGTTTTAAAAATTGAGCTCTGGCACCTCTGCAAATCACTGCTTCCCTCTGCGAAGGGACTTTCCATTTACTTTTATGTTGTGTCATCACCTTCTAAAAAACAAGCGCCAGAAACTGACTAGAGCACAACTGTCATGATTTATGCATTGTGTGTAGCTAATGTTGGGTGAATCATGAATGGATCTTTTCTACCATGAATTACAATGTTTAGTCACTGCTTGAACTTTGGAGGTGCTCTGCATTTATGTTTTGTGCTCTCAGAAAGGGCTAGCGAGATACCATTATTGTCATATTATATCATGGTTGTTTTGACAACATGTTGCCATTTGAGATATCTTATTATTTCTCGCTAGCTGATTATGTCATTGATATGAGTCATTATAGTCTTTAAGAGTTATTGTTGACATGGTTAGTTATAATGTTGGCTGAAAACCTGGGTGCTGTTTAAGCTTATTTATGCAAACAAGAGCAAAAGAGTTTGTAAACGTTTTTCTTTCTCACTTTCAATTTATCAACTGAATTTCTTGAGGACAAGCAAAGGTTTAATCTTGGGGGAGTTGATACGTCCCCAACGTATCTACTTTTTCTCATGCTTTTCCTCTTGTTTTGGCCTCTAATTTGCATGATTTGAATGAAACTAACCCCGGACTGACGCTGTTTTCAGCAGAACTACCATGGTGTTGTTTTTGTGCAGAAATAGAAATTCTCGGAATGGAACGAAACTTTGCGAGGATTTTTTATATCAATAATAAGAATTTCTGGAGCCAAGACCCACCGGAGAGGGCCCCCTGGGTGGGCAGAACCCACCAGGGCGCGCCCCCCTCCCCTGGCGTGCCCAGGTGGGTTGTACCCACTTGGTGGCCCGCTGACGACCCCTGATACTATAAATTCACATATTTCCAAAAAAATCAAGGAGAAAGAATTATCACGATCCACGAGACAGAGCCGCCGCCAAGCCCTGTTCTTCCTCGGGAGGGCAGATCTGGAGTCCGTTTGGGGCTCCGGAGAGGGGGGTCTTCGTTCTTCGTCATCACCAACCCTTCTCCGTCGCCAATTCCATGATGCTCCCCACCGGGAGTGAGTAATTCCTTCGTAGGCTCGCTGGTCGGTGAGGAGTTGGATGAGATTCATCATGTAATCGAGTTAGTTTTGTTAGGGCCTGATCCCTAGTATCCACTATGTTCTTAGATTGATGTTGCCATGACTTTGCCATGCTTAATGCTTGTCACTTTGGGACCGAGGGACATGATATCAGATCGGAACCGTTTATGAATTCATCATTAAATCCATGTTCTAGATCTGATCTTGCAAGTTATAGTCACCTACTACGGTTATGATTCGGCAACCCCGGAGTGACAACAACCGGGCTCACTCCCAGTGATGACCATAGTTTGAGGAGTTCGTGTATTCACTATGTGTTAATGCTTTGTTCCGGTTCTCTATTAAAAGGAGGCCTTAATATCCCTTAGTTTCCAATATGGACCCCGCTGGCACGGGAGGATAGGACAAAACATGTCATGCAAGTTCTTTCAATAAAGCACGTATGACTATTTACGGAATACATGCCTACATTATATCGAGGAACTGGAGCTAGTGTCGTATCGCCCTATGTTATAACTGTCACATGATGAATATCATCCAACATGTCACCGATCCAATGCCTACGAACTTTTCATTATTGTTTCCGCTAAGTTACTGTAGCTATCATTACTGTTACATGATACGTCTCCAACGTATGTATAATTTTTGATTGTTTCATGCTATTATATTATCCATTTTGGATGTTTAATGGGCTTTATTATGCACTTTGATATTATTTTTGGGACTAACCTATTAACCGAAGGCCCAGTGCAAATTGTTGTTTTTTGCCTATTTCAGTGTTTCGCGGAAAAGGAATATCAAACGGAATCCAAACAGAATGAAACCTTCGCGAGGATCCTTTTTGGAACAAACGCAATCGAGGAGACTTGGAGTGGACGTCAATGAAGCAGCGAGGCGGCCACGAGGTAGGGCGGCGCGCCCCCACTCTCGTGGGCCCCTCGCAGCTCCACTGACCTACTTCGTTCGCCTATATATACTCTTATACCCTGAAAACATCCAGGGAAGCCACGAAACCACTTTTCCACCGCCGCAACCTTCTGTACCCGTGAGATCCCATCTAGGGACCTTTTTCGGCGATCTGTCGAAGGGGGATTCAATCACGGAGGGCTTCTACATCAAAACCATAGCCTCTCCGATGATGTGTGAGTACTTTACCACAGACCTTCGGGTCCATAGTTATTAGCTAGATGGCTTCTTCTCTCTTTGGATCTCAATACAAAGTTCTCCTTGATGTTCTTGGAGATCTATTCGATGTAATTCTTTTTGCGGTGTGTTTGCCGAGATCCAATTAATATAATCTATGAACAATATTTGATTCTTCTCTGAATTTTTATATGCATGATTTGATATCTTTGCAAGTCTCTTTGAATTAGCAGTTTGGTTTGGCCTGCTAGATTGATCTTTCTTGCAATGGGAGAAGTGCTTAGCTTTGGGTTCAATCTTGCAGTGTCCTTTCCCAGTGACAGTAGGGGCAGCAAGGCACGTATTGTATTGTTGCCATCGAGGATAAAAAGATGGGATTTATATCATATTGCTTGAGTTTATCCCTCTACATCATGTCATCTTGCCTAATGCGTTACTCTGTTCTTATGAACTTAATACTCTAGATGCATGCTGGATCGCGGTCGATGTGTGGAGTAATAGTAGTAGATGCAGAATCGTTTCGGTCTACTTGACACGGACGTGATGCCTATGTTCATGATCATGCCTAGTGAAACCTATGGCCCCGGGGTCCACTTTACATCATATTATTTTCCCGTCAACTAGCTATTTCTGTCATCGTTTATTTGCAATCTTTACTTTTCAATCTATACAACAAAAATACCAAAAATATTTATCTTATTATCTCTATCAGATCTCACTTTCGTAAGTGACCGTCAAGGGATTGACAACCCCTTTATCACGTTGGTTGCGAGGTTCTTGTTTGTTTGTGCAGGTACTAGGTGACTTGCGTGTAGTCTCCTACTGGATTGATACCTTTGTTCTCAAAAACTGAGGGAAATACTTACGCTATGTTGCTGCATCACCCTTTCCTCTTCAAGGGAAAACCAACGCATGCTCAAGAGGTAGCAAGAAGGATTTCTGGCGCCGTTGCCGGGGAGATCTACGCCAAGTCAAGACATACCAAGTGCCCATCACAAACTCTTATCCCTCGCATTACATTATTTTCCATTTGCCTCTCGTTTTCCTCTCCCCCACTTCACCCTTGCCGTTTTATTCGCCTCTTTTCTATTCGCCTTTTTTCCGTTCATCTCTTTTTGCCTGCCTCTCATGTGTCCGTGTGTTAGATCGTTTGTTTCATCTTCATGGCGAGCCCTTCTTATCTTCCTTTGTCTCCCGATTTTGAAGTTCTTCACTTCAAACAAAGACAAGGAGAAAACTTAAAAGATGCTTGGTACAGGTACCTATATGCGGTATTCTTTTGCCATTCTAAGCAAATTTGCATGTGCCATCTCTAATTTTCAAAATGAACTTCTCTTTTGTGTGTTCGTTTCGCTCGCGGAGCGGTGAGGGGTGGCTAATATTTTCCATGCTAGATGTGTTATTCTCACGATGAGTGTTTATTCACTTGTCATTGCATGAGAGTATGGCAAAGGTACTAGGGATTCCCAGTCCCGAAATGAAAAATGAATTTACTTTATGTTGTCAAATAATAAATTCCTTGGAAAGTGTTGGTATGGAGGGCACCCGTGGATATGGTTAGCCATGGAAAGTGAAAGTATGCTGGAAAAAGGAATAAACTTTATTTTCTGTTTGAGAACCGCCTATGATATATCTAGCATGGAAAGTGTTGGGAACTCTAAGTCGTTTTCGTTGGTGGGATGGATACACCTCCCAAAATGTTTTATCTCTAAGTTTTTCACTTTGAGCTCTGGCACCTCTACAAATCCCTACTTCCCTCTATGAAGGGCCTTTCTTTTACTTTATGCAATTTTTATTTTTTGAATTTGAGTCTCCATCTTTTCTTATAAAAGCACAAACTAGGAGGCAATATGATCGTACTTGAGTATTGGGTGTAGCTAATATGCGAGTGTCTTTCATGAATGGATCAATGGTTGAGCATCATGGGCTAGGTATAACTTATTTTAGCGTTGATATTTTAAAAGACATGGTTGCTTGTTGATCTGCTTGAGTATTTACATTATCATGTCAAAACTAGACTATTTCTTTGAACAATATAAAAGTCCAAATGTCCATGCTATGAAGAAAAGAAATATGATATGACATGTTAGGCAGCATTCCACATCAAAAAATCTGTTTTTGTTACTTCCCTACTCGAGGACAAGTAGGAGTTAGGCTTGGGGATGCTGATACGTCTCCAATGTATCTATAATTTTTGATTGTTCCATGCTATTATATTATCAATCTTGGATGTTTTATAGTCATTTTATATCATTTTTTGGTACTAACCTATTGTCATAGTGCCAAGTGCGAGTTGTTGTTTTTCCATGTTTTTTACATTACAAAAAATCAATATCAAACGGAGTCCAAATGCCACGAAATTTTACGGAGATTTTTTATGGGCTAGAAGGAACAGAACGGGCCCTGGCTGCGCCTAGGGTGTGCCCCGAGGGGAGTGCTACCTCTTGAGCACTGCGTCGGTTTTCCCTTGAAGAGGAAAGGGTGATGCAGTAAAGTAGCGTAAGTATTTCCCTCAGTTTTTGAGAACCAAGGTATCAATCCAGTAGGATATCATGATCAAGTACCACGCACCTACACAAACAAATAAGAACCTCGCAACCAACGCGATAAAGGGGTTGTCAAGCCCTTCAGGGTCACTTATGAGAGTGAGATCTGGTAGATATGATAAGATAATATTTTTGGTATTTTTATGATAAAGAGAAATAAAGATGCAAAGGAAATAACTAAGTGTTGGAAGATCAATATGATGGAAGATAGACCCGGGGGCCATAGGTTTCACTAGTGGCTTCTCTCAAGAGCATAAGTATTACGGTGGGTAAACGAATTACTGTCGAGCAATTGATAGAATTGAGCATAGTTATGAGAATATCTAGGTATGATCATGTATATAGGCATGCTACCTCTTGAGCACTTGCGTTGGTTTTCCCTTTAAGAGGAAAGGGTGATGCAACAAAGTAGCGTAAGTATTTCCCTCAGTTTTTGAGAACCAAGGTATCAATCCAGTAGGAGGCCACGCACGAGTCCCTCGCACCTACACAAACAAATAAATCCTCGCAACCAACGCGATAAGGGGCTGTCAATCCCTACACGGTCACTTACGAGAGTGAGATCTGATAGATATGATAAGATAATATTTTTGGTATTTTTATGATAAAGATGCAAAGTAAAATAAAAGGCAACAAAAATAACTAAGTACTGGAAGATTAATATGATGGAAGATAGACCCGGGGGCCATAGGTTTCACTAGTGGCTTCTCTCAAGAGCATAAGTATTCACGGTGCGTAAACAAATTACTGTTGAGCAATTGACAGAATTGAGCATAGTTATGAGAATATCTAGGTATGATCATGTATATAGGCATCACGTCTGAGACAAGTCGACCGACTCCAGTCTGCATCTACTACTATTACTCCACACATCGACCGCTATCCAGCATGCATCTAGAGTATTAAGTTCAAGAGAACAGAGTAACGCTTTAAGCAAGATGACATGATGCAATATGAAATAAACCCCATCTTGTTATCCTCGAAGGCAACAATACAATACATGCCTTGCTGCCCCTACTGTCACTGGGAAAAGACACCGCAAGATTGAACCCAAAGCTAAGCACTTCTCCCATTGCAAGAAAGATCAATCTAGTAGGCCAAACCAAACTGATAATTCAAAGAGACTTGCAAAGATAACCAATCATACATAAAAGAATTCAGATAAGATTCAAATATTGTTCATAGATAAACTTGATCATAAACCCACAATTCATCGGTCTCAACAAACACACCGCAAAAGAAGATTACATCGAATAGATCTCCACAAGAGAGGGGGAGAACTTTGTATTGAGATCCAAAAAGAGAGGAGAAGCCATCTAGCTAATAACTATGGACCTGAAGGTCTGAGGTAAACTACTCACACTTCATCGAAGGGGCTATGGTGTTGATGTAGAAGCCCTCCGTGATTGATGCCCCTCCGATGGAGCTCCGGGAAAGGCCCCAAGATTGGATCTCGTGGATACAGAAAGTTACGGCGGTGGAATTAGGGTTTTGGCTCCGTATCTGGTAGTTTGGGGGTACGTAGGTATATATAGGAGGAAGGAGTACGTCGGTGGAGCAACAAGGGGCCCACGAGGGTGGAGGGCGTGCCCAGGGGGGTAGGCATGCCCCCTACCTCGTGGCCTCCTAGTTGATGTCTTGACGTAGGGTCCAAGTCCTCTGGATCACGTTCGTTCCGAAAATCACGTTCCCGAAGGTTTCATTCTGTTTGGACTCCGTTTGATATTCTTTTTCTGTGAAACTCTAAAATAGGCAAAAAAACAGCAATTCTGGGCTGGGCTTCCGGTTAATAGGGTAGTCCCAAAAATAATATAAAAGTGTATAATAAAGCCCAATAATGTCCAAAACAGAATATAATATAGCATGGAACAATAAAAAATTATAGATACGTTGGAGACGTATCAAGCATCCCCAAGCTTAATTCCTGCTCGTCCTCGAGTAGGTAAATGATAAAAACAGAATTTTTGATGTGGAATTCTACTTGGCATAATTTCAATGTAATTCTTCTCAATTGTGGTATGAATATTCAGATCCGAAAGATTCAAGATAAAAGTTCAATATTGACATAAAAATAATAATACTTCAAGCATACTAACTAAGCAATTATGTCCTCTCAAAACAACATGGCCAAAGAAAGTTCATCCCTACAAAATCATATAGTTTAGTCATGCTTCATTTTCATCACACAAGAATGCCCTCATCATGCAAAACCCCGATGACAAGCCAAGGAATTGTTTCATACTTTAGTAATCTCAAACATTTTGAACGTTCACGCAATACATGAGCGTCAGCCATGGATATAGCACTATGGGTGGAATAGAATATAATGATGGGGGCTATGTGGAGAAGACAAAAAGGGAGAAAGTCTCACATCAACGAGGCTAATCAATGAGCTATGGAGATGCCCATCAATTGATGTTAATTCAAGGATTAGGGATTGCCATGCAACGGATGCACTAGAGCTATAAATATATGAAAGCTCAACAAAAGAACCTAAGTGGGTGTGCATCCAACTTGCTTGCTCACAAAGACCTAGGGCATTTGAGGAAGCCCATTGTTGGAATATACAAGCCAAGTTCTATAATGAAAAGTTCCCACTAGTATATGAAAGTGACAAAACAAAAGACTCTCTATCATGAAGATTATGGTGGTACTTTGAAGCACAAGTGTGGTAAAAAGGATAGTAACATTGTCCCTTCTCTCTTTTTCTCTTTTTTTTGGGCCTTCTCTTTTTTATGGCCTTTCTCCTTTTTTATTTTTTTCCTCACTTGGGACAATGCTCTAGAAAATGATGATAATCACACTTCTATTTATTTACAACTCGAGACTAGAACAAAGTATGACTCTGTATGAATGCCTCCAGCGGTGTACCAGGATATGCAATGAACCAAGAGTGACATGTATGAAAGGATTATGAATGGTGGCTTTGCCACAAATACTATGTCAACTACATGATCATGCAAAGCAATATGACAATGATGAACGTGTCATGATAAACGGAACGGTGGAAAGTTGCATGGCAATATATCTCGGAATGGCTATGGAAATGCCATAATAGGTAGGTATGGTGGCTGTTTTGAGGAAGGTATAATGAGGTTTATGTGTGAAAGAGTGTATCTTATCATGGGGTTTGGATGCACCGGCTGTCGGTGTACTAGAGTAGGGGTACCCTAGTATCCCGAACTTGTGCATGGGCAGTCGCAGCATCCCGCGGCAAGGCTTGCCGGGTGACCGCCAAGGTCCTCCGTGGTTCCTTTGGAGCCATTCAAGGACAAAGTATCCAGGCCAAGGAGACAAGACCCCGGCAAGAGGAGCTTGCCGGGAAGACCAACCAAGGCATCTCAAGGAACTTGCCGCGACGCGCCACGCGTCCCGGCAAGGCCCGGTGAGCGACAAGCTCCCGGACGCGACAAGACAACGACCGCGGCAAGGTGCTTGCCGCGGCAAGCCACCACTCTGTGTCCGCGCTCCAGCACATCCACCAACGTGTCGCTCTGGGACCCTTCCAGGCGTATATGGCGGGAGGCTGTGCAGCCAGCGGTGCGCGGTGGCAAGCGGCGCTGACAAGATTGCCATCGTGGCGAGCGGTGGCGTCCCTGACGGTCCCTTTTGCACTATTTAGGCGACGCAGACGGGCATTTAATGCCCTGGTTCCCTGCCGTCAGGGTTAGGTATGATACACTGTAGCAGGTAGCTGTACCAACCGCAACACCTTTCCATTTTTACCCTTGTCTACGTTGCCACCTGTCGGTGACCCCTTGAGCATATAAAAGGAGGCCCATGCGCAACGTAGAGGGGGGAGGAGGAGAACACTCACGCTCGATCTTGTTAGCTGCTGGGGTGTACTGTAGCACTCCGCGCTCCCGAGCAAGAACTCAATACAAACCACAAAGCAGGAGTAGGGTTTTACGCATCCGTGCGGCCCGAACCTAGGTAAACTGCTCGTGTGCTTCGCCTAGATCCGCTCTTCGTGCGACCCTCGCCCCCGTCGAACCGAAAGGGACTCGGTCTGCTGGTCCCATAGGTGCTCGTGGATTAGTACCCCGGCATCCTTGGCGCGCCAGGTAGGGGGTGTTGAGGTTGTGTGAACCAGATCCGGCATTCACACGAGCTAGATCTTCATCATCTTCATCGACATGCCGCCGAAGAAGAAGGCTTCGGAGGCGGCTGCTTCGTCTGCGCCGAACCCACCACCGCCGGAGCAAACGGCTGATGGGGCAGACGCCGGCGGAAGAACGGGCATCGGCGAGGGAGCTCATGGTGCTGCCAGGTCCAAGGACAAGGCTGCGCTGCCCATCGGCGGCGTAGCCGGCTCCCACAATGACCGAGCGCACTCCAAGACCTCGGCGTCCGTACATGCACCGCGCCCATCTTAGGAGGCGCGGGACCGGCAGCGTCATGGTACTCACGGTACCATGCGTTTGCTGGACCAAGATCGAGCTGGTGGATCTCGGAGTGCTCAAGACCAGCATGCACGCCAACATGCTGGCACGAGCGAGGCACGGTCGCCTGGACAGGATACTGCTCCTTCTAACATAGTTAGAAGTCCGAGCATATCCCGCTCCTCGCACCGTTCGCCACCGCCACCCACCACTACAGCAGAAGCTTTGGCGCGAGCTCAACTGCTCCTGGACTACCCTCCAACGGCAGACAAGATCGACGACTGGAGGGCCACCATTCAGAGTCTCATCGGCTTCGCCAACGGCGACACTCAACGGCAGCCGAGCACGTCGCAGCCGCGGCAAGTCAGCCAGGCACGAGCCGGTGGCGACAAGACCGGTGGGGGTGCAACCACTGTGCACTCTCCGCCCCGAAGGCCAAGATCGCCGACTCGCCGGATCCACCTCGACAGCGACTCCACCGCGTCATCAGATCCACGAGCTCGTCGCGATCAGCGCCAAGTTCTTCACGAACGACAGCAAGAAGACGCTCGTACTCGCATCGAGCGCTGAAGAGAAGCGCGACGTCAATCGGACCTGCGCGCTGGGCCCTCTGTCGACATGCATGCGCCAGGGGAACCAGGCGACTTGCCGTACGCGGTAGGTTGCCATGCGTTTACTCGTGAGCTGCGGCAAGTCCAGTGGCCCAGCACGAAGAATTTCAAGCCAGACGTACCAGAGAAGTACGACGGCAAGTCGCATCCGTCGGAGTTCCTCAGCATCTACACCATCGCGGTGCAGGCTGCCGGGGGGTGGGACGACAAGATCCTTGCCAACTACTTCCCGCTGGTGCTCAAGCCCAACGTCAGGTCCTGGCTCATGCACTTGCCGGACAACTCCATATCCTCCTGGGCAGACCTATGCCATCAGTTTGTCGGCGCCTTTACAGGCGGCCACAAACCTCATGGCCAAGAGAGCGACCTTCATCTGCTCACCCAGAAGGAAGGAGAGCCCCTGCGCAAGTACATTCAGAGATTCTGCCGTGTACAGCACAACATCCCAGATGTCCACCCTGCCGCGGTCATCAGCGCGTTCCATCAGAACGTGCGTAACCGCAGGATGCGGGAGGAGATGGCGATGTGCAAGATCAGAGACGTCAGTGAGCTGTATGCCCTGGCCGACAAGTGTGCACGTGCTGAGGAAGGGAGGAAACTCCCCGAAGAGAATACAGGAGCAGGAGGATCTGACAGCGAGGATGCTGCCCCGGCAAAGAAAAACCGGCGGCGGAACAACAGGAAGAAGAAAGGCAAAGATGTGCTAGTCATTGAGCAGTCCGACAACGAAGGTGGCGCCAAGAAAGCCAAAGCTGGTAGCTCCGGCAAGGACATTGCCGCATGCACCAACTGCCGGACTGTGGCGGTCGCCGACAAGCAGGACGACACCGACAAGTAGTACTGCAAGATCCACCGCACCAAGGGCCATGACCTCCAGAGCTGCAGGAAGGTCGAGCAGCTTGTCCAGCAGCAAAAGGCTGAATACGAGCAACGCAACAAGGAGAGGGCCCAAGGAGGCGCTGGAGAATCCGGCAAGAAGCGCGCCGGCCGGGGAGGACGCCGCGGCAAGGCCAAGCAGCGGCAAGGAGACAGACCTCCCCGCGGCCGCAACAAGGATGACATTGACGATGATGACGAAGACATAGATGGTGTCGATACCAGTGAGCAGGAGTTCCAGAAAGCCACAGAGGTCTTGTGCGTTGACGGCGGTGCTTCTCTGCATACTTCGCACCGCCAACTCAAGCAGTGGGTGCGGGAAGTCAATGCGGCGGAACCACCTGTCGAGTCACGCAAGCTTCTGAAATGGTCCAGCACGCCTATCATCTTTGATATTGAGGACCACCCTGATCGCACAACTGCGGTCGGGTGCTTGCCGATGTTGGTTTCACCAACTATCCGCAACCTCAAGGTCACTAAGATGCTAGTTGACGGCGGGGCCAGCTTGAACCTGATCTCCTCCGCTGTACTCCAGAAACTCCAGATCCCTGACAGCGAGCTTGAAGAGACCGGCACACTCCAAGGAATCAACACGGGAAGGAGCAAGCCGAAGGGGAAGGTCACGTTGCCAGTAACATTTGGCAACGAGGTGAACTTCAGGACTGAGAGGGTCATTTTTGACGTTGCCGATTTTCCATTGCCTTACAATGGGATACTCGGCCATCTAGCACTCGCCAAGTTCATGGCAGCCTCTCACTACGCATACAACATGCTGAAGATGCCAGGCCCGATAAGCGTCATCTCTGTCCCTGGCGACAATAAGGATGCTCTTATCTGTGCCGACAAGATCTACCGGGAAGCGGCAGCCGCAACAGATCGCAAGTCACCTGCCGTTGAAGCTCCCGGGGGGAAGAAGAAGACCAAGTCCGGCAAGAGTTCTGATGCCCACTCCGGCAAGCGCACCTCTTCGGAGTGCTGCGCTGCCGTCGAGGACGCACCATCGAGCTCCACCGGCAAGTGTAAGAAGACAATGGCAGCTCCGCCAGAGACCAAGAAGGTGTCCGCCAAGGAGGACGGCACTGGTGGTACCTTCACCATCAGTGCCACTCTCGACCCTAAATAGGAAAGCGCGCTCATTGCTTTCCTATGGGCGAACGTCGACGTGTTTGCGTGGCAACCGTCTGACATCCCCGGTGTACCCAGGAAAGTAATTGAGCACCATCTTGCCGTTTGTCCTCATGCGCGGCCCGTCAAGCAGAAGGTCAGGAAGCAAGCAGTGGAGCGCCAAGAATTCATCACAGAAGAGATCAAGAAGTTGGAAGCAGCAGGCCTTGTCAGAGGAGTGCTCCATCCTACGTGGTTGGCCAATCCTGTAGTCGTGCGCAAGGAGAACGGGAAATGGAGACTTTGTATCGACTTTACCGATGTTAACAAAGCTTGTCCCAAAGACCCATTTCCTTTGCCGCGCATTGACCAGATTGTTGACTCCACGGCCGGATGTGACTTGCTTTCATTTCTTGACACATACTCAGGATACCATCAGATCTTCATGGCAGAAGAGGATGAGGAGAAGACCGCATTCATCACTCCATGTGGCACGTACTGTTTCATACGGATGCCTTTCGGTTTAAAAAATGCTGGTTCAACATTTGCAAGGGTAGTCCATGTCGCTCTTGAGCCACAAATACACAGAAATGTGGAAGCCTACATGGATGACATAGTGGTCAAGAGCAAGGACAAGGCAACTCTGATTCAAGATTTAGACGAGACCTTTGCAAATCTGCGCAAGATCAGCCTCAAGCTCAACCCCGAGAAGTGTGTGTTTGGAGTCCCCTCCGGCAAGCTTCTCGGGTTCTTCGTGTCTCAGCGGGGAATCGAAGCCAATCCCGACAAGATCAAGGCCATTGAGCAGATTGAAGCACCAAAGCACGTCAAGGATGTACAAAGACTTGCCGGTTGCGTGGCTGCTCTCAGCAGGTTTATCTCTAGGTCTGCTGAGCGCGCCCTGCCGTTTTTCAAAATATTGAAAAAGGCAGGTCCAATGAAATGGACTCCAGAAGCGGAGGCTGTGCTGCAAGACTTGAAGAGATACCTGTCCTCCACTCCAACACTTGTCGCACCTAAGCCACAAGAGAAGTTGCTGTTGTATACAACGGCAACCAATCAAGTGGTTAGTGCTGCGTTAGTAGCAGAGAGGGAGGCAGATGACGAGCCAGCAACCACGGCAGGCGCATCCAACGACAAGCAGGGGGCTTCCCCGATAAGCTCTGGTCCCGACAAGGATGGATCTGCGTAGACGCGCGAGGAGATATAGAAGAGAATGGTACAGCGCCCAGTTTACTTTGTCAGTTCCCTTTTGCAGGGGGCTAGGTCAAGGTACTCTGGCGTGCAGAAATTGCTTTTCGGCCTTCTCATGGCCTCGAGAAAGCTGCGCCATTACTTCCAAGCACATGAGATCACAGTTGTCACTCGTTTTCCGCTGAAGAGGATACTACAGAATCCAAAAGCGACAGGCAGGATTGTTGAGTGGGCACTGGAACTGTCAAGCTTTGGCCTCAAGTTTGAGAGTACTTCAACTATCCAAAGCAGAGCATTGGCAAAATTCATAGCAGAGTGGACGCCAACACCAGATGAAGAAATTCCAGAAACGAGCATTCCCGTCGAGGAAGCAAGCAAAGAGTGGCTGATGTACTTTGATGGTGCCTTTTCGCTGCAAGGCGCCGGCGCTGGTGTGCTGCTTGTCGCACCCACCGGAGAGCACCTCAAGTACGTAGTCCAGATGCACTTTCCCAAGGAGCAAGCAACAAACAATACTGCAGAGTATGAAGGCTTGGTTGCCGGTCTCAGGATCGCGGCAGACCTTGGGATCAAGAAGCTCATTGTCAGGGGTGACTCGCAGCTTGTCGTCTGCCAAGTGAACAAGAGCTACCAGAGTCCGTTGATGGAAGCCTACATCGACGAAGTGACAAAGTTAGAAGAGCACTTTGACGGCCTACAGATGGAGCATGTTCCAAGAGCTCAGAACGCCATTGCCGATGGCCTATCAAAGTGCGCCGCACTTAAGTTACCTGTGGAACCAGGGATCTTTGTGCTCAAACTGACTCAACCGTCTGTAACGCCATCAACTGGACAGAGCAAGAAGAGGAAGTTGATTTCTGGTGACTATTTTCTGGCAGAGCTTCCCGAAGCCGCCGCCAAGAAGGTCCCCAAGATCAACGCCAAGAGCGCTGAGGAGCAGTCTGCTCCGGCAAGCCCTAGGGTTTGTTCCGTTGAAGCACAAACTCCTAACAAGTTTTGCTCCAGCAAGCTTGCCGGGGAACGTCAAGCTCGGGCAGAGCCGCAAGTTCTCGCCGTAGAAGCGGATGTTCCCGCAGCAGCAGATTTGCCTTTAGTCCTTGTTGTCGAGCCACAAGCTCCAGCATGGACACAGCAGATTGTCCGTTTCCTTCAGACAGGAGAACTTCCCGAAGAGCAAGAAGAAGCGGAAAGAGTATCCCGGCAGTCAAGTATGTACCAGTTTGTCGACAACACACTGTACAGAAGAAGACTCAACGGTGTGAAATTGAAGTGTATTCACCGGGAAGACGGACAAAAGCTGTTGGCAGAGATACATGGAGGCACATGTGGTCACCACATTGGCGCAAGAGCACTTGCCGACAAAGCATTCCGGCAAGGTTTCTTTTGGCCGACAGCCCTCCAGGATGCAACTGCACAAGTAATCAAGTGAGAAGCGTGCCAGTTCCATTCCAAGCAGATACACCAACCAGCTCAAGCTCTCCAGACGATCCCTTTATCCTGGCCATTTTTGGTCTGGGGGCTCGACATCCTCGGCCCCTTTCCCCGAGCAGTCGGGGGCTTTGAGTACTTTTACGTTGCAATCGACAAGTTCACAAAGTGGCCGGAAGTGGAAGCAGTGAGGAAGGTGACAGCACAGTCAGCAGTCAAGTTCTTCAAGTCGATTGTTTGCCGCTTCGGGATCCCTAACAGGATAATCACCGACAACGGTACGCAACTCACGAGCCGCACCTTCATGCAGTACGTCCAAGATCTTGGCGCCAAGGTCTGCTTCGCTTCTGTTGCTCACCCGAGAAGCAACGGTCAAGCGGAGAGGGCAAATGCTGAAGTGCTGCGTGGGCTCAAGACCAGGACTTTCGACAGGCTGCACAAGTGCGGAAGAAACTGGATCGAGGAGCTGCCGGTGGTTCTTTGGTCGATCAGGACGACGCCAAATCAAGCCACTGGCCAGACACCTTTCGCTATAGTCTATGGAGCAGAGGCAGTTCTCCCCACGGAACTCGTATATGGGTCCCCTCGAGTGCTCGCTTATGATGAGCTTGAGCAAGAGCAGCTGCGACAAGATGACGCGCTACTCCTTGAGGAAGACCGTCTTCATGCTGCTGTACGAGCTGCTCGCTACCAGCAAGCTTTGCGCTGCTACCATAGCCGCAAAGTTAACGCCAGAAGTCTCGAGGAAGGCGACCGTGTTCTTCGGCGTGTTCAGTCTGCCAAGAATTCCAACAAGTTGACGCCGAAGTGGGAAGGCCCTTACCGGGTGAAACGAGTCACTAGGCCTGGCGCTGTCCGCCTTGAGACCAAAGATAGCATTCCGGTGAGCAATTCCTGGAACATTGAGCATCTTCGTAAGTTTTACCCGTAAGGCGCGGTTGCCGGAACCTGTTCCGGCAACCACCTTTTGTACAAGTCTTGCCGCTGTTGCATGTAATCCTTTGTACAAAGCCAGGCGCAGACCCCGTGCATAAGTAAAGCTCATATGCTCCGCACATCTTGTCAATTTCATGCTTTCTATTTTTTGCATATGTGATCTGACACTTTGTGCAGCACCTACTCCCCGGTAAGCAATAACGAGCCGTAAGGCTCCATATCTTTATTTTCTCCTCTTTCTTTTTTCTCAAGGAAAGGAAGGTTCCCTCGCCCACAAGTTTGCCGGGGGGGAAGGAGAAGATAATGGTATGGACCAGGCGTCGTTCAAGAAAGTTTCGCCTTACCGGGAAGCAAACAACAGAAAAGCTAAGTTGCCAAAATTTGAGCAATAAGATTTTTTAAATTTTTAAGTTATCTCCCTTGAACGACCGCACTTTGTATGGAAAACCTGTGCGCGGAGGAACCAACTCGTAGCTAGTTGCGCCCTTACTTTGTTTCGAGTCCGCTCAACAACTTAAGTGAGCTGCGACTAGTTGCGACAAGGTTTCTTGTCGGTAGCGACACCGCCAGCAGGCTGCTGACATCCCGCACTCAGCGCTCGCGGCTAAGGTGCCTGCACCGGCAAGTTCCCTAAAAGCATAGGGCAAAAACATACAAAGGGAGGAATCAAGTAAAGGGAATAACATTGCAATCATTACCCGGAATAGAGTTATATTACAAGGTAGCTTGTCGCGGCTCTAACAGATTGTTCTCATAACATGACCAGCAGCGACAAGAAAAGAAGAAAACGGGCGGCCTAGTCTACGCGATCGCCCTCAATCCTCTTGATCCCGCTCACGTTATCCACAATGGGTGCGACAAGGGTCTTGAGCGCCTCCAGATCAGCATCCGGCGGTAGGGTCTTGAGGACGTTGGTGAGGTTGAGGCCCGGGTTGCGGAAGGCCACCTTCACCAACACCTTTTGAAGAGCTCCCCGCGCAGATCTTGCGCGACTCGTCGGCCAGCTGCTTTGGGATCTTATCCCGGAGCCGCTGGAGGGCCGTCGCCACGCCTTTGAAGAACAAGGTGAGCTTGGCGCTGGATTGGAGGTTCTCATCAGAGGGATACCCGAGATCCTCCACCCCCAGCTGCGCCAGCTCCCTATCGATATCTGCGGCAGCATTCACGAGACCCTCCGTCCAGTGCTCCACTTTCTCCCTAAAAGCATTCTGGGCGGCGGCAGCACTCGCCAGCAGTGCCTTGTCGCCCTTGATCTCCTCCTTCAAGGCCACCTCCCGCTCCCTGGCGCCGTCCAGCGTCTTGGTCAAAGTGGTCAGCTTCAACTCAAGATCTGCGTTGGAGTCCTTGGCGGCGCTAAGCTCTTTGCCCTTCTCGGCGAGACGAACCTGCAGCTCTGAGTTGCTATGGGCGTCCTTCTCCCGCTCACGCTTGAGCGCGGCAAGCTCTTCACCACTCGCCTTGAGATCGGCCTCCAGCTGCGCCACCTTTGTCTCCAGCTCCTTCTTGGCGGCCTCGGCAACTGCGGCAGCATCCTCTGCTTGCTTAAGGGCTCCGCCGAATTTTTGCTCACGTGCGGCAAGCTCCTCCTCGTGGCTGTCGAGGTTAACTTTCCGCTGCACCAGCTCGCCCTCCTGCGCAGACAGCTTCTCAGCAGCAAGCCGCTGTTGCTCTTCAACTTCGGCCTTCTCGAGGAAGAAGGCCTTCTGCTCTTCGGCGAGTTGCTCCCGCTCCTCTGCCAGGGACCGGAGAGCTTCCTGGTTGAGACCCCGGAGCTCCTCCGCGCACTTCTCGATGTCCGCTCCCGCCTTCGCGACAAGCGCCTCGCGGGATTCCAGCTTGGCTTGCCGCGCGCGGTAGAGCGACAACAGCTTCCGCAGTAGCCGCTCCTCCTCAAGCTCGCCGCTGCTGCTGCTCGGCGCATCAACTAGCGTCAGCCCAGCGGAGGCGAGCACCTCTCCATCAAAGCTCTCTCCCTCGACCGGCGCCTTGGAGCTTGATGCCCAGGGGAGGTTGATGAAGACGCCATCGCCGGCCTTCAAGTAGACGCCTGGCTGGGGCTCTTCGGAGCCTGGCGCTGCGGCAGCGGCGGATGGGTCGGCGGTCGACGTAGCGCCTGGCGCTCCTGCGGCCTCAGGGCCGTCAGTGCGATCGCCAGACCCCTCGCCAGCTGCTGCGGCGGCAGCTTTGGCGGCCTCGTCGCCGGCGGGATCATCAGTGCCGGCTGCTTCTTCAGTGGCAGCGGCGTCGTCGGCAGCAACCTCGGTCTCCATCGGCTCCGCAGCAGATGGGTCTGATGGCCGGAAAAGTGAGAAAAGCCAAGCAAATACCCAAAAAGAAGAAGAACCCAAGGGAAGCTTTGAAGAGAAGATTACCTGTACTGGGTTCGGCAGTCGTAGTCTCCGCCGCCGGGGGGACGCTGGTGCTGTCCCTTGCCGGAGAACTCTCCCTTGCCGGAGGACTCTCCCTTGGCATTTCGGGGGCGGCCTCCGGGCGCTCCTGGTGGGGCTGCTCTACTCCTACACAAACCAACAGTCAGATGTCAGCAAAGAAAGAGTATCCATGCGCGCCTAACAATGGAAAACGAACCATATACTTACGCTGGGGGCTGCTCTGGAGAACAGTTGCCAGGTCCGGCAAGGTTGTCTCGGACGCACCCCCTGCTGTCGCGGTGGGTTCGTCCTCGATGACAATCACCGGGACCTTGGCTCTCTTCGCTGCTCTCTGGGCCAGAGTCCTAAAAAGGAATAAGTTAAGAGTAAAGCAAATGAGATACAAGACAAAACAGCAAGAATTGAAGAACTACAAGTACAACAAGAGAATCTTACTCTTCTTCTTCCTCGTCGGAGCTGAACGCGGAGAAGTCGAAGTCCGGCTCACGTCCGGCGCGAGGAGGCGGAACCCGTAGGTGTTCATTATATCGCAGAAAAACTCAGAGAAGGGCGGGCAGAGCCCGCAGTAGAAGAACAAGGCGAAGAAAGGATATCCGTTTGGAGCCATTTTCCAAGCGGCGGCTGGAAGTACCTTCGTGCACGGATGCGCTCGCGTCTCCGTCGACCAGAAGAGGTACTAATTCTCCCTCAGCTCCCTCGCGGCGAGCTTGGGGGGGAAGATTGCCCGCTCCTTTCGCAGCGCCGCAAGCCGCTGCGCCTCGGTCGACTTCACAACCTTCCCTTTGTCGGCTCTCGGAGCCATGGCGGAAGTGGTGGAGGAGGTCGACGGCGTTGGTGGTGCTGGTGGCGATGGGGGGCGGGGCGCTGCTCTCTTTCAGCTTTGGGAAGACGAGGGAGCGGCGGAGGTTTCCGAGATTGGAGTAGCAACCGGCGAATGGGCGAACTACCCCTGTTTCCCATGCTTATAAAGAGGGAGGAGGCGGGCGTTCCGCCTTTCCGAATAAAGAAACCACCCACGATCTATCCCACGATGCCGCATTCAACGCGTGCCGTTCGGGGAGGGCGCGGTGGATACGGGGAGAGATACGGCGTAACCCAGGCCGCGCGTGCCCGTGCCCTGTTTTGGGCCTGGCCCAACAGCGCTCGGCACCGTGTATGGCCCAAGCCCGGGGGCTCCTGTCGGTGTACTAGAGTTGGGGTACCCTAGTATCCCGAACTTGTGCACGGGCAGTCGCAGCATCCCGCGGCAAGGCTTGCCGGGTGACCGCCAAGGTCCTCCGTGGTTCCTTTGGAGCCATTCGAGGACAAAGTATCCAGGCCAAGGAGACAAGACCCTGGCAAGAGGAGCTTGCCGGGAAGGCCAACCAAGGCATCTCAAGGAACTTGCCGCGTTGCGCCATGCGTCCCGGCAAGGCCCGGTGAGTGACAAGCTTCCGGACGCGACAAGACAACGACCGCGGCAAGGCACTTGCCGCGGCAAGCCACCACTCTGTGTCCGCGCTCCAGCACATCCACCAACGTGTCGCTCTGGGACCCTTCCAGGCATACGTGGCGGGAGGCTGTAAAGCCAGCGGTGCGCAGTGGCAAGCGACGCTGACAAGATTGCCATCGTGGCAAGCGGTGGCGTCCCTGACGGTCCCTTTTGCACTATTTAGGCGACGCAGACGGGCATTTAATGCCCTGGTCCCCTGCCGCCAGGGTTAGGTATGATACACTGTAGCAGGTAGCTGTACCAACTGCAACACCTTTCCATTTTTACCCTTGTCTACGTTGCCACCTGTCGGTGACCCCTTGAGCATATAAAAGGAGGCCCATGCGCAACGTAGAGGGGGGACGAGGACAACACTCACGCTCGGTCTCGTTAGCTGCTGGGGTGTACTATAGCACTCCGCGCTCCCAAGCAAGAACTCAATACAAACCACAAAGCAGGAGTAGGGTTTTACGCATCCGTGCGGCCCGAACCTGGGTAAACTGCTCGTGTGCTTCGCCTCGATCCGCTCTTCGTGCGACCCTCGCCCCCGCCGAACCGAAAGGGACTTGGTCTGCCGATCCCATAGGTGCTCGTGGATTAGTACCCCGGCACCGGCGAAGTTTGCACCAACTCTCAATGTGAGAAAGGGCAATGCACGGTACCGAAGAGGCTAGCAATGATGGAAAGGTGAGAGTGTATAATCCATGGACTCAACATTAGTCATAAATAACTCACATACTTATTGCAAAAATCTACAAGTCATCAAAAACCAAGCACTACGCGCATGCTCCTAGGGGGGATAGATTGGTAGGAAAAGACCATCGCTCGTCCCTGACCGCCACTCATAAGGAAGACAATCAAAGAACACCTCATGTTTCAAATTTGTTACATAACGTTTACCATACATGCATGCTACAGGACTTGCAAACTTCAGCACAAGTATTTTTCAAATTCACAACTACTCAACTAGCACAACTTTTATAACACTACCTCCATGTCTCAAAACAATCATCAAGCATCAAACTTCTCTTAGTATTCAACACACTCATAAGAAAGTTTTTCCTAGTCTTGAATACCTAGCATATTAGGATTATTTAAGTAAATTACCATTCTATTTAAGACTCTCAAAATAATCTAAGTGAAGCATGAGAGAATAATAGTTTCTATAAAACATAACCACCACCGTGCTCTAAAAGATATAAGTGAAGTACTAGAGCAAAAACTATATAACTCAAAAGATATAAGTGAAGCACATAGAGTATTCTAACAATTTCCAAATAATGTGTGTCTCTCTCAAAAGGTGTGTACATCAAGGATTATTGTGGTAAACTAAAAAGCCAAGACTCAAATCATACAAGACGCTCCAAGCAAAACACATGTCATGTGGTGAATAAAAATATAGCTCCAAGTAAAGTTACCGATGGAAGTAGATGAAAGAGGGGATGCCTTCCGGGGCATCCCCAAGCTTTGGCTTTTAGGTGTCCTTAGATTATCTTGGGGTGCCATTGGCATCCCCAAGCTTAGGCTCTTGCCACTCCTTGTTCCATAATCCATCAAATCTTTCACCCAAAACTTGAAAACTTCACAACACAAAACTTAAAGTAGAAAATCCTGTGAGCTCCGTTAGCGAAACAAAACAAAACACCACTTCAAGGTACTGTAATGAACTCATTCTTTATTTATGTTGGTGTTAAACCTACTGTATTCCAACTTCTCTATGGTTTATAAACTATTTTACTAGCCATAAATTCATTAAAATAAGCAAAAAATCACATGAAAAACAGAATCTGTCAAAAACAGAACAGTATGTAGTAATCTGTAGCTAACGCAAGATCTGGAACCCCAAAAATTCTAAAATAAATTTCTGGACGTGAGGAATTTACCTATTAAACATCTGAAAAAATAATTAACTAAATATCACTTTCGAAATAAAAATGGCAGCAATTCTTGTGAGCGCTAAAGTTTATGTTTTTTACAACAAGATTAAAAAGACTTTCCCCAAGTCTTCCCAACGGTTCTACTTGGCACAAACACTAATTAAACACAAAAAACACAACCAAAACAGAGTCTAGATAAATTATTTATTACTAAATAGGAGCAAAAAGCAAGAAATAAAAATAAAATTGGGTTGCCTCCCAACAAGCGCTATCGTTTAACGCCCCTAGCTAGGCATAAAAGCAAGGATAGATCTAGGTATTGCCATCTTTGGTAGGCAATCCATAAGTGGATCTAATAATAGATTCATATGGTAATTTTATTTTATTTCTAGGAAAGTGTTCCATGCCTTTCCTTAACAGAAATTGGAATCTAACATTCCCTTCCTTCATATCAATAATTGCACCAATCGTTCTAAGGAAAGGTCTACCAAGAATAATAGGACATGAAGGATTGCAATCAAGAACAATAAAATCTACGGGCACATAGTTCCTATTTGCAACAATAAGAACATCATTAATTCTTCCCATATGTTTCTTAATAGTGGAATCCGCAAGGTGCATGTTTAAAGAGCAATCAGCAAAATCACGGAAACCTAGCAAATCACACAAAGTCTTTGCAATCGTGGAAACACTAGCACCCAAATTACACAAAGCATAGCATTCATGATCTTTAATTTTAATTTAGTTAGTAGGTTCCCACTCATCATAAAGTTTTCTAGGGATAGAAACTTCCAAACTCAAGTTTTTCTTCATAAGATTGCATCAAAGCATCAACGATATGTTTAGTAAACGCTTTATTTCGACAATAAGCATGAGGAGAATTTAGCACAGATTGCAACAAGGAAATACAATCTATCAAAGAGCAATTATCATAATTAAATTCCTTGAAATCCAAAATAGTGGGTTCATTAATATTTAAAGTTTTGACTTCTTCAATCCCACTTTTAACAATTTTAGCATCAAGATCTAAAAACTCCGAATTTTTGGAACGCCGTCTAGGCAAAGGTGGATCATATTCAGTCCCATCATTATCAAGATTCATATTGCAAAACAAAGATTTAATAGGGGACACATCTATAACTTTTAGATCTTCATCTTTATTTTCATGGAAACTAGAAGAACATGCTTTTATAAAGCAATCTTTCTTACCACGCATCCTAGCGGTTCTTTCTTTGCACTCATAAATGGAAATTCTCATGGATTTGAGAGACTCATTGATATCATTCTTAGGTGGATTAGATCTAAGTTTCAAAGAATCAACATCAAGAGACGTTCCTAGCCAACTCATCAATCTTAAGCAAATTTTTTTCAATCAAAGCATTGAAATTCTTTTCCGATGTAATAAATTCTTTAATGTTAGATTCAAAATCAGAGGGCATCTTATTATAATTTCCGTAAGAATTGTTGTAGGAATTACAATAATTATTAGAGGAATTACTAGGATACGGCCTAGGATTAAAGTTTCCTCTATATGCGTTGTTACCAAAATTATTCCTACCAATAAAATTCACATCCATAGATTCATTATTATTCTCAATCAAAGTAGACAAAGGAATATCATTAGGATCAGAAGAAACACTTTTATTAGCAAATAATTTCATAAGTGCATCCATCTTTCCACTCAAAACATTAATTTCTTCTATCGCATGCACTTTCTTATTAGTAGATCTTTCAGTGTGCCATTGAGAATAATTAACCATAATATTATCTAGGAGTTTATTAGCTTCTCCTAAAGTGATTTCCATAAAAGTGCCTCCCGCGCCCGAATCTAAAAGATTTCTAGAAGCAAAATTCAATCCGGCATAAATTTTTTGTATAATCATCCACAAATTCAAGCCATGTGTAGGGCAATTACGTATCATTAATTTCATCCTCTCCCAAGCTTGTGCAACATGTTCATGATCAAGTTGCTTAAAATTCATAATATCGTTTCTAAGAGAGATAATCTTAGCGGGAAGAAAATACTTACAGATAAAAGCATCTTTGCACTTATTCCAATAATCAATACTATTTTTAGGCAAAGACGAAAACCAAGCTTTAGCACGATCTCTAAGCGAAAAAGGAAATAACTTCAATTTAACAATATCATTATCCACATCTTTCTTCTTTTGCATATCACACAAATCAACGAAGCTATTTAGATGGGTAGCAGCATCTTCACTAGGAAGGCCGGCGAATTGATCTTTCATGACAAGATTCCATAAAGCAGTATTGATTTCACAAGATTCAGTATCGGTAAGAGGAGCAATCGGAGTGCTAAGGAAATCATTGTTGTTGGTATTGCTAAAGTCACACAATTTAGTATTATCTTGAGCCATTGTGACAAGCAAGCAATCCAACACACGAGCAAACAAGAGACATGCAAAAAGAGGCAAATAGAGAAAGAGAGGGAGGATGGAGAGAGAGGGCGAATAAAACGGCAAGGGTGAAGTGGGGGAGGGAAAAACGAGAGGCAAATGGCAAATAATTTAATGCGGGAGATAAGGGTTTGTGATGGGTACTTGGTGTGTTGACTTTTGCATAGACCTCCTTGGCAACGGCACCAGAAATCCTTCTTGCTACCTCTTGAGCACTTGCGTTGGTTTTCCCTTGAAGAGGAAAGGGTGATGCAGCAAAGTAGCATAAGTATTTCCCTCAGTTTTTGAGAACCAAGGTATCAATCCAGTAGGAGGCCACGCACGAGTCCCTCGCACCTACACAAACAAATAAATCCTCGCAACCAACGCGATAAGGGGTTGTCAATCCCTACAATCCCTACATGGTCACTTACGAGAGTGAGATCTGATAGATATGATAAGATAATATTTTTGGTATTTTTATGATAAAGATGCAAAGTAAAATAAAAGGCAAAAAAATAACTAAGTATTGGAAGATTAATATGATGGAAGATAGACCCAGGGGCCATAGGTTTAACTAGTGGCTTCTCTCAAGAGCATAAGTATTCACGGTGGGTAAAAAAATTACTGTTGAGCAATTGCCAGAATTGAGCATAGTTATGAGAATATCTAGGTATGATCATGTATATAGGCATCACATCCGAGACAAGTAGACCGACTCCTGCCTGCATCTACTACTATTACTCCACACATCGACCGCTATCCAGCATGCATCTAGAGTATCAAGTAACGCTTTAAGCAAGATGACATGATGTAGAGTTATAAACTCATACAATATGAAATAAACCCCATCTTGTTATCCTCGATGGCAACAATACAATACGTGCCTTGCTGCCCCTACTGTCACTGGGAAAGGACACCGCAAGATTGAACCCAAAGCTAAGCACTTCTCCCATTGCAAGAAAGATCAATCTAGTAGGCCAAACCAAACTGATAATTCGAAGAGACTTGCAAAGATAAACCAATCATACATAAAAGAATTCAGAGGAGAATCAAATATTGTTCATAGATAATCTGGATCATAAACCCACAATTCATCGGATCTCGACAAACACACCGCAAAAGAAGATTACATCACATAGATCTCCAAGAAGATCGAGGAGAACTTTGTATTGAGATCCAAAGAGAGAGAAGAAGCCATCTAGCTAATAACTATGGACCCGTAGGTCTGAAGTAAACTACTCACACATCACCGGAGAGGCCATGGAGTTGATGTAGAGGCCCTCCGTGATCAATGCCCCCTCCGGCGGAGCTCCGGAAAAGGCCGCAAGATGGGATCTCTTGGGTACAAAAGGTTGCGGCGGTGGAATTAGGTTTTCATGGTGCTCCTGGATGTTTGGGGGGTACGTGGATATATATAGGAGGAAGAAGTACGTCGGTGGAGCAACGGAGGGCCCACGAGGGTGGAGGGTGCGCCCAGGGGGGTAGGCATGCCCCCTGCCTCATGGCTTCCTCCGTTGTTTCTTGACGCCCACTCCAAGTCTCCTGGATCACGTTTGTTGAGAAAATCACATTCCCAAAGGTTTCATTCCGTTTGGATTCCGTTTGATATTCCTTTTCTTCGAAACCCTAAAATAGGCAAAAAAACAACAATTTGGGTTAGGCCTCGGGTTTGTAGGTTAGTCCCAAAAATGGTATGAAAGTGTAAAATAAAGCCCATTGACATCCAAAATAGATAATATAATAGCATGGAGCAATCAAAAATTATAGATACATTGGAGACGTATCAGGGAGCACAACCCACCAAGGCGCTAGGAGGCCCAAGCGCGCCCTGGTGGGTTGTGCCCACCTCGGGTGCCTCCCGGACCGCCTCTTTGCTCTATAAATACCCCAATATTCCCAAAACCCTAGGGATGTCGATGATATATTGATCCAGCCGGCGCAGAGTCCAGAACCACCAGATCCAATCTAGACACCATCTCGGATGGGGTTCACCACCTCCACTCGTGCCTCTCCGATGATGTGTGAGTACTTCTTTGTAGACCTTCGGGTCCGTAGTTAGTAGCTAGATGGCTTCATCTCTCTCTCTTGATTCTCAATACAATGGTCTCTTGGATATCCATATGATGTAACTCTTTTGGGATGTGTTTTTTGGGATCCGATGAACTTTGAGTTTATGATCAGATCTATCTCTTTTTTATATCCATGAAAGTATTTGAGTTTCTTTGATCTATTTTATGCATGATTGATTATAGCCTCGTATTTCTTCTCCGATATTTGGGTTTTGTTTGGCCAACTTGATATATTTATCTTGCAATTGGAAGAGGTGCTTTGTAGTGGGTTCGATCTTACGGTGCTTGATCGCATTGACGGAAGGGGAACCGACACGTATGCATCATTTCTACTAAGGATAAAACGATGGGGTCTATCTCTACATACATAGATCTTGTCTACATCATGTCATCGTTCTTATTGTTACTCTGTTTCTCCATGAACTTAATACACTAGATGCATGCTGGATAGCGGTCGATGTGTGGAGTAATAGTAGTAGATGCAGGCAGGAGTCGGTCTACTAATCTTGGACATGATGCCTATGTAATGATCATTGCCTGGATATCGTCATGAGTATTTAAAGTTATATCAATTACCCAACAGTAATTTGTTCACCCACCATTTGCTATTTTTTGAGAGAGAAGCCACAAGTGAAACCTACGGGCCCCGGGTCTCTTTCTCATATTATTTGCCTTTGCGATCTATTTTCCTTTGCGTTTATTTTCAGATCTGCTAAACCAAAAACCTAAAAATACTTTGCTACAATTTATTCTTATTTATTTATTTATTTGGCGTTATATCTATCAATCTACTACAAATTTACCTCACGTCCATTTGCCTATCTTGAGGCGCCGTACCCCGGAAGGTACTGACAACCCCTTTAACACGTCGGGTTGCGAGAAGTTGTTATTTGTGTGCACGTGTTGTTTACGTTGTGTTGCTTGGTTCTCTTACTGGTTTGATAACCTTGGTTTCACATCTGAGGGAAATACCTACCTCCGCTGTGCTGCATCATCACTTCCTCTTTTGGGAAATACTGACTAACTTCAAGCGACATTAAGGACGCCTCTGATGACGAGCCAGCGCCACCCTCCTCTTCCTCCGTGGTACCCTACCCCTATGCTCCACCCTCTATGGTGCATTGCACCCTGACCATTGGTGAGGCCCGTGCCCATTATATGCACATGGTGCAAGAAGAGCGGGAGGAGCAGTTCCGGGAAGTGCATGCCTACGCCAAATACAACCACAACCTCCTCCAGGAGCATCTGCAGGTGGACGAGCAGGTCGCCACCGGCAGGGCGGTCGCGCCGGACGCTGGCCTGGTGGAGCAGGAGGCGCTGCTCGAGTCCTACTGGTCCGCCCGCAAGATTCGCCTTGCCAGTTGGCGGTACTGGCAGCGGGTGGCGGAGGTGGCGGCTGCCGGCATGGAGTGCGACGATGACGCGGGCGATGTGTTGTTCGACGACACCAACAAGGAGGACATCGCCGAGACTGCACCCTGGCACCACGACCACTAAGAAGCCGACACGTCTGCGGGTGTCGCCGGTGCAAGGAAGAGTTGTGCACGGTAGGTCACCACCGCTTGTGTCCCGGGAAGGCCACCGCTCCTCCCTTCCTGTCGACGCCAAGCTTGGTGGGCTCAACATCTTCAGCCGATTAGTCGCTTGGCGGCGACGTGGAGTCAGACAGCTTCAGTTCCTGGGGCTCCGAAGGCGGAGGTCATGGAGGCGGAGCTGGAGAGCACGATGGCGGAGCTGGAAAAGGTGAAGCGTCTGTTCTCCGAGGCGGAGCTGGAAAAGGTGAAGATTTTGTTCTCTTGGTTCAATGCCGGACACAGGTACAGGACGCCGGCGATCATTTAGATTAGGTATTAATTATATCCCAGAGCCCGCTTAGGACCGCTTTGATTATTTGTAATGAAAGTAGTCATGTTTATATGAAATCTGTGATGTTTGTATGAAATCCGGCCATGTTTGCACGAATTTCGTCCGGTTAGTTTGAGTTGTTCTCAAAATGTATGCGACTAGCGTTGGATGGCTGCCTCCCGCATCCATGTCCATCGACTGGTCCCCCCTGTCCGCGGTCGGATGCAGAGTTTTTTGTGGGTTGCCGTTGGAGATGCCCTTATAGCTCCAATTATGTTCTGCAATCTTGGCTCAGAGAACCACGCAGCTCTAGCAAAGTTGCAGAGGAAGGATAAGGGCGTGTTTGTTTCAAGTTTTGAACAGTAGCTGCATTGCATATACTTCTCAACCCAGCCTGGTTGAGCAAAAACAACCCCAAATGCGTCATCTGCAAGTTGTTTGGTTGCCTGCATCTAGGGTCCCTGCATTAGGTAATACGCAAGTGCAGTTTGTTTGGTTGCTTGCATTGGCCCAAGAGGCACATGAACACGACATTTGGTTGCATACGGCGTACATGGTGTGCTTACCTTGTACCCTAGTTGGTGAGCTTACCCACAATGATCACACCTAGCACACCAATGCCACATCACAGCAATGGTGATGAACTGGGCGAAGATGATGAAGTTCTTTAGCTTCAGCCCAAACTTACGATCCACCTTAGCACCTTCCACTTTGACACCTCCAACCTTGCCACTGTCAACACTGCCGCCTCCGTGCTTTCGCACCCAGTCGGAGTAAGCTTGCTCTACTGCCTGCCTAGTCTTGAACCCTCTATGGATGTTGTTGCTATAGATGCCACTTGTGCACTAGCTTCTTCCCATGAATTGTAAACCCCTGGAGACTTACCGATGAACACGGCATACCACTTGCCCTAGCAATGCACAAGAGCAAGAGTTGAAGCAGAAAATAATTGGAGCACACAAGTAGCAAGCAAAGTAGCACACAAACAATAATGGAGCAGAAGAGAAGAATTAAAGCAGGCATGATCATATGGCATAGCAAGTTCTACCTAGCACTACCATGGTGTTATCCTACCACCACATCCCAAAGAGGGTGTTGTCCTACCACCACAAGTTCACCATCATCGTGAGGGCTTAGTATGTACCACCTCACCAAAATATACAGACCATCAAATAGTTTTCTAGCCCTAGCTACACAAAATGTACATCGTCATCATCATCGTCGTCGCCACCGCCATCGCCGTCGAGGATCATGCACACTCACAGGCAGCACTATTGTAGTAGTTGTGCTTGCCTAGGCAGCTCCTAAGCCATAGCACCCTGTGAGCATCTGCCATGGCAATGAACCCAACACCATGGGCCTTGTTGTCAAGCAGGTGGCTGAGAGCTGCCATGAGAGCCTCGTCGCTGAAGCCACTCTGGGTCATGACAGCGCCATACAGGTCAGGCTAGACGTCGAGGGACTTGCTCCCTGGTAGCTATTGCCACCTCCTTCACCGCCTCAGTCATGCTGCAAAAGACATTGATCTCCTCCTCCATCAGGCCTCCTCTCTTCCTCTTCCTATCATGGACGGGGTCAAATGGCTTGTCGAAGGGCTTCTCGAAGGGCTTGTCAGGGCCATCAAGGACCTCGACGTCCGCGGTCCCATGGAAGTCTGGCATGGGAGAACCAAGAGGCTCCCCCGAGCCCATGGCATGCTTCCTAGTTGCTAGTCCGAAGGAGAAGATGTGATGCATCTGGCTGTAGTTCTGTATGGGTGTGTGATAACCCACAAGTATAGGGGATCGCAACAGTTTTCGAGCGTAGAGTATTCAACCCAAACTTATTGATTCGACACAAGGGGAGCCAAAGAATATTCTCAAGTATTTGCAGCTGAGTTGTCAATTCAACCACACCTGGATAACTTAATATCTGCAGCAAAGTGTTTAGTAGCAAAGTAATATGATAGTAGTGGTAACGATAGCAAAAGTAATATTTTTGGGTTTTATAGTGATTGTAACAGTAGCAACGGAAAAGTAAATAAGCGAAGAACAATATATGGAAAGCTTGTAGGCATTGGATCGGTGATGGAGAATTATGTCGGATGCGATCGATCATGTAACAGTCATAACATAGGGTGACACAGACCTAGCTCTAGTTCATCAATGTAATGTAGGCATGTATTCCGAATATAGTCATACGTGCTTATGGAAAAGAATTTGCATGACATCTTTTGTCCTACCCTCTCGTGCCAGTGGGGTCCTATTGGAAACTAAGGGATATTAAGGCCTCCTTTTAATAGAGTACCAGACCAAGGCATTAACACATAGTGAATGCATGAACTCCTCAAACTACAGTCATCACCGGTAATGATCCCGATTATTTTCACTTCGGGGTTAACGGATCATAACACATAATAGGTGACTATAGACTTGCAAGATAGGATCAAGAACTCTCATATATTGATGAAAACATAATAGGTTTAGATCTGGAATCATGGCACTCGGGCCCTAGTGACAAGCATTAAGCATAGCAAAGTGTTCTCATCCCATGAGGCGCCGCTAAGGTCTCTCAGCTTGGACACTTGGATCCATCGACCTCTCCACTTCCTCAGGTGGTTGTACACCTGGGTGGCGGGTTAGTTCCATTCAACTCTGCACAAAAGTAACACCATGGTAATTCTGCTGAAAACAGCGTCAGTCCGGTTTAGTTCCATTCAAATCATGCAAGTTAGAATCCAAAACAAGGGCAAAAGTGTTTGGAAAAGTAGATACAACAGAGACGTATCAACTCCCCCAAGCTTAAACCTTTGCTTGTCCTCAAGAAATTCAGTTGATAAACTGAAAGTGATAAAGAAAAACTTTTACGAACTCTGTTTGCTCTTGTTCTTGTAAATATGTAAAGCCAGCATTCAAGTTTTCAGCAAAGATTATGAACTAACCATATTCACAACAACATTTTGGTCTCATGTTTACTAATATCAATGACATAATCAACTAGCGAGCAATAATAATAAATCTCGGATGACAACACTTTCTAAAAAAAATCATAATATGATATAACAGGATGGTATCTCGCTAGCCCTTTCTGAGACCGCAAACATAAATGCAGAGCACCTTTAAAGATCAAGGACTGACTAGACATTGTAATTCATGGTAAAAGAGATCTAGTCAAGTCATACTCAATGTAAACCAATAGTAATGGACAAGGTTGTCAGAATCGCGATTTTGAATCGGATCGGAGTTCTGATGGTAGGATCGCAAATCGTAGAATCTTCACTATCAGGATCGTAAAAACATAAATTCTATGAACTAAAATCGTAGAATCAGAGGGGTTAGTTTAGATCGTAAAGTCGTAGAATCGTATAACAGAATCGCGATTCTGACAACCTTGGTAATGGATGCAAATGACAGCCATGCTCTCCAACTGGTGCTTTTTAATAAGAAGATGATGACTCAACATAAAGTAAATAGATAGGCCCTTCGCAGAGGGAAGCATGGATTTGTAGAGGTGCCAGAGCTCAGTTTTGAAATAGATATGAATAATATTTTGAGCAGTATACTTTCATTGTCAACATAACAACCGAGAGATCTCGATATCTTCCATGCTACACACATTATAGGCGGTTCCCAAGCAGAATGGTAAAGTTTATACTCTCCCACCACCAACAAGCATCAATCCATGGCTTGCCCGAAACAACGGGTGCCTCCAACTAACAACAATCCTGGGGGAGTTTTGTTTGCAATTATTTTTATTTGATTTTCTTAAAGCATGGGACTGGGCATCCCGGTGACCAGCCATTTTCTCGTGAGTGAGGAGTGGAGTCCACTCCTCTTCAGAATAACCCGCCTAGCATGGAGGATACAGACAACCCTAGTTGATACATGAGCTATTCGAGCATACAAAACAGAACGTTTATTTGAAGGTTTAGAGTTTGGCACATACAAATTTACTTGGAACGGCAGGTAGATACCGTATATAGGTAGGTATGGTGGACTCATATGGAACAACTTTGGGGTTTATGGAATTGGATGCACAAGCAGTATTCCCACTTAGTACAAGTGAGACTAGAAAAAGACTCGGAAGCGACCAGCTAGAGAGCGATAACAGTCATGAACATGCATTATAATTAATCAACACTGAATGCAAGCATGAGTAGGATATAATGCACCATGAACATAAATATCGTAGAGGCTATGTTGATTTTCTTTCAATTACATGCGTGAACATGTGCCAAGTCAAGCCACTCGAACCGTTCAAAAGAGGATACCACCCTATCATACCACATCACAACCATTTTAATAACATGTTGGCACGCAAGGTAAACCATTATAAACTCCTAGCTAATTGTAGCGACCCGACTCGGTAAGAGTCGAAGTCTCTGTGCTTACCGTGCTAGTCCCTGGATCGACTTGCTAGCACACACAGTACTCGATGAAATAACAGAAATAACACACATCTCTTTATTACATCGATAGTCCAGGAGCAATACATTTATTACAAAATAGGGCATAGAGTCAATAAGCAAATACTGCGGAAGCAAAGAAGTAAATGAGTCCAACTCCACGAGCAAGGTTGAGTGTAGAACATCGACCTATCGCACCTTATTCCTCGTCGGATATATCTGCAACGTGATAAGTTGCAGCCAAATGGGTCAGTACATTGAATGTACTGGCAAGTCACATCATAGTGTAATGAACATACTTTTATATGCAATTTGGCTGGTGGAAAGCTCTAAGTTTAGTTTTTGCATAAAGCTAGTTTTTCCCTATTAGAAAAGATGTTATTCTACTACTACACATTTGCATAGGATGAGTTGGCAAACCCAACTCCATCCGTCCCCAAGGTTCATTTAAAACCCAACTTTTTAATTAAAGGTGAGGAGATCTCCCGGCATTTCCACTACTAGATGCTCAAGTTGTCCGTAACCGGGGACATGGCTAATCGATTAGGTTGAAACTCTGCAGAGGTTGTGCACTTTTCCCCACAAGACTCGACCACCTCCATGATCGGAAGATCGAGACATAGCCTTTCGAAAATGTTCCCCCTTAACCCACGGATAGGCCGGTACACCTACATCATTCTACATCTGCTAGCCCATCCCGGAAGGGGTCACACTAACTACTCAACTAAGCCAGAGCCCATATTGGCCTGTGGCTGCACACATAAGCTTCTAGACATGGGAATACGATTGATCTCTTTGAGCCTGAGCGGACGGTCCACTAGTGGTGCACCACCATGGATTTCCCATGCGTGCCCCACTGTACTTCGCCACCATTCCCACAAGTTTCCGCCCAGGTAGTTCATTATTTAACTTAGGTCCTATTTACTACATTTTCACTCAGACCTCACAATGATCACTCCCCAATCCACGTCTACTTAGCATAGCAACATGAAGTAAAATGATGGTGACAAAGTTATATGGTTCAGACCTACCTCAATGAACTACTGGGTGAAAAGTAAAGTCATGTGGCACCAGTTTCCTACCATGCAGTCCTACCGCAAAGAACTAGGTGCATAATAAAAACATACGTAATGAAACATGATCAAGATGCAACTTGCCTTGGTACTACTGGTTGAATTCTAAAGACTGATAATATTCTGCTTCGCACTCCGGGCAATCTATCGCAAAGAAGATAAACAAACATAAGCAACATTCCAGAGACCAAAAGAACATGCATAGCAAAAAGTCTCGGAAAAACCAAATGAACATACAACACACTAAGCTACTACAGAAATATTCTAAGTGCAAAAAAACATAGTCCTATGGTTCAAAGAGTGATGTGAAACATAGTGCATACTATGCATACTAGTAAAAATATTAAAGGGCGGGATCTAGTGTGTGAAAATTATTGTGACAAAGGTCCAGGTGATAGGGCTTTGCTACGGTGACAGCATGCAAAAGGAATCAACTTAATCAGAGCTACGGTTTGGGAGATATGGATATTTGAAGTTCGAATTCGAATCTGAATAAATTCAAATTTGAATCTGACAAAAGTTTGCAAAAACTATGCTACTGGATAGATCTAAACAAAAGAATTTGCCGCTGGTTTCATCGAGTTTGGATCTACGGTTAAAAAGTTATGGCTAATCTAAGATCAGGGACTAATCTGCTATTTACAGGGACTAAATGGTGAAGAAAACTACTGCAAACAGGTCCCTGGCCATGTGGCGGCTCCTGGCTGGCCGAGCAGCGTCCGCTGCGGAGGCTATATGGCGAACGGCCGCTAAATAAAAAAACAACGGCGGTGGCTAATTAAAGAAAACCGATGCTTGGTTTAAATAAACCGCACGGTCTAATCTAATCTGGGCCGCGTACGGTTAAAAACTATGTTAACCGCGTACCTGTTCGCAAAACAAAAAAAGGACCTAATCTAATCTGGGCCGTGGATCTTCGATCTAACGAACGAGGGGAGATGCGGCGGCTTACAGTGGCTGGCGACGTCGGCGACGAGCAGAGGACGGCGGCGCGGCGTCGGTGACGGAGGGGGCGGTGGCTGCGGTGGTCCTCGGCATCGGGGAAGAAGACGGGGAGGTGCGGCGCGGCTTGGGCATCCGGATGGTGGCGTCGGGGTGCGTCGGCGGCGTCCGAACGGGGCGGGGCGAAGATGGCAGCCTTCGGTGCTCCGGCGGCTCCGGCGTCAATGGTGCGGCGTCTCCGATGGAACCTAGGGGAGGAAAAGGTGTCAAACGGGTGTGTTTTGCCGCGGGGAGCCATTTGACGAAGAAGGGGAGGCCAAGGTGGCTTACTGGCAACGGAAAGGACGACTGAGCGGCGCGGCTCCGGCGAGATGCAAACGGCGACAGCGGCGTCTAAGGGCGGCGTGGGGAGAAGCGGGACAACGAGGTCAACAGAGGGGAGCTCGGGGCATTTATAGGCGAGGGGAGGGCGTGCGGGTGCCGCGGATATGCATTATCCGCGAGGGCCTCGCCCGGCGGTTGCGGGAGCGCGGCAGCGAGCTCACCCGAGCGGGGAAAGCGGGAGGTTGGGGACGAGCTAACGAGCGGGGCCCGCCTGGCAGCGACAGCGAGAGGAGTGAGCGAGAGGGGGCGCGGGCGGTCGACCGGTGCAAGAGGGTTTTGGGCGCGCGGGTGCTGGGTCACTGGCCTTGGGCCAAAATGGCCAGCTGGGCCGGTCGGGCGCTCCTGGGCCGAACCTAGTTTCGGTCCAGGTTGCGTGCGTGTGTTTTTTTTAACAGGAGACCAAAATGTTCATAACTAATTCAATTGAATTAATAAAAACACCAAATTAATTTCTAAAATAACTACATAATATTTAGAGCCTAATGAACATTAACTTAAGCACAGAACATTTTGAAAATAATTTTCCTAATGCAACTAATGCACTTTTTGCAAATAAAATAAATACCAAACAACTCCAAAACTTAAAGTAATAGTCAAAATAAAATTTTCCACTCTTTTTATATTTTGAGGAAGTCATCTTATCCCCTCTCATTTGTTTTTCTCGAGTGGAAAACTATTATTTGAATATTTCAAAAACTCCAAAATGCTAAGAAATATGTGATGCATTGAATGATTCTATTAACATCCAAATTTAATAAAATTGGGATGTTACACTAATTAAGCATGGCATAAGCAACTACAATCTCTAATTGTCATTGCAAACATGTTTCTTTCATAATAGACTGAATCAGGAATGATGGTCTAATCATATTTACAAAAACAAGAGAGGTCGAGTTCATACCAGCTTTTCTCATCTCAATCAGTTCATCATATATCATCATTATTTCCTTTCACTTGCATGACCGAATAGTGTGGATAATAATAATAGTGCACGTGCATTGAACTAAGCTGGAATCTGCAAGCATTCAATTCAAGAGAGAAGGCAAGGTAATATAGGCTCTTTGTTGGATCAACAATAATGCATATGAGAGTGATACGTCTCCGTCGTATCTACTTTTCCAAACACTTTTGCCCTTGTTTTGGACACTAATTTGCATGATTTGAATGGAACTAACCTGGACTAACGCTGTTTTCAGCAGAATTGCCATGGTGTTTTTTGTGTGCAAAAACAAAAGTTCTCGGAATGACCTGAAACTCCGCGGAGCGTATTTTTGGAAATAATAAAAAATACTGGCAAAAGATCAAGGCCAGGGGGCCCACACCCTAGACACGAGTGTGGGGGTCACGCCTGCCCCCCTGGGCGCGCCCCCTACCTCGTGGGCCCCCTGGAGCTCCTTCGACCTCAACTCCAACTCTATATATTCACTTTCGGGGAGAAAAAAATAGAGGAGAAGGATTCATCGCGTTTTACGATACAGAGCCGCCGCCAAGCCCTAAAACCTCTCGGGAGGGCTGATCTGGAGTCCGTTCGGGGCTCCGGAGAGGGGAATCCGTCGCCGTCGTCATCATCAACCATCCTCCATCACCAATTTCATGATGCTCACTGCCATGCGTGAGTAATTCCATCGTAGGCTTGCTGGACAGTGATGGGTTGGATGAGATTTATCATGTAATCGAGTTAGTTTTGTTAGGGTTTGATCCCTAGTATCCACTATGTTCTGAGATTGATGTTGCTATGACTTTACTATGCTTAATGCTTGTCACTAGGGCCCGAGTGCCATGATTTCAGATCTGAACCTATTATGTTTTCATGAATATATGTGAGTTCTTGATCCTATCTTGCAAGTCTATAGTCACCTTCTATGTGTTATGATCCGGCAACCCCGAAGTGACAATAATCGGGACCACTCCCGGTGATGCCCGTAGTTTGAGGAGTTCATGTATTCACTATGTGTTAATGCTTTGGTCCGGTACGCTATTAAAAGGGGGCCTTAATATCCCTTAGTTTCCACTAGGACCCCGCTGCCACGGGAGGGTAGGACAAAAGATGTCATGCAAGTTCATTTCCATAAGCATGTATGACTATATTCGGAATACATGCCTACATTACATTGATGAATTGCAGCTAGTTCTGTGTCACCCTAGGTTCTGACTGTTACATGATGAACCGCATCCAGCATAATTGTCTCACCGATCCATTGCCTACGAGCTTTCCACATATTGTTCTTCTCTTATTTTACTTTTCCGTTGCTATTGCTATCATCACTACAAAATACCAAAAACATTACTTTTGCTACCGTTACCACTACTATCATATTACTTTGCTACTAAATACTTTGCTGCAGATATTAAGTTTCCAGGTGTGGTTGAATTGACAACTCAACTGCTAATACCTGAGAATATTCTTTGGCTCCCCTTGTGTCGAATCAATAAATTTGCGTTGAATACTCTACCCTCGAAAACTGTTGTGATCCCCTATACTTGTGGGTTATCAAGACTATTTTCTGCCACCGTTGCCGGGGAGCATAGCTCTATTATTTGAGTCACTTGGGATTTATATCTGCTTTTCATTATGAAGAACTTGAAAGATCCAAGAACCAAGATTTATCCCTCAACTACGAGGGGAGGCAAGGAACTGCCATCTAGATCTGCACTTGATTCACCTTCTGTTTTGAGTAAGCTTGCGACACCTAAACCTGCTTCTGCTATTCATTCTGATATGTGGCATGTTATTGATGATGCCATTTCTGCTATGCATGATACTTATGATGAAAGTACTTCTATGCTTGATACTACTGTGCCACTTGGTGAATTTCTTGATGAACAACTTGCTAGTGTTAGAGAGAATGAAATTATTGAAACTAATAATATTGATGAAAGTGATGATGAAGACTCTCCCCCTAATAAATATGAATTGCCTGTTGTTCATGAGGATTATGTTATGGATGAAGAAGCTACTAGAGCTATTTTAGCTTGTAATGATAGAAGTGAACTAAAGAGGTTATTAGCTAAATGGAAGCAGCAATCCCTTAATGCTAGAATGAAACCTGACCCTGCTTTTGCTACTTCACCTATCTATGTTACTGATATGGATTATGAATTCTCTGTTGATCCTGATATAATTACTTTGGTTGAACCTGGTCCTTTTTATCGCTATGAATCTGAAATTGTTGTGGCACATCTTAGTAAATTAAATTATATAGCCACCTTGTTCACTAATGATGAGAGAACTCGCTACTTTTATATCCTTAAAATATTTTCGTTCTCATTAAAGGGTGATGCTAAGATATGGTCTAATTCTCTTGATCTTGGTTGTGTGCGTAGTCCCCAGGATACGATTTATTACTTCTCTGCTAAATATTTCCCTGCTCATAAGAAACAAGCTGCCTTAAGGGATATATATAATTTTATGCAAATTGAAGAAGAGAGTCTCCCACAAGCTTGGAGGAGGCTTCTCCAATTACTTAATGCTTTGCCTGATCACCCTCTTAAGAAAAATGAAATAGTTGCTATCTTTTATAATGGACTAACCGATGCTTCCAGAGATTACCTGGATAGTTGTGCTAGTTTTGTTTTCAGGGAAAGAACACCGAATGAAGCTGAAATTCTATTAAACAATATGTTGACTAATGAAAATAATTGGACACTTCCTGAGCCTATTCCTAAACCAACTCCGAAGAAGAGAGGTGTTCTATTTCTCAGTCCTGAAGATATGCAAGAGGCAAAGAAATCCATGAAAGAAAAGGGTATTAAAGCTGAAGATGTTAAGAATTTACCTCCTATTGAAGAAATACATGGTCTTAATTTACCGCCTGTCGAAGAAATGCATAATTTTAATCCATCTCCTATTGAAGAAATACATGGTCTTGATAACCCGACACAGGTAGTAAAGGTAAATTCTCTCTATATATACGATAAAGCTGAAATCCCATTTACTAAGTTTGCTAGCCCATGCTTAGATGAGTTTGATAAATTTATGGTTAAGCAAGAAGACTTCAATGCTTATTTTGGTAGAGAATTAAAACGCAGTGCTGATATGCTTGAACACTTGGGTGATTATATGGCTAATGTCAAAGGTGAACTTAAACTTATTAGTAAACATGCTTCTATGGTTACCACTCAAGTAGAACAAGTACTTAAAGCTCAAAATGATTTGCTCACTAAATTGAATAGTAAGAATGATGATTTTCCTGTTAGAGTGGCTACTAGAACTGGTAAAATGACTCGGGAACCTTTGTATCCTAAAGGCCACCCTAAGAGAATTGAGCAAGATTCTCAGAGAAATAATATAGATGCACCTAGTCCTTCTAAAAGGAAGAAAAAGAAAAATGATAGGACTTTGCATGCTTCTAGTGAACCTATTACTGAAACACCTGAGAATCCAAATGATATTTCTATTTCTGATGCTGAAACACAATCTGGTAATGAACCTGAAACTAGTGATAATGTTAATGATAATGTTCATGTTGATGCTCAACCTAGCAATGATAATGATATAGAAATTGAACCTGTTGTTGATCTTGATAACCCACAATCAAAGAATCAACGTTATGATAAGAAAGACTTTGTTGCTAAGAAACACGGTAAAGAAAGAGAACCATGGGTTCAGAAACCCATGCCTTTTCCTCCAAACCATCCAAGAAAAAGGATGATCAGGATTTTGAGTGCTTTGCTGAAATGATTAGACCTATCTTTTTGCGTATGCGATTAACTGATATGCTCAAAATGAATCCTTATGCTAAGTATATGAAAGATATTGTTACAAATAAAAGGAAGATACCGGAAGCTGAAATTTCCACCATGCTTTCTAATTATACTTCTAAGGGTGGAATACCAAAGAAACATGGAGATCCAGGAGTACCCACTATACCATGCTCCATTAAAAGAAACTATGTTAAAACTGCTTTATGTGATCTCGGAGCCGGTGTTAGTGTTATGCCTCTCTGTTTATATCGTAGGCTTGATTTGAATAAGTTGATACCTACTGAAATTCTTTGCAAATGGATGATAAATCAACTGCTATACCTATCGGTATTTGTGAGGATGTGCCTGTTGTGGTTGCAAACGTTACTATTTTAATGGACTTTGTTATTCTTGATATTCCCGAGGACGATAGTATGTCTATTATTCTTGGAAGACCCTTTTTGAATACTGCAGGGGCTGTTATTGGTTGCAACAAAGGCAATATCACTTTTTATGTTAATGGTAATGAGCATACGGTACACTTTCCGAGGAAACAACCTCAAGTCCACAGTATCAATTCTATTGGAAAAATTCCATTGATTATTTTTGGAGGTTTTTAATTTCCTCTTCCTACTGTCAAGAAGAAATATGATATTCTAATTATTGGGGATGTGCATATCCCCGTTGAGGTAACCTAGTGTCATTCAAAAATTCTACAGTTCCATGTTATTCAGAATGAGTTTGTTAACAAGACTTGATCAACCTTGTTAATGGATTCCTTTTGATGATCATGAGATGGATGAAGTTAGAAAACACAACTCTCTGTACCCTCTTTTTACTTTCTGTTATTTATATTAAATAAAATAAAAATAGCATTTTTGTCTGTTATCTGAATTATCCGTGCAATATAAAAATACCCCGAAAATAAAAGTTCTCCAAATGCCCTAAAATTTAAATATGATTTTTTCTGGAATATTTGAGAATATATGGCACTGAGAACACAACATGGGGGCATCCACCTAGCCACGAGGGTGGAGGGCGCGCCCCCTGCCTCGTGGGCCCACGCTGGACCTCCTCCACTTATTCCTGCACCCACACACTCATTCTTCCTCCCACAAACACCATCATCCAGCTCAAGCACGAGTTCTAGCTCATTTTGCTGCGATTTTCGATCTCCTTGCTCAAAGCACCTCTCACAAAACTGCTTTGGGGGATTGTTCCTTGGTATGTGACTCCTCCATTGGTCCAATTAGTTTTTGTTCTAGTGCTTTATTCATTACATATTTTTGCTACTTAGGTGACCCTGTTCTTGAGCTTGCATGTCAAATTTATATGGTTCCAAGTAGTTCTAATGCATGATATAGACTCTAGGCACTTGTAGGAGTAGTTGCTATCAATTTTGTTGAGTTTGGTTCACTTTTATTTCAAGTTACTAAAAATTTCAGAATTTTTTAGAAAATAATGAAGAGATTTTTAAGGGGCTCATCGAGCCGAAGCTCGAAGGAAAAGCAAAAGGAAGAAGCAAAAAATCCCAAATATAATCTGCCTCGCATCGCGGAGGTTCGGCCGTGTGAATGGCCTTGTGATGATTTCTTGAGAGAAGCCGGGATTTATTATGATTTATATGAATTGGCTGAGAATGCAGGCCTCACCGCCTTCCTCCATGACCAGCGCGAACAGTATCTCTTACTCACCAATATCTTTGTGCAAAACTTTCATTTCCATGCTAGGAGCTCACCACCTACGGTGGAGTTTTATTTATATGATGAGCATAAGGAGATGTCACTTCGTGATTTTTGTTGGGTTTGTTTGATCCCTTTCGACAGCATCATAGAAGAACCACATCGTGGCGATGTGGATGGGTTTATTGATACCATCATTGTAGGGGAAACAAGAAAGGTTTCCGATGCACGAACTACTAGCATACACTTTCCTGTTCTATGTTACTTTGCTATATTTGCTAGTAGATGCTTAATTGGGCGCGGAAACTGTGGAAACCTGAGTGCCCCTGATATTTTTATTTTGTGCCACGCCTTATTTCGTGATGATACATTCAGCATGGGTGCTATTATTGCAAAGTGGTTAGATCTTAACCGTACTAAGGGCCCCGTCTTTGGAGGCATCTTCGCCTCGCGCCTAGCTGCACATTTTAACACACCTATTAGGCATTATGAGAAGGAAGAAAAATTGCTGCCTCTTGTTTATTTAGATTATAAGAGTATGGTAGCACACGATTTTATTGTTAATAATAGGGGAAATGAGCTCAAATACAAATTGTTCTTTGATAAACATCATCCTGAGACTATTACCCTGCCTGCTCCTTCCTTGTTTGATTTATCTGCAGGCAAGTACCTTGTTACGCTGGAGGCTATTCACGCCTACCGGAATCCTACATCAGCCACAGCGCCAAAGTCGGAACCACAAGTTGATCCTCCATGACAGTCTAATTACCAATGGGATCCAGAGATGATTGCCAACCAGTGGCAATCAGAGTCTTCTTCTTCGCAGTACGACCCCAACTATTACTATGGATATCCGCCAGGCCAACCGTGGCCATAGACCAACTTAGGCCAAAGCCTAAGCTTGGGGGAGTACGTATTTCCCACCGACGTTACATTCATGTTCACACACTCATTGCTAGATGTCGGTGCTCATACTTTTTCATTGTAATATCCATGCTAGTTTATTTTCTCTTTTTATGCTTTCTTCTTGTGTGTTTAATAAACCTTAAGAAAAACCAAAAAATTAGTTGTAGCTTTTAGCTAGTTCTAATTTCTATGCTTGTAGTAGTAGTTAAAAAGAAAACCCAAAAAGATTTCCTGTTCTTCTTTTGCTTGTTGGGAGCTTTCTCGTGTAAATATTTTTATTTCTTTTCTTTTCTTTGGGGATCGATAGGAGAAGACCATGATTAAATTTTTGAAGTGACTCCTATATGCATTATTGTTGATTTAACCAAGAGTCCATATTGCCTTGTCTTCTCCTGTTTATTGAATGCTTGCAGATTCCAGCTTAGTCCAATGCACGTGCACTATTATTATTATTCACATCATTCAGTCGTGCAAGTGAAAGGCAATTATGACGATATATGATGGACTAATTGAGATGAGAAAAGCTGGTATGAACTCGACCTCTCTTGTTTTTGTAAATATGATTAGTTCATCATTCCTGATTCAGCCTATTATGAATAAACATGTTTGCAATGACAACTAGAGATCATAGTTGCTTATGCCATGATTAATTAGCTAGGAGCTTATAATGGTTTACCTTGCGTGCCGACATGCTATTAAAATGGTTGTGATGTGGTATGATAGGGTGGTATCCTCTTTTGAACGATTCGAGTGGCTTGACTTGGCACATGTTCACGCATGTAGTTGAAACAAAATCAACATAGCCTCTACAATATTTATGTTCATGGTGCATTATATCCTACTCATGCTTGCATTCGGTGTTGATTAATTTTAATGCATGTTCATGACTGTTGTCGCTCTGTAGCTGGTCGCTTCCCAGTCTTTTTCTAGCCTTCACCTGTACTAAGCGGGAATACTGCTTGTGCATCCAATCCCATAAACCCCAAAGTTATGCCATATGAGTCCACCATACCTACCTATATACAGTATCTACCTGCCGTTCCAAGTAAATTTGTATGTGCCAAACTCTAAACCTTCAAATAAATATCATGTTTGTATGCTCGAATAGCTCATGTATCAACTAGGGCTGTCCGTATCTTCCATGTTAGGCGGGTTATTCTCAAGAGGAGCGGACTCCACTCCTCACTCAGGAGAAAGTGGCTGGTCACCGGGATGCCCAGTCCCATGCTTTATGCAAATCAAATCAAAATAATTGCAAACAAAACTCCCCCTGGGACTCTTGTTAGTTGTAGGAACTCGTTGTTTAGAGCAAGCCATGGATTTATGCTTGTTGGTGGAGGGGGAGTATAAACTTTACCATTCTGTTTGGGAACCACCTATAATGTGTGTAGCATGGAAGATATTGCCATCTGTTGGTTGTTATGTTGACAATGAAAGTATACCGCTCAAAATATTATTCATCTCTATTTCAAAACCGAGCTCTCGCACCTCTACAAATCCCTGCTTCCCTCTGCGAAGGGCCTATCTATTTAATTTTATTTTGAGTCATCATCCTCTTATTAAAAAGCACTAGTTGGAGAGCACCACTGTCATTTGCATTCATTACTATTAGTTTACATTGAGTATGACTTGACTGGATCTCTTTTACCATGAATTACAATGTCTAGTCAGTCCTTGATCTTTAAAGGTGCTCTGCATTTATGTTTTGCGGTCTCAGAAAGGGCTAGCGAGATACCATCTTGTTATATCATATTATGGTTGTTTTGAGAAAGTGTTGTCATCCGAGATTTATTATTATTGCTCGCTAGTTGATTATGCCATTTATATGAGTAAACATGAGACCTAAGCGTTATTGTGAATATGGTTGGTTCATAATCTTTGCTGAAAACTTGAATGCTGGCTTTACATATTTACAACAACAAGAGCAAATGGAGTTTGTAAAAGTTTTTCTTTATCACTTTCAGTTTATCAACTGAATTGCTTGAGGACAAGCAAAGGTTTAAGCTTGGGGGAGTTGATACGTCTCCGTCGTATCTACTTTTCCAAACACTTTTGCCCTTGTTTTGGACTCTAACTTGCATGATTTGAATGGAACTAACCCGAACTAACGTTGTTTTTAGCAGAATTGCGATGGTGTTATTTATGTGCAGAAACAAAAGTTCTCGGAATGACCTGAAACTCCACGGAGCGTATTTTTGGAAATAATCAAAAATACTGGCAAAAGATCAAGGCCAGGGGGGCCACACCCTAGCCACGAGGGTGGGGGCGCGCTTGCCCCCTTGGGCATGCCCCCCTACCTCGTGGGCCCCCTGAAGCTCCTCCGACCTCAACTCCAACTCTATATATTCACTTTCGGGGAGAAAAAAATAGAGGAGAAGGATTCATCGCGTTTTACGATACGAAGCCGCCGCCAAGCCCTAAAACCTCTCGGGAGGGCTGATCTAGAGTCCGTTCGGGGCTCAAGAGAGGGGAATCCGTCGCCGTCGTCATCATCAACCATCCTCCATCACCAATTTCATGATGCTCACCACCGTGCGTGAGTAATTCCATCGTAGGCTTGCTGGACGGTGATGGGTTGGATGAGATTTATCATGTAATCGAGTTAGTTTTGTGATACGTCTCCAACGTATCTATAATTTTTGATTGCTCCATGCTATATTATCTACTGTTTTCGACATTATTGGGCTTTATTATCCTCTTTTATATTATTTTTGGGACTAACCTATTAGCCAGAGGACCAGCCCAGAATTGTTGTTTTTTGCCTATTTTAGGGTTTCAAAGAAAATGAATATCAAACGGAGTCCAAACGGAATGAAACCTTCGGTAACGTGATTTTCTCACCGAACATGATCCAGGAGACTTGGACCCTACGTCAAGCAACCAACAGGGAGGCCATGAGGTAGGGGGCGCGCCTACCCCCCAGGCGCGCCCTCCACCCTCGTGGGCCCCCTGTTGCTCCACCGACGTACTTCTTCCTCCTATATATACCTACGTACCCCCAAATGATCAGATACAGAGCCAAAAACCTAATTCCACCGCCGCAACCTTCTGTATCCACGAGATCCCATCTTGGGGCCTATTCTGGAGCTCCGCCGGAGGGGGCATCCATCACGGAGGGCTTCTACATCAACACCATAGCCTCTCCGATGAAGTGTGAGTAGTTTACCTCAGACCTTCGGGTCCATAGTTATTAGCTAGATGGCTTCTTCTCTCTTTTTGGATCTCAACACAATGTTCTCCCCCTCTCTTGTGGAGATCTATTTGATGTAATCTTCTTTTTGCGGTGTGTTTGTTGAGACCGATGAATTGTGGGTTTATGATCAAGATTATCTATGAACAATATTTGAATCTTCTCTGAATTCTTTTATGTATGATTGGTTATCTTTGCAAGTCTCTTCGAATTATCAGTTTGGTTTGGCCTACTAGATTGATCTTTCTTGCAATGGGATAAGTGCTTAGCTTTGGGTTCAACCTTGCGGTGTCCTTTCCCAGTGACAGTAGGGGCAGCAAGGCACGTAATGTATTGTTGCCATCGAGGATAACAAGATGGGTTTTTTTTATCATATTGCATGAATTTATCCCTCTACATCATGTCATCTTGCTTAAGGCGTTACTCTGTTTTCATGAACTTAATACTCTAGATGCATGCTGGATAGCGGTCGATGAGTGGAGTAATAGTAGTAGATGCAGGCAAGAGTCGGTCTACTTGTCTCGGACGTGATGCCTATATACATGATCATACCTAGATATTCTCATAACTATGCTCAATTCTGTCAATTGCTCAACAGTAATTCGTTCACCCACCGTAAAATACTGATGTTCTTGAGAGAAGCCACTAGTGAAACCTATGGCCCCCGGGTCTATCTTCATCATATTAATCTTCCAATACTTAGTTATTTCCTTTGCTTTTTACTTTGCTTTTATTTTACTTTGCATCTTTATCACAAAAATACCAAAAATATTATCTCATCATATCTATCAGATCTCACTCTCGTAAGTGACCGTGAAGGGATTGACAACCCCTTATCGCGTTGGTTGGGAGGAGTTATTTTTTTTGTGCAGGTACGAGGGACTCGCGCGTAGCCTCCTACTGGATTGATACCTTGGTTCTCACAAACTGAGGGAAATACTTACGCTACTTTGCCGCATCATCCTTTCCACTTCAAGGAAATCCAACGCAGTTCTCAAGAGGTAGCAAGAAGGATTTCTGGCGCCGTTGCCGGGGAGTCTACGCAAAAGTCAACATACCAAGTACCCATCACATACCCTTATCTCCCGCATTACATTATTTGCCATTTGCCTCTCGTTTTCCTCTCCCCCACTTCACCCTTGCCGTTTTATTCGCCCTCTCTCTCTATCCTCCCTCTCTTTCTCTATTTTCCTCTTTTCGCTCGCTTTCCCCTCGCCATGTCAGAACCAAAAAGAATTGGGGGTTCTCTCCCAAGTTCTAGTGCTTTAGACAATCCCGCTATCTTATCTAAACTCATAAATCGGAATGCCATGGAACACTTTCCTAGAAAGAAAATTGAATTACCTGATGAATCTATTATGAGAGCCACTTATGGATTTCCTACCAAAGATGGCAATACCTAGATCTATCCCTACTTTTATGCCTAGCTAGGGGCGTTAAACGATAGCGCTTGTTGGGAGGCAACCCAATTTTATTTTTATTCATTGCGTTTTGCTCCTGTTTAGTAATAAATAATTTATCTAGCCTCTGTTTTGGTTGGGTTTTCTGTGTTTAATTAGTGTTTGTGCCAAGTAGAACCGTTGGGAAGACTTGGAGAAAGTCTTGTTACTCTTGCTGTAAAAAACAGAAACTTTAGCGCTCACGAGAACTGCTGCCATTTTTATTTGGGAAGTTATATTTAGTTAATTATTTTTGCAGATGATTAATAGATAAATTCCTCACGTCCATCAATTTATTTTAGAATTTTTGGGGTTCCAGATCTTGTTCTAGCTACAGATTACTACAGACTGTTCTGTTTTTGACAGATTCTGTTTTTCGTGTGTTGTTTGCTTATTTTGATGAATCTATGGCTAGTAAAATAGTTTATAAAACCATATAGAAGTTGGAATACAGTAGGTTTAACACCAATATAAATAAATAATGAGTTCATTACAGTATCTTGAAGTGGTCTTTTGTTTTCTTTCGCTAACGGAGCTCACGAGATTTTCTACTTTAAGTTTTGTGTTGTGAAGTTTTCAAGTTTTGGGTAAAGATTTGATGGATTATGGAACAAGGAGTGGCAAGAGCCTAAGCTTGGGGATGCCCATGGAACCCCCAAGATAATCTAAGGACACCTAAAAGTCAAAGCTTGGGGATGCCCCGGAAGGCATCCCCTCTTTCGTCTACTTCTATCGGTAACTTTACTTGGAGCTATATTTTTATTCACCACATGATATGTGTTTTGCTTGGAGCGTCTTGTATGATTTGAGTCTTTGCTTTTTAGTTTACCACAATCATCCTTGTTGTACACACCTTTTGAGAGAGCCATACATGATTTGGAATTTGTTAGAATACTCTATGTGATTCGCTTATATCATTTGAGTTATATAGTTTTGCTCTAGTACTTCACTTATATCTTTTAGAGCACGGTGGTGGAATTGTTTTATAGAAACTATTGATCTCTCATGCTTCACTTATATTATTCTGAGAGTCTTAAATAGCATGGTAATTTGTTTAAATAATCCTAATATGCTTGGTATTCGAGAATAGTAAAAACTTTCTTATGAGTGTGTTGAATGCTATGAGAAGTTTGATGCTTGATAATTGTTTTGAGATATGAAGATGGTAATATTAAAGTTGTTCTAGTTGAGTAGTTGTGAACTTGAGAAATACCTGTGTTAAAGTTTGTGATTCGCATAGCATGCACGTATGGTGAACCATTATGTGATAAAGTCGGAGCATGATTTATTTTTTGATTGTCATCCTTATGAGTGGCGGTCGAGGACGAGCGATGGTATTTTCCTACCAATCTATCCCCCTAGGAGCATGCGCGTAATACTTTGCTTTGATAACTTGTAGACTTTTGCAATAACTATATGAGTTCTTTATGACTAATGTTGAGTCCATGGATTATACGCACTTTTCTTCCTTCCACCATTGCTAGCCTCTCTAATATCGCGCACCTGTCGCCGGTATCATACACCCACCATATATCTTCCTTAAAACAGCCACCATACCTACCTATTATGGCATTTCCATAGCCATTCCGAGATATATTCCATGCAACTTTCCACCATTCCGTTTATTATGACACACTCCATCATTGTCATATTGCTTAGCATGATCATGTAGTTGACATCGTATTTGTGGCAAAGCTACCATTCATAATTCTTTCATACATGTCACTCTTGATTCATTGCATATCCCGGTATACCGCCGGAGGCATTCATATAGAGTCATATTTTGTTCTAAGTATCGAGTTGTAACTGTTGAGTTGTAAGAAAATATAAGTGTGATGATCATCATTATTAGAGCATTGTCCCAGTGAGGAAAGGATGATGGAGGCTATGATTCCCCCACAAGTCGGGATGAGACTCCAGACGAAAAATAAAATAAAAAGAGGCCACAAAAAAATATAAAAGGCCCAAATAAAAAAGAGAGAAAAAGAGAGAAGGGACAATGTTACTATCCTTTACCACACTTGTGCTTCAAAGTAGCACCATGATATTCATGATAGAGAGTCTCTCATTTCGTCACTTTCATATACTTGTGGGAATTTTTCATTATAGAACTTAGCTTGTATATTCCAATGATGGGCAAAATGCCCTAGGTCTTCATGAGCAAGCAAGTTGGATGCACACCCACTTAGTTTCTTTTGTTGAGCTTTCATATACTTATAGCTCTAGTGCATCCGTTGCATGGCAATCCCTACTCACTCACATTGATATCTATTGATGGGCATCTCCATAGCCCGTTGATACGCCTAGTTGATGTGAGACTATCTTCTCCCTTTTTGTCTTCTCCACAACTACCATTCCACATATAGTTCTATATCCATGGCTCACGCTCATGTATTGCGTGAAGATTGAAAAAGTTTGAGAATGTCAAAAATATGAAACAATTGCTTGGCTTGTCATCGGGGTTGTGCATGATTTAAATATTTTGTGTGGTGAAGATAGAGCATAGCGAGACTATATGATTTTGTAGGGATAACTTTCTTTGGCCATGTTATTTTGAGAAGACATGATTGCTTTGTTAGTAAGCTTGAAGTATTATTATTTTTATGTCAATATTAAACTTTTATCTTGAATCTTTCGGATCTGAATATTCATACCACAATTAAGAAGAATTACATTAAAATTATGCCAAGTAGCACCTCACATCAAAAATTACCTACTCGAGGACGAGCAGGAATTAAGCTTGGGGATGCTTGATACGTCTCCAATGTATCTATAATTTTTGATTGCTCCATGCTATATTATCTACTATTTTGGACATTATTGGGCTTTATTATCCACTTTTATATTATTTTTGGGACTAACCTATTAATCGGAGGCCCAGCCCAGAATTGCTGTTTTTTGCCTATTTTAGGGTTTTGAAGAAAAGGAATATCAAACGGAGTCCAAACGGAATGAAACCTTCGGGAACGTGATTTTCTCACCGAACATGATCCAGGAGACTTGGACCCTACGTCAAGCAACCAACAGGGAGGCCACGAGGTAGGGGGCGCGCCCTCCACCCTCATGGGCCCCCTGTTGCTCCGCCGACGTACTTCTTCCTCCTATATATACCTACGTACCCCCAAACGATCAGATACGGATCCAAAAATTTAATTCCACCGCCGCAACCTTCTGTATCCACGAGATCCCATTTTGGGGCCTGTTCCGGAGCTCCGCCAGAGGGGGCATCCATCACGGAGGGCTTCTACATCAACACCATAGCCTCTCCGATGAAGTGTGAGTAGTTTACCTCAGACCTTCGGGTCCATAGTTATTAGCTAGATGGCTTCTTCTCTCTTTTTGGATCTCAATACAATGTTCTCCCCCTCTCTTGTGGAGATCTATTCGATGTAATCTTCTTTTTGCAGTGTGTTTGTTGAGACTGATGAATTGTGGGTTTATGATCAAGATTATCTTTGAACAATATTTGAATCTTCTCTGAATTCTTTTATGTATGATTGGTTATATTTGCAAATCTCTTCGAATTATCAGTTTGGTTTGGCCTACTAGATTGATCTTTCTTGCAATGGGAGAAGTGCTTAGCTTTGGGTTCAATCTTGTGGTGTCCTTTCCAAGTGATAGTAGGGGCCGCAGGGCATGTATTGTATTGTTGCCATCGAGGATAACAAGATGGGTTTTTTTTATCATATTGCATGAATTTATCCCTCTACATCATGTCATCTTGCTTAAGGCGTTACTCTATTTTCATGAACTTAATACTCTAGATGCATGCTGGATAGCGGTCGATGAGTGGAGTAATAGTAGTAGATGCAGGCAGGAGTCGGTCTACTTGTCTCGGACGTGATGCCTATATATATGATCATACCTAGATATTCTCATAACTATGCTCAATTCTGTCAATTTCTCAACAGTAATTCGTTCACCCACCGTAAAATACTGATGTTCTTGAGAGAAGCCACTAGTGAAACCTATGGCCCCGGGTCTATCTTCATCATATTAATATTCCAATACTTATTTATTTCCTTTGCTTTTTTACTTTGCTTTTATTTTACTTTGCATATTTATCACAAAAATACCAAAAATATTATCTTATCATATCTATCAGATCTCACTCTCGTGAGTGACCGTGAAGGGATTGACAACCCCTTATCGCGTTGGTTGCGAGGAGTTATTTGTTTTGTGCAGGTACGAGGGACTCGCGCGTAGCCTCCTACTGGATTGATACCTTGGTTCTCAAAAACTGAGGGAAATACTTACGCTACTTTTCCGCATCATCCTTTCCTCTTCAAGGAAATCCAACGCAGTGCTCAAGAGGTAGCATTTTGTTAGGGTTTGATCCGTAGTATCCACTATGTTCTGAGATTGATGTTGCTATGACTTTTCTATGCTTAATGCTTGTCACTAGGGCTCGAGTGCCATGATTTCAGATCTGAACCTATTATGTTTTCATGAATATATGTGAGTTCTTGATCCTATCTTGCAATTCTATAGTCACCTACTATGTGTTATGCTCCGGCAACCCCGAAGTGACAATAATCGGGACCACTCCTGGTGATGACCGTAGTTTGAGGAGTTCATGTATTCACTATGTGTTAATGCTTTGGTCCGGTACTCTATTAAAAGGAGGCCTTAATATCCCTTAGTTTCCGCTAGGACCCCGCTGCCACGGGAGGGTAGGACAAAAGATGTCATGCAAGTTCTTTTCCATAAGCACGTATGACTATATTCGGAATACATGCCTACATTACATTGATGAATTGGAGCTAGTTCTGTGTCACCCTAGGTTATGACTGTTACATGATGAACCGCATCCGGCATAATTTTCTATCACCGATCCATTGCCTACGAGCTTTCCATATATTGTTCTTCGCTTATTTACTTTTCCGTTGCTATTGCTATCATCAGTACAAAATACCAAAAACATTACTTTTGCTACCATTACCTTTTGCTACCGTTACCACTACTATCATATTACTTTGCTACTAAATACTTTGCTGCAGATATTAATTTCTAGGTGTGGTTGAATTGACAACTCAGCTGCTAATACTTGAGAATATTCTTTGGCTCCCCTTGTGTCAAATCAATAAATTTGGGTTGAATACTCTACCCTCGAAAACTGTTGCGATCCCCTATACTTGTGGGTTATCAGAGAGCCACTCAACATTTTCATTATGGTCTTCTCCTCTCGACCACCAAAGAAAAGAAACAAAACTATTTACATGGGAGAGCTCCCAACAAGCAAAAGAAGAACGAGAAATCTTTTTGGGTTTTCTTTTTAATTACTACTACTACAGGCATGGAAAGTAAACTAACTAAAACCTACAACTAATTTTTTTTTGTTTTTTCTTAAGGTTTATTAAGGCACACAAGAAGAAAGCTAACAAGGAAATGACTATCATGGATGATACAATGAAAAAGTATGAGCACCGACAGCTAGCATGAGTGTGTGAACATGAATGTAATGTCGGTGAGAAATACGTACTCCCCCAAGCTTAGGATTTTAGCCTAAGTTGGTCTATGCCCAAGGATGGCCTGGTGGATATCCGAATTTGAAGCTGGGGTCGTACTGAGATGCATCAGCTATTGCCTAGCGAGCTGCAGCTTGGACGCGAGTTGCCTCCGTCCTCCTCTCGTACTCGGTCACCTCCTCCCTGGTTATAACATATCTCCCTTTTGCCTGAAAGTTAAAGAAGGCAGGAGCAGGGAGAGCGACGTGATAGGTGTGTCGTATGTCAAAGATTAGTCGGTACTGGAGGAACTGATTGTTCCTCTCAACAAACTGATGACGAACCATGGCATTATAATCTAGATAAGCAAGGGGCAACTCAATATCATCTCCACGTATGGGTATCTCGAGAAAATCGGCTAAACAGGTTGCGTAAATTCCACCAAAGAAGTCTCCATTAATTTTGTTATTATGCAACCTGCGTGCAACAATGGCCCCCAAGTTATATTGTCTATCTCCTAATACAGCACTCTTGAGAACACTAAGATCTGGCACACACATGTGACATGCCTCATCCTTACCATTTATGCATCTACCTATAAAGAGAGCAAAATAATGTATAGCAGGAAAATGAATGCTCCTTATGGTAGCTTGCATGATTTCCCTAGATTCCCCCACAGTTATACTAGCAAGAAAGTCTCTATATTCAGATTTGCGAGGTTCACTAACATTACCCCACTGTGGGAGTTTACAAGCAGTGTTAAAATCTTCTAAGTCCATGGTATAAGATTTATCATAAAGATCAAACATGACAGTTTGAGAATTGCGTGATGATGAGAATTCAAACCTTCTCACAAAGGAATCAGTGAGGTAGTGGCACTGACGGCACTTATCTGCCATGAAGCTCTCAAGATCGGCATTACGCACATATGCTTCAAATTCCTCCTTGATTCCTGCTCGAACCATGAAGTCCTCTGACGGCCATTCACAAGGCCGCACTTGAGCATTCCTTGGTGGTTCATTGTCCGGCTCGCGTATTGCGGGCCTGGGTCCTTGCTTCCTTGAGGAACCAACTTGGTACATTTTCCTAAACATATTTCTTCCTTTGAAAAATTTCTGAAATTTTTAGTAACTTAAAATAAAAGAGAACCAAACTCAACAAAATTGATAGCAACTACTCCTACAAGTGCCTAGAGGCTATATCATGCATTAAAACTATTTTTGACCACAAAAATTTGACATGCAAGCTCAAGAACAGGGTCACCTAAGCAGCAAAAATTTTCAATAAATAAAGCACTAGAACGAAAGCTAATTGGACCATTGGAGGAGTCACATACAAAAGAACGATCCCCCAAAGCAGTTTTGTGAATGGAGCTTTGAGCTAGGAGATCAAAAATGGCAGCAAGATGAGCTAGAACTCGTGCTTGAGCTGGTTGATTATTTTTTTGGGAGGAATAAGGAGTGTGTGGTGGCTGGAATAAGTGAAGGGGGACCACCAGGGGCCCACGAGGTAGGGGGCGCGCCCAGGGGGGTAGGGCGCGCCCTGGACCCTCGTGACTAGGTGCTAGCTCCCCTGATGTGTTCTCAGTGCCAGATATTCTCAAATATTCTAGAAAAAATCATATTCAAATTTCAGGGCATTTGGAGAACTTTTATTTTTGGGGTATTTTTTATTGCATGGATAATTCAGAAAACTGACAGAAAATACTATTTTTGCTTTATTTAATATAAATAACAGAAAATAAAAGGAGGGAACAGAGAGTTGTGTTTTCTAAATTCATCCATCTCATGATCATCAAAAGGAATCTACTAACAAGGTTGATCAGGTCTTGTTAACAAACTCATTTCGAGTAACATGAAACCAGAGAAATTTCGAATAACACTAGGTTACCTCAACGGGGATATGCATGTCCCCAACAATAAGAATATCATATTTCTTATTGAGAGTAGGAAGAGGAAATTCAAAACCTCCAATAGTGATTGTTGAAATTTTTCCGATAGAATTGATACTGTGGACTTGAGGTTGTTTCCTCGGAAAGTGTACCCTATGCTCATTACCATTAACATGAAAGGTGACATTGCCTTTGGTGCCATCAATAACAGCCCCCGCAGTATTCAAAAAGGGTCTTTACCACCTGTGTCGGGTTATCAGGACCATGTATTTCTTCAATAGGTGGTAAATTAAGACCATGTATTTCTTCAACAGGTGCTAAATTCTTAACATCCTCAGCTTTAATACCTTTTTCTTTCATAGATTTCTTTGCCTCTTGCATATCTTCAGGACTGAGAAATAGAATACCCCTTTTCTTCGGAGTTGGCTTAGGAGTTGGTTCACGAAGTGTCCAATTATTTTCATTAGTCAATATATTATTCAATAGCCATTCAGCTTGATCAACAGTTCTTTCCCTCCCCTCGTAGTTGAGGGATATATCTTGGTTCTTTGATCTTCCAAGTTCTTCATAGTGACCAGCAAATATAAATCCCAAGTGACTTAAAGAACAGAGCTATGCTCCCCGGCAACGACGCCAGAAAATAGTCTTGATAACCCACAAGTATAGGGATCGCAATAGTTTTCGAGGGTAGAGTATGCAACCCAAATTTATTGATTCGACACAAGGGAAGCCAATAAATATTCTCAAGTATTTGCAGCTGAGTTGTCAATTCAACCACACCTGGATAACTTAATATCTGCAGCAAAGTGTTTAGTAGCAAAGTAATATGATAGTAGTGGACGATAGCAAAAGTAATATTTTGGGTTTTATAGTGATTGTAACAGTAGCAACGGAAAAGTAAATAAGCGAAGAACAATATATGGAAAGCTCGTAGGCATTGGATCGGTGATGGAGAATTATGTTGGATGCGATCGATCATGTAACAGTCATAACATAGGGTGACACAGAACTAGCTCCAGTTAATCAATATAATGTAGGCATGTATTCCGAATATAGTCATACGTGCTTATGGAAAATAACTTGCATGACATCTTTTGTCCTACCCTCCCATGGCAGCGGGGTCCTATTGGAAACTAAGGGATATTAAGGCCTCCTTTTAATAGAGTACCGGACCAAAGCATTAACACATAGTGAATACATGAACTCCTCAAACTACGGTCATCACCGGTAATGATCCCGATTATTGTCACTTCGGAGTTAACGGATCATAACACATAATAGGTGACTATAGACTTGCAAGATAGGATCAAGAACTCTCATATATTGATGAAAACATAATAGGTTTAGATCTGAGATCATGGCACTCGGGCCCCAGTGACAAGCATTAAGCATAGCAAAGTCATAGCAACATCAATCTCAGAACATAGTGGATACTAGGGATCAAACCCTAACAAAACTAACTCGATTACATGATAAATCTCATCCAACCCATCACCGTCCAGCAGGCCTACGATGGAATTACTCATGCACGGCGGTGAGCATCATGAAATTGGTGATGGAGGAAGGTTGATGATGACGATGGCGACAAATTCCCCTCTCCTGAGCCCCGAATGGACTCCAGATCAGCCCTCCCGTGAGTGTTTAGGGCTTGGCGGCGGCTCCGTATCGTAAAACGTGATGAATCCTTCTTCCTGATGTTTTTCTCCCCGAACACAAATATATGGAGTTGGAGTTGAGGTCGGTGGAGCATCAGGGGGGCCACGAGGCAGGGGGCGCGCCCCCACCCTCTTGGACAGGGTCTGGGCCCCCTGACGTGGATTCTTCTTCCAGTATTTTTTATATATTCCAAAAATAATCTCCGTTGATTTTCAGGTCATTCCGAGAACTTTTATTTCTACACAAAAATAACACCATGGCAATTCTGCTGAAAACAGCGTCAGTCTGGGTTAGTTCCGTTCAAATCATGCAAGTTAGAATCCAAAAAAGGGCAAAAGTGTTTGGAAAAGTAGATACGACGGAGACGTATCAGTGTATTGAGGAACTCAGCGTCCCTTGGGTGGTCCTAAGAATGAAACACAAGTGTTATTAGTTGCGATTAGGTGTAGGCAATGGTGGACAGTATGAAAAGGAAGAGGGTTGTGAGATAACCGCGACATGGCCGGCGTAGTGCTCTGCCTCTAGAACTATGGAGCAAGTGTTCTCATCCCATGAGGCGCCGCTAAGGTCTCTCAGCTTGGACACTTGGATCCATCGACCTCTCCACTTCCTCAGGTGGTTGTACACCTGGGTGGTGGACACCTCCTGCCCACAAAACTCGAACACCTGCTTCGCAATGGTGTTCAAGTGTACCTCCTTGAAGCCCTTGTCAGTCTTAACTCCACTAGAGATGAGCTCACACATCTTGTTCAGCACGAACGTGGACATGAACGGCTGCCACTTCATGTTGTTCGACCTACCATCCTTCTTTGCCTTTGTTGTTTCTACCTTGAGTGCAGCGACAGCAGCAGCAGGAGGAGTTTGCTCAACGAGCACTACTGGCACATAGACAGAATCAGACACGAACACCTCTGAATCAGGTGCCATCTCGGACATAGGCTGCGAGTCCTCGACAAAACGATGGAGCAAACTGGCTACCGGACATGACAAGGGCCATACTAAGATCTTGCGTATGCGTGGTCGTGTCCTACAATGGTAGCACACATTGATAGTAAGCATAGCACACAACATACCGGACAATCCATGAAAGCAGGAGCATGCCGGACTAATATCTTGCGTCTGTGTGGTCATGTCCTATAAGGAACAGAGAGAAAGGGGGATTGAACTCACAGAGGCCATGGCTACAGCTCGAGGACGAGGGTGGAACGGTCGTAGAAGATCACCGCCGGCCGGAGAAGGATCGCCGATGCCGTGGACCGCCGGCTGATGAAGATGCGTCGCTTACCTACTCGTCGATGCCGATGCGCGTCGGCTGGAAAGCTTGAAGGAAGGGAAAATGGTGGAGGGAGTTGGGGCGATGGGGGGGTGGGGGCTAAATAGGGGCGGACTTGGCGGGAGGTGAGCCGAAATCCTCCTGCCGGTTTTTCGGCGACGCGGACGAGCTCGCGCCATCTCCTTGGTCGCACGAGGAGAGAAGCACGTCGCTCTCCCTTGCGTCGCCCGAGCCAGGCTCGCGAGCTACTGCCGATTCAGGCGTTTCTCCTGGGCCTGACATGGAGGTGCTTTAAGTTTCATGCCATGCGGACCGCATAGTAAACACAGGCAACCAAACGAGCCAATTTCTTCCCGTGCGGGTCAGCCTGGGTCATATACAGGCAACCAAGCGGGCCAATTTCTTCCAGCACAGACCAGGCTGAGCCATATGCAGGCAACCAAATACACGCTATGTGAACATCCAACAAACAACCAATGTGACAACAAAACCAGGAGATGGAGACCGCCGATAAGGATCGGCAATTGATTGATCGATTGGTCCACTGATCGCCAGTCGTACTTACTCTTCCTCCTGAGTTTTTGTCTGGTTGCAGCTACTATTAGCTAGCTATTTCTCTTGTTCTAAAATAAATGACTTAACTTCGTATTAACAGAAGTTATCATTTATTTCCTTTGTTCCATAATATAAGAGCGTTTTTGATACGAGTGTCAAAAGTGCTCTTATACTATGGGATGGGACGGAGGGAGTAGCAAACTAAGGGAAGCGAACCGAGCAGCACCAATTTGTAACTGTAATGACGTGTTGGGGTCCAGCGATTGTGACAGTCATAGCACCATTGATGTATCTAATCGTGCTATGCTTATCAGCACTCGCATTTGACGCCTATGCATTGCAAGACAAGTAGTAGTAGTAGTACATATGGAGGACCAACGAAGGAAGGAATCTCAATCTCTCGGGTACTCCTACGTAAACGTAGTGGGGCGTCCACGCAGGAGGTAGGCAGTACTGGCCAGAACTAGCCAAGCTCGGCCCGGCTGGAAGTGTTGGACGTGACGGTACAATGGCGCACGTACATCACAGGATGGCAACCAACAACACCCAACCGTCTCCCGCTCAACACGTAGCACTGCCCGTTTTAGGAACAGTCGTGCTTGCCAGTTGCTACGTACTCTACCATTGCAATCCCTCCGTTCCCAAATACAAGTCTTTTTAAAGATTTCAACAAATAACTACATACGGAGCAAAATAAATAAATCTATGCTTCAAAATATGTCGGTTTATATTTAGAAATGGAGAGAGTACACTCCTACTCCTACGAGGCTCTCATGCATGCATGCATGGCATGTAGCCACGTGGTTCCCTTCCCTGGGTGGTTTGCAGTCCGTATCGGTTCCCATTTCTGGATTGCCTCTTTCGCTTGTATCGACCGCCTCACATCACATATCTTTACACCATCTACATATCTTGTTGAGAGCATTCACGAGCAATTAAGTAAGGGCCTCTTTGATTCGTAGGATTTTAAAAATACAGAAATAGAAAAAGCATAGGGTTAGAGTGGCATGCCCACTTGAATCCTATAGGATTAGAAATGAGTGTTTGATGCCACAGAAAATGTGAAAAAAGGTTGGTGTGGATGTTAGATTTTTTATGAAATGTAGTCCAAAAAATTTCATAATCCTATGAAGCAAAGGACCAACATAGAAAAAAATCTCAAAAATTTCAATCCTTCAGCTATAAAATTTCTTTGAATCAAAGGAGCCTTAAAAGGCAGTAGGGCAACGCAACGACACGCCGGCCCACCGATCGATCCGTATTAGCATGCATGCAACCTCCCTGCAGCCAGCGTCGACCTGGCACGTACGCAAGTACTGTATTTCTTTATTTATTCTTCATCCCATGCATGCATGCATGCATGCATCTATCCCTGTTGATAGTCCCACACGCAAGCTACATATGTATGGCTAGGATTCCACCAAGTAAGTCCACGTGCCGATGCGCGTGCGTATGTAGTAGGTACCGCGCCAAGTTCTAATCCAAGACGAGCATGATGCAAGTTGCAAGATGCGTGAGAACCAGATCGTTCTGCCAAAAGAATGGTGCTCCTACTATTTCACCATTCACTAATTATTTCTTTATGTGTTAACGCGCAGAACTAGGTGCTCCTACTACTAGGTCAACTGAGTTAATTAATCCCCCCTACAAGCTCTCTGTCATGGAGGTGCTTTTCTCTTCTAATACTACGTACTCCCTCCGTCCATGTGCATAGGGCATCTAAGAATGGACAGCATAATTTAGGTGCGTAGAGATTGGACGAGGAAAAAAATTAGATGATGCATTTTATGGAGTAGGAGGGGTCACCCTATGAGTCACCGATTCCACAATTTTTGTGGATCATATCTTAGGGGGGTGGGGGAGCACAGCCCCCAGCAATGCCCTAAGCTCCGCCGTTTTTTTCTGAACAACAAAAGGCACTCGAAGCGCCAAATTCATTTTAGCTCAGAAACAATGTATAATGTGAATTACAAACTCCTGAACCTGGAAATTTGAGAGAAGAGACACCACGGGACAGGAACTATGTCTATGAGCTGAAGCGAAGCAACAAACTTGAGGTTCAACCCTAGAATGAAGAACCTAATGAGCTACATTTTGTGCTATGCCATTGATTTCCCTAGGAATGTGAAACACTCGAGGTTGCAAACTGTTAGCATGCTTGAAGAAATTAGCCAAAGGCTTCCTGATGCTCCAAGGGGTGGTAGATTCAACAATCTTGCTGGTAGCAGCCACCAAAGATAAAGAGAGGCATCCATGAGAAAGGTTGGCTGAAGAATATTGAGCTTACTAGCCACTTGAGCTACAAAAGAAAGAGCTAGAGCTTCTGCATGTAGAGGAGAAGTAGTGGGAGGAGCTGATGCTTGAATTTGCACCTTGATCTCAAAACGATCTCGAGACAAAGCAAGATATACCCCTACTCCATTAGCAACTGCTCCCTGTAATAGACCAAGAACTTTTGAACTTCTGAAAGCGGCGTCAGAAAGTATTTTGGGCCCCGTAATGAGCAAATCCGACTTAAGAGTTTGACCCTGCGTAAGATGATTAGGAGGAGGTAGAACTTGTGGCATCACCCGCATCTTAGAAAAATGAGGCAAGTCATTATAAGAATCAGAGGTCAAGGCCATAGTAGAAATGTGCACATGATGAGGAAGAGCCCTTTTCCTGTCAAAAATAAAATCATTTCTAGCCTTCCAAAGACACCACAAGAAATTAAGAATGTTAGAGATAGAACCATTAGGATGTCCCATTTGAAGCAAGGCAATAAGGATAAAATGCATGGAAGTATGACCTTGGATTAAAACATCAGACCTAATAAACCAAGGATAGTCAAACCAAGCCGCACGAGCAAAGGGACAAAGAAAAAGTAAATGGGATTCATCCTCCTAATGGCCACACCTACAACAGTTTTTAGATATACGAATAGAGAATTGACTAGCTCGCAAACCTGTAGGCAAAGCCCTTCTAAGAAGCCTCCACGCAAAATTTTGTACCCTAGGCAAAACTGTTTTTGTTTCCAAACCATCTTGAGAAGATTCTTCAATTCCAAAGAAAGTACAGAAGGAGCATTCCTGGGAACTGCATGAATGTCCTACAAACAAAGCTTATAAGCAGATTTGAAGAAGAAATGCCATTCGGAGTGAGATCCCAACAAAGCAAATCTGGACCATCATCATTGATAATATCAGTTTAGAGAATAATTGAGGCCATAGGTTGCTGGAAAAGTAAATGAACAAGCTCAATATTCCAATTTTTTGTCCAAGGAGCCAAAGATCCTTAACTAAAGAAGGATATCTAAAGCCCAGTTCCTAAATATTGAGATGATCATGAATGGAGGCCCGAAGGACGCACCAAGGTGTGCTCCAAATAGAGATATTACCTTGAGTTAATTGGTAAAAAGAATGAGCTTTCAATTTAGGAATCATTTTTAGTGCCGAAGCCCAAAAAGAAGATTTAGGAGTAGAAGAATGAGCAACCCAGATGGAGGAGTCATGAAAATATTTAGCCTTAAGAACTCAGTACAGCTAAGAAAAAGGGGATTTAGCAATTCTCCAAGCAACTGCAAGAACAAGACTCTCATTTATAGCCTTCAAATTTCTAATGCCCAGTCCACCTTCTTCTTTAGAATTGCATATGTCTTTCCATGCATGAAGACAAAGACTCCTTGTAGAATCATTCTCCCTAACACCTGTCCACCAGAAATTTCTAATGACAGCAGTGAGCTTTGCAATAAACTTCTTTGTGAACAAGATGTTAGCCATATAATAAACAGGAATAGCAGAGAAAACAGAGCGAATCAATTCAAGCCTCGTAGCATGAGAAAGCATATTGGCTTTGTAAGCAGGCAATTTATTCATAAATTTATCAAGAACAAAGTTATAGGCGGCAGTTCTATTTTTAGCAGGAAGAATAAGCGAATGACCAAGATGGGTGAAATTGCTATCCAAGGAGGAAACAGGAAAAACTTGCTTAATCTCTTGCATTATAGGTTGGCTAACTCAAGAACTAAAAAGAATGGCAGATTTGGCCCAGTTTAGAGTTTGACCTGAAATAGAACAAAACTGGTGAATGAGCTGAGCCATAGCATTGGCTTCCTAAATAGTGGCTTGACCACAAACCAACAAATCATCTGCAAACAACAGAGAATGAATAGAAGGGCAATTTGGTCCAAGCAAAATTCCTTGAAGATTTTGAGCAGCAAGAGCTTCACTGAGAGCAATAGACAATTCATTGATAGCAATAACAAATAAATAAGGCGACATGGGACCGCCTTGACAAATACCACTAAAACTTCTAAATTTATGCGAAGGCTGCCCATTAACAAGCATAGAGAAAGTAGGAGAAGAAATGCATGCATGAACCAAATTAATGAAATGACGATGCAGCCCTTTACGTGCAAGAGCAGACACAATGAAGTTCCACTCTATATGATCAAAAGCTTTAGCCAGATATATTTTTAGCATGAAAGCATGATGATTCCACGAAGCAAGAGAGAAAGAGTGAGTAATCTCTTGAGCAATAATAATGTTGTCGCTAATTCTTCTACCCTCAATAAAGGCTTGCTGAGTAGGATCAATATAGTCCGGAAGATGAGGCTTAATCCTATTAGCTAGCGATTTTGCAATGATTTTATAGACAACATTAAAGGCTAATGGGACGATAATCCATAGGAACCTGAGGAACTAACTTCTTTGGGATTAGAGCAATATTAGTATCATTAATGTGGGGATCCAAACAGATTTTCGTGGTTGTCTTGACTCTTCCCGTTGAGACATGGTGTGCACGAAACATTCTAGGCTTTGGAAGATTATTCTTCTATGTTTTTTTCATTGTTCGTAAATTCCATCCTTTACTTTGCAGGGGAGAGTGGGTCACCGAAATCGCGCCTCTTACGAACCTAGAGTTGGATGTAATTTCATATAAAAAATTGTATGGCTTTGAGTAATTTTTTCTGTTTAATGTCTTGTGCTTTTTACTAGTTCCTACGCACATTTAGAAAGATGTGAGTGTTGACATTGATTATAATCCAAATTGATATTATTTATCTAGGTTAGAATTTTCGTACAAACAAGATGTACATTCTTTGTATTGTAATTTCAACGTTCTAAAGTTGTATTCTTACTAAAACTATGCAACTTGTATTGAATTATTGTACCTTGGAATTAAATCTTTTGCTGATAATGAGAGCCTGGGATGACGAAGATCCTGTTTAGCACTAAGATAGCTGCATATTTTTTGAGCGGAATGCAGCAGTGTGGTTCTTCCAGTTTTGGGAACATTCCGGAAACTTTCACCGCTCGATTGTTTTGGTTTTTCCATTTCCTGTGTTTTCTTTGTTTTTCTCGGGTTTCTATTTGAACTTTTATTTTCTGTTGTTTCTTTTCTTTTTAATTTGCAAACCTATTCAATTTTGTTGTTTTATTTCAAATTCGTTATTTTCTGAATTCAATTACTTTTTATGCTTTCATGACATTTTTTAAAACTCTTAATATTTTCAAAATCTTAATTTTTATTCAATCCTGTGGACATTTTCAAAATTCATGAAATTTCTAAAAATTAGGGGAAAATGCAAATCACGAACTTTGTTGAAGTTCACAAACCTTTTTTTGACTTTGTGAACTTTTTCAAATCAGTGGATTTTATTGCAAAGCTAGGAATTATTTGTTAAAGTCTGCTTTAAAAATCAATGGTCAAAATGTTGGCGGCGTGTGAGCTCCTCAGGCGAGCGAGGAAGCGAATACACCTAGCTAATGGGCCGCGACCCACCTACCTACGCAAGCGCTTACTAGGAAATCTTCGCAATTTCCTTCCTATTTGACGCACTCGTCATTGAATTGCTGTCGAAACGCACAGGGAGACGGCGACCCATTTAGGACCCAACCTGCTGCAGCTCCAGGTTACAAAATTCATCAAAGACATTAAACGTTTTGACATTAAAAACTGTTCAAAAATCAAAAATATTGGAATTTCGAAAAATGTTCCAAATTTAAAAGCATACCGGTGTTTCAAAAATGTTCACTTTTTATTAGAAGTATGAAAAATTCAAAAAATTTACGTGTTTTAAAAATGTTCATTTAAAAATAAAAGTGAGTTATAAAAATGGTGAAAATATCCAAAAACAATCATATTTCAAGCAATATTCAGTTTTTGAAAAAGATCATTTTTTAAGAAAAATGTTTTCACATCCTAAAAATAGTATTTTACTTTTAAAAAATGTTCATAGATATTTTAAAAATGAATGAAAAACCCGCTACATTGCCAACAACTACAATAGCTTTCTGAGAATAAAACAACTACAGTATCATGAGCTAGTCCAGTCGAGAGCTGCTCGTGCCTCGGGGTCGCTATTGACCATGAAATTTCAAACTAGGTCGGCCTAGAGCGCGAGGCCACAGGCCACAGCCTTGTTTTTTTTTCATATTTTATGGTTTTCGTGTTTTTCTTTCTTTTCTACTCCTACCTTTCTTAAAAATTTCCCACAATTTTGAATATGTATATTACAAAAACATGTTACCTAAAACATTTAAAAAAATCAAACCTTTGAAAACTGTTAAATGTGTAATGAAAAAAGGTTTCTCACATATACGAAAAATGAATACAATATTAATGAAAAAAGTTGATCATGTATTCAGAAAATATTAATCGAACATTTGAAAAATGTTAATCAAGTACTTGAAAAATATTAATCCAGAATTTGGAAAATAGTAAATCTGTATACAAAAAATTCCTCTCATGTATATGAAAATTGTAAACAAACAAACTACAATATGTATGAAAAACAATATTGATCATATTTTTAAAATGATAATCAAGCATTTGAAAAATGTTAAATCTGTGCAAAAAAAATGTTTCTCGTGTATATGACCAATGTATACAAAACATTTACTCTATGTATAAACAAATGTTGATAATGTATTTTAAAAAAATCAACGTGTATAAAAAAATCCTGATGTATACGAATTAATACATACATTGAATAAAGAAGGCATAAAAAACATATATTAAAACAAGTTAATTCTATACTTAAGAAATGTTAAACATGTATATAAAAATATTCCTGATGTGCATACAAAAAATGTACATTATGTGTGAAAAAAATGTTTATTCACATTTAAAAAATATTCATAGTGTATTTGGAAAATTTGACCATGTATCCAAAAAAGTATTCAAAACTTGTAATTAAGAGAAAAAGTACTATGAGGCTTCTGGCCAAAGAGTGAATCGTGAGAAAATGTCTATCTTTTTCGCAAAGGATGCCCCCAAGCTTTGAGACAAGATGTCATGAACTCTCTTAATGTGCAGAACGAGTACCTGAGTGAAAGGTACTTGGGATTACCTACAGATCTATGCCACTCAAAGATCAAATACCTCACAGACAGAGTATGGAAGAAAATCAGAGGATGAACAGAGAAACAAATTGGCTGCTAGGAAGAAAGTGCTAACAAAATCGGTGGTTCGAGTGATACCCGTTTTTCCATGGCTTGTTTCGAACTTCGTAGAGGGCTATGCGAAAATGTGGCATCAATCATCCGACAGTTCTGATGGGGCAGCAAGCAGGGCAAACAGACACCTCGTTGGGTATCATGGGATATTTTAATGAGTCCAAAGAATCTTGGAGGTTTGGGCTTCCGAGATTCAAAGGGTTTTAACTTGGCTCTCTTATCTCACCAGGCATGGCGGGTTCTACAGGAGGCCTATTCATTAAGTGCGAGAATTTTGAAGGCTAAATACGTGTTTTTTGGATGCCGAGCTCGACTCCCAACCATTGCAGATGTGGAGAGCAATCATTGATGGGAAGGACATTCTCAAACCAGGAATTGTGAGAAGGATGGGTGATGGTGAGACAACAAATATCTGGATCGACAAATGGATTCCTCGTGATAGGTTGTTGCGCCCTCTGACACCTTGGGTCATGACTCCCCCTCTGAGAGTTCATCGGTTGATTGATGCCTCGTCTACGATTGGGAAACAAGAGCTCGCGAGGGAGGTTTTTGTTCCCTTTGATGCGAAATCTATTCTAAAAATCTCTCTGTGTACTTGGAGAATTGATGACTTTTGGGCATGCCGTGCGGACCTGAATGGTTGCTCCTCTATTAGGTCAGCGTATAAGATGATGATGGAAACAAAAAAATCCCCAGGGAGAATCGTTTGGAAGATCAACACGGGCGTCCAATGATGATCTGGATGTTGGAAATATGTCCCAAAAAACCATCTAGTGAATAGCTCCTGTGATTCCTATTTGTCGCTCGTGTGCGGCAAACAAAAACGAGTGGCCGGTGAACACGGGCCGGCCCACTTCAAGGAGTAACCGGTAATCGGGTTTATGTTTTATTTTTTATTGGTATTTTCGGTTTTCTTCATTGTTTTTGATTTATTTGTTTATTAATCTTTTATGCATATTTTTTCTTTTCTTTTTTTTGTTTACCATACATTCCAAATTTTGAAAACAAATTAATAATTACATAAAAATAAATTTTAAAAATTGTTCTAAATGATTTGGAAAATTGTTAATTGTTTCCAAATTTGATTTGCAATTCCCTAAACTTTTCACATTTTGCAAAATTTTCTTCATGTTTTCAAAGATTGTTCATGAATGAAAAAATGTTTGGGATTTCAAATTTGCTCGCAATTTCTAAAAATGTTTGGATTATTTCATGTTCACGGTACAAAAACTGTGTTTTCAAACATTGTTCACCTTTTACAAAAATATTCACAGTTCAGAAATAATAATTCGAAATTTGTTCACAATTCGGAACAATGTTAACGTTTTTATAAACATTGCTTTATGTATTTTAAATATAACGTTTTTAAAATTTTGTTCATATTTAAAAATTGTTCACAATTCAAAAAAATGTTAAATATTCAATATTTATTCACAATTTTCGAAAATATATTTCTATTTTTAATAGATTTTTATAATCTGTAGCTTCTAAAGCCATTTTTTTGTGAAAAAATCAATGAAAATCCCAAATGGAAAAAAAAAATAGGAAATCGTTCACAAGCAAAGTGGGTAAGTCCATTTGCGCCACCCTTCTATAGGTAAAGAAGGGTGTGAAAAGATAGAGGAAGGGATGGCTCATTTCTTTTAAGGGGATGTAGTTGGTGTTGAAATGTGAGGTGGTATTTAGGGAGGGTTGAGGTTAATAGAGCAAGGTGTTCAAATTGAGTGGAGAGAACAAAATTTTTGAGGGAACGCTAAGTGGGGGGCAACAAAAAAATTGAGCTTTAAGTAAAAAAAAATCTTAACTTTTTGTGAATGCTTCAAGGAAAACTTTAACCATGTGAAGGATTTGCAAGACTATGAATCAGAACACACTTCATACCTTGTAATCACGATGTATACCACATGGTGAAGAGGATTTTAAAAAATCATCGTGTAGATCTCATTAGGGAGTTTTAAGGCTGTCTCTTAATTTATAGCCATTTTTCATATGAAAAAAAAATAAAACACGTTCATAAGGCATGGAAAAAGCTTAAGTTTTGCATGGTATAATATATTGGACATATGTGTTGTTAAAAAAATATCTACATATGACATTTGTTTGGTTCTACTTTTTTTATAATGTGTTCATTTAGTAGTATGTTCTTCACATATTTTTTTTGGTGGGCCTAAGTGGTGTGCAATGCACAAACATTTTGTTCATGAACATAACTTCAACAAAGCACATATATCACGTAAAGTGTCATGAGTGTTTACAAATGCAAGTTCGTGGTGCCGGTTGCCATGGCATACTTTGAAATCGTACTTTACGGATAGCTACTGATGTCCTAGAAGTGCACGGGACTTTGTACAATTTCGAGCCCAGTAAGGTTTGTCGATCCCACAAGGAGCGAATAGGAAGGCCCTACAGACCCCACAACTACGTCGTCGCTTACATAGTTCCGTATGCACCCAAACCAAAGTTTGAAAATACTCTACTTTAGTCGATTGGTTGGAGGACGAATAAAAAGGGTGGTTTTACTGATGTACAAATGGAAAGATAAAAGTAGGAAAATAAGAAGGACAAAACTAGGCGGAGCGGTGCTTGAGTACTAAAGCGTTTTCGAGGGATATGGTGATGAGGACAAGAAAATCATTGAACCCTTAGAGTCGAGGATGACTCCTTTTCAAAAGGAGGAGGATGATATGGACATGGCAACCATTGATACACCCCTTGACATCAAAGGAGAAATCATAATAATTTGCGTCAAACAAACACATCACAAGGTGAATGCTAACTTAAGTTCATACTACAATCTTGAACACGTGGCTTCACTTTCATCTCCTTGTTGTTGGTTATTTCAGGTGCAATACCGAAGGAAGCAAATAATATCTCAGCTCATGAAGAAACAAATTTGAAGAGATAAGTTTTGCCAAAACAAGTTCCAACTGAAGTTGATGCTGTTAGTTTTTACCTCTGATGTTTCATTGTGCCACACCTGTTCGGAGGAGAGACGAGGCCATATGGGTCATCACCAGAAGGTACATCAAATTTACTTTCCAATGCAGAAAACATCATATCTTTTGGAGTTGTGAGTCAAAAGTTCTAGTCATTGTCGTGAAAGGTGTCCAGACAGTCAGGACTTCGCGAATTTCGGAGGAGCTAGCTCACCAACAACTCCCAAAGTTGACTGCTTATTCCCCCAAGGAAGCCATGCAAATCTGCTTACCTTTGAATCCTTTTCACACCTAGCTAAGGGGGGTTGTCCCTGCTATAAAACCACATCTCCCCCATCCTTTTAAAAACCTTTTGTCAAACCTTTCAGCTACAAGCTTATGCAGCAAGACTGCAAGAGAGATCCGAGAGATCCTTACTACCTCTTGCGAGTTCATCTGGATTCGCGAGAAGGATCCTCTGGTTCCGCCTAATTCGTGCTCTACGGTTCCGGTCGTTTTGTGTGGGTTAGTCCTAGCTTGTGGTTCTGGGATTTTTTGGACAACAGGTTGGAGTTCTTGTAGCTCGGGTCAACCATCCCCAACGTATGGGTTTCATCCAACCTTGAAAGGTATAAATCTAGTTATCCCGACAGCTTGCAGCTAGTTATCCTCCTGATTCGATCCTACGACGTGAAGATCGGGTCACCTTCGGGCGTCAACTTGTTCATCAGGTTCCCACCTATCATATGGCGTCATCACCACAAGTATGATGCTAACAACACATGTGAAAGCTTGGCTCTAGGTTTGTATTATAATCTAGTTCACACGCGTCAACAACAACATTATATCCCCACTCCGGTTTCCACAATGGTGATTAACAGTTTCCCCATGAACACGACATAAAGCTCTATGGTTCTTCGTTACTCCCTATTGCAACGATCAACAAAGGTGAGAGATAAGCACCATCACTACCAACCTCCACTTCCCACCATCACACCAATAGTAACTCCCTCAAGTCCAAAAGGGGCTAATGTTGAGTGAGGCCTCTTCAGAACACCATGAGGACATCAACACAACACATATAAAGAACATGATCGGATCGCTTATAAACATTAAGTGCTAATCATGGAAGGGTTCATTCAAATACTCAAGAACTAGTGCAACTACTCAAACATGTGAAGGGTAAACATAGAGGAGAGGGCTGATACAAGACGACACTGGGTCGGTGAAGGAGAAGGCATGGTGCACCGGTGGAGTGAAGACACCAACTGGGGTTGTAACCCTTCCTTCGATGAGTTCCAGCGATATGGAGCAACGACCACAGGTGCCTGCAATAGGCAGGGACTGATGTTGAGGGGTAGGCAATGTTGTGCCGCGAACAATGCCCACCGGTGGTGGCAGCTGTGTTGCCGAGGGGTAGGCGATGATGTGTTGCAAGCGCTGTGACCAACGAGACATATTGCTAGGAATGACGACTGCCAGATCTACAACCGGCAAACCCGTTTTTCTGGGAAGGGCAACGATCGAAGCTGCACTCCGCATGCCATGGTGCTGGGAATAACCACCCCTTTGTTGGGGAACGTTGCAGAAAACAAAAATTTTCCTACGGTTTCACCAAGATCCATCTATGAGTTCATCTAGAAACGAGTGATCGGATTGCATCTACATACCTTTGTAGATCACGCGCGGAAGCGTTCAAAGAATGGGGATGAGGAAGTCGTACTCGACGTGATCCAAATCACCGGAGATCCTAGCGCCGAACGGACGGCACCTCCGTGTTCAACACACGTACGGTCTGCGTGACGTCTCCTCCTTCTTGATCCAGCAAGGGGGGAGGAGAGGTTGATCAAGATCCAGCAGCACGACGGCATGGTGGTGGATGCAGGGGTCACCGCAGCAGGGCTTCACCGTTCTACTACGAGAGGGAGAGGTGTAGCAGGGGAGAGGGAGGCGCCAAGACTCAAGGGTGCGGCTGCCCCTCCCTCCCCCCTTTTATATAGGCCCCCTAGGGGGTGCGCCGGCCCTAGGAGATGGGATCTCCTAGGAGGGGGCGGCGGCCAAGGGGGGGAGTGCCCCCAAGCCAGGTGGGGCGCCCCCCACCCTAGGGTTCCCAACCCTAGGCGCATGGGGTGGGCTAAGGGGGGCGCACCAGCCCACTATGGGCTGGTTCCCCTCCCCACTTTAGCCCATGGGGCCCTCCGGGATGGGTGGCCCCACCCGGTGGACCCCCGGGACCCTTCCGGTGGTCCCGGTACAATACCGGTGACCCCCGAAACTCCCCCGATGGCCGAAACTGCACTTCCTATATATAATTCTTCACCTCCGGACCATTCCGGAACTCCTCGTGACGTCCGGGATCTCATCTGAGACTCCGAACAACTTTCGGGTTACTGCATATTCATATCTCTACAACCCTAGCGTCACCGAACCTTAAGTGTGTAGACCCTACGGGTTCGGGAAACATGTAGACATGACCGAGACGGCTCTCCGGTCAATAACCAACAGCGGGATCTGGATACCCATGTTGGCTCCCACATGCTCCTCGATGATCTCATCGGATGAACCACGATGTCGAGGATTCAAGCAACCCCGTATACAATTCCCTTTGTCAATCAGTACGTTACTTGCCCGAGATTCGATCGTCGGTATCCCAATACCTCGTTCAATCTCGTTACCGGCAAGTCACTTTACTCGTACCATAATGCATGATCCCATGACCAGACACTTGGTCACTTTGAGCTCATTATGATGATGCATTACCGAGTGGGCCCAGAGATACCTCTCCGTTATACGGAGTGACAAATCCTAGTCTTGATCCGTGTCAACCCAACAGACACTTTCGGAGATACCCGTAGTATACCTTTATAGTCACCCAGTTACGTTGTGACGTTTGGTACACCCAAAGCACTCCTACGGCATCCGGGAGTTACACGATCTCATGGTCTAAGGAAAAGATACTTGACATTGGAAAAACTCTAGCAAAAGAACTATACGATCTTGTGCTAAGTTTAGGATTGGGTCTTGTCCATCACATCATTCTCCTAATGATGTGATCTCGTTATCAATGACATCCAATGTCCATAGTCAGGAAACCATGACTATCTGTTGATCAACGAGCTAGTCAACTAGAGGCTTACTAGGGACATGTTGGTGTCTATGTATTCACACATGTATTACGATTTCCGGATAACACAATTATAGCATGAATAAAAGACAATTATCATGAACAAGGAAATACAATAATAAACTTTTATTATTGCCTCTAGGGCATATTTCCAACAGTCTCCCACTTGCACTAGAGTCAATAATCTAGTTACATTGTGATGAATCGAACACCCATGGAATTCTGGTGTTGATCATGTTTTGCTCTAGGGAGAGGTTTAGTCAACGGATCTGCTACATTCAGGTCCGTATGTACTTTACAAATATCTATGTCTCCATCTTGAACATTTTCACGAATGGAGTTGAAGCGACGCTTGATGTGCCTTGTCTTCTTGTGAAACCTGGGCTCCTTGGCAAGTGCAATAGCTCCAGTGTTGTCACAGAAGAGTTTGATCAGCCCCGACGCATTGGGTATGACTCCTAGGTCGGTGATGAACTCCTTCACCCAAATTGCTTCATGTGCTGCCTCTGAGGCTGCCATGTACTCCGCTTCACATGTAGATCCCGCCACGACGCTCTGCTTGCAACTGCACCAGCTTACTGCCCCACCATTCAAAATATACACGTATCCGGTTTGTGACTTAGAGTCATCCAGATCTGTGTCGAAGCTAGCGTCGACGTAACCCTTTACGACGAGCTCTTCGTCACCTCCATAAACGAGAAACATTTCCTTAGTCCTTTTCAGGTACTTCAGGATATTCTTGACCGCTGTCCAGTGTTCCTTGCCAGGATTACTTTGGTACCTACCTACCAAACTTACGGCAAGGTTTACATCAGGTCTGGTACACAGCATGGCATACATAATAGAACCTATGGCTGAGGCATAGGGGATGACACTCATCTCTTCTATATCTTCTGCCATGGTCGGACATTGAGCTGAGCTCAATTTCACACCTTGCAACACAGGTAAGAACCCCTTCTTTGACTGATCCATATTGAACTTCTTCAATATCTTATCAAGGTATGTGCTTTGTGAAAGACCTATGAGGCGTCTTGATCTATCTCTATAGATCTTGATGCCTAATATATAAGCAGCTTCTCCAAGGTCCTTCATTGAAAAACTCTTATTCAAGTAGGCCTTAATGCTGTCCAAAAGCTCTATATCATTTCCCATCAAAAGTATGTCATCTACATATAATACGAGAAAAGCTACAGAGCTCCCACTCACTTTCTTGTAAATGCAGGCTTCTCCATAAGTCTGCATAAACCCAAACGCTTTGATCATCTCATCAAAGCGAATGTTCCAACTCCGAGATGCTTGCACCAGCCCATAAATCGAGCGTTGGAGCTTGCACACCTTGTCAGCATTCTTAGGATCGATAAAACCTTCCGGCTGCATCATATACAATTCTTCCTTAAGGAAACCATTAAGGAATGCCGTTTTGACGTCCATTTGCCATATCTCATAATCATAGAATGCGGCAATTGCTAACATGATTCGGACGGACTTCAGCTTCGCTACCGGTGAGAAAGTCTCATCGTAGTCAACCCCTTGAACTTGTCGATAACCCTTAGCGACAAGCCGAGCTTTATAGATGGTCACATTACCATCCGCGTCTGTCTTCTTCTTAAAGATCCATTTATTTTCCATGGCTCGCCACTCAACGGGCAAGTCAGTCAAAGTCCATACTTCGTTTTCATACATGGATCCTATCTCGGATTTCATGGCTTCCAGCCATTTGTCGGAATCCGGGCCCGCCATCACTTCTTCATAGTTCGAAGGTTCACTGTTGTCTAACAACATGATTTCCAAGACAGGGTTGCCGTACCATTCTGGTGCGGAACGTGTCCTTGTGGACCTTCAAATTTCAGTAGGAGCTTGATCAGAAGTATCTTGATCATCATCATTAACTTCCTCTCTAATTGGTGTAGGCACCATAGGAACATTTTCCTAAGTTGCGCCACTTTCCGGTTCAAGAGGTAATACTTCATCAAGTTCTACTTTCCTCCCACTTACTTCTTTCGAGAGAAACTCCTTCTCTAGAAAGGATCCATTCTTGGCAACAAAGATCTTGCCTTCGGATCTGAGGTAGAAGGTATACCCAATAGTTTCTTGAGGGTATCCTATGAAGATGCATTTTTCCGACTTGGTTTCGAGCTTTTCAGGTTGAAGTTTCTTGACATAAGCATCGCATCCCCAAACTTTTAGAAACGACAGCTTAGGTTTCTTCCCAAACCATAATTCATACGGTGTCGTCTCAACGGATTTTGACGGAGTCCTATTTAACGTGAATGCGGCAGTCTCTAAAGCATAGCCCCCAAAAGATAGCGGTAAATCGGTAAGAGACATCATAGATCGCACCATATCTAATAGAGTGCGATTACGACGTTCGGACACACCATTACGCTGAGGTGTTCCAGGCGGCGTGAGTTGTGAAACTATTCCACATTTTCTGAAGTGTGTGCCAAATTCGTGACTCAAGTATTCTCCTCCATGATCTGATCGCAGGAACTTGATTTTCCTGTCACGTTGATTCTCAACCTCACTCTGAAATTCCTTGAACCTTTCAAAGGTCTCAGACTTGTGTTTCATTAAGTAGACATACCCATATCTACTCAAGTCATCAGTGAGGGTGAGAACATAACGATAACCACCGCGAGCCTCAACACTCATTGGACCGCACACATCAGTATGTATGATTTCCAATAAGTTGGTTGCTCGCTCCATTGTTCCTGAGAACGGAGTCTTGGTCATTTTACCCATGAGGCATGGTTCGCATGTGTCAAATGATTCGTAATCAAGAGACTCTAAAAGTCCATCTCCATGGAGCTTCTTCATGCGTTTGACACCTATGTGACCAAGGCGGCAGTGCCACAAGTATGTGGGACTATCATTATCAACCTTACATCTTTTGGTACTCACACTATGAATATGTGTAGCATTACGCTCGAGATTCATTAAGAATAAACCATTCACCATCGGAGCATGACCATAAAACATATCTCTCATATAAATAGAACAACCATTATTCTCGGATTTAAATGAGTAGCCATCTCGTATTAAACGAGATCCTGATACAATGTTCATGCTCAAACTTGGCACTAAATAACAATTATTGAGGTTCAAAACTAATCCCGTAGGTAAATGTAGAGGTAGTGTGCCGACGGTGATCACATCGACCTTGGAACCATTCCCGACGCGCATCGTCACCTCGTCCTTCGCCAGTCTCCGCTCATTCCGCAGCTCCTGCTTTGAGTTACAAATGTGAGCAACCGCACCGGTATCAAATACCCAGGAGCTACTACGAGTACTGGTAAGGTACACATCAATTACATGTATATCACATATACCTTTCGTTTTGCCGGCCTTCTTGTACGTTAAGTATTTGGGGCAGTTCCGCTTCCAGTGACCACTTTCCTTGCAATAAAAGCACTCAGTCTCGGGCTTGGGTCCATTCTTTGGCTTCTTCCCGGCAGCTTGCTTGCCGGGCGCGGCAACTCCCTTGCCGTCCTTCTTGAAGTTTTTCTTACCCTTGCCTTTCTTGAACTTAGTGGTTTTATTCACCATCAACACTTGATGTTCCTTTTTGACTTCTACCTCTGCTGATTTCAGCATTGCAAATACTTCAGGAATGGTCTTTTCCATCCCCTGCATATTGAAGTTCATCACAAAGCTCTTGTAGCTCGGTGGAAGCGACTGAAGGATTCTGTCAATGACCGCGTCATCCGGGAGATTAACTCCCAGCTGAGTCAAGCGATTATGTAACCCAGACATAGTGAGTATGTGCTCACTGACAGAACTGTTTTCCTCCATCTTACAGCTGAAGAACTTGTCGGAGACTTCATATCTCTCGACCCGGGCATGAGCTTGAAAAACCATTTTCAGCTCTTCGAACATCTCATATGCTCCGTGTCTCTCAGAACGCTTTTGGAGCCCCGGCTCTAAGCTGTAAAGCATGCCGCACTGAACGAGGGAGTAATCATCGGTACGTGTCTGCCAAGCGTTCATAACGTCTTGTTCTGCAGGGAGAACAGGTGCTTCACCTAGCGGTGCTTGTAGGACATAATCTTTCTTGGCAGCTATGAGGATGATCCTTAGGTTCCGGACCCAGTCCGTATAGTTGCTGCCATCGTCTTTCAGCTTGGTTTTCTCTAGGAACGCGTTGAAGTTGAGGACAACGTTGGCCATTTGATCTACAATACATGTTGTAAAGATTTTAGACTAAGTTCATGATAATTAAGTTCATCTAAATCAAATTATTCAATGAACTCACACTTAGATAGACATCCCTCCAGTCATCTAAGTATAACATGATCCGAGTTAACTAGGCCGTGTCCGATCATCACGTGAGACAGACTAGTCAACATCGGTGAACATCTTCATCTTGATCGTATCTTCTATACGACTCATGCTCGACCTTTCGGTCTTCTGTGTTCCGAGGCCATGTCTGTACATGCTAGGCTCGTCAAGTCAACCTAAGTGTTTGCATGTGTAAATCTGTCTTACACCCGTTGTATATGAACGTTGGAATCTATCACACCCGATCATCACGTGGTGCTTCGAAACAACAAACTGTAGCAACGGTGCACAGTTAGGGGGAACACTTTCTTGAAATTATTATGAGGGATCATCTTATTTACTACCGTTGTTCTAAGTAAACAAGATGCAAAAAAATGATAAACATCACTTGCAATCAAATAATAATAGTGACATGATATGGCCAATATCACATAGCTCCTTTGATCTCCATCTTGGGGCTCCATGATCATCTTGTCACCGGCATGACACCATGATATCCATCATCATGATCTCCATCATCGTGTCTCCATGAAGTTGCTCGCCAACTATTACTTCTACTACTATGGCTAACAGTTTAGCAATAAAGTAAAGTAATGTACATGGCGTTTCTCAATGACACGTAGGTCATACAAAAAATAAAGACAACTCCTATGGCTCCTGCCGGTTGTCATCCTCATGGACATGCAAGTCATGATTCCTATTACAATAGCATGAACATCTCATACATCACATATATATCATTCATCATTCATCACAACTTTGGCCATATCACATCACGAAACACTTGATGCAAAAACAAGTTAGACGTCCTCTAATTGTTGTTGCAAGTTTTACGTGGCTGCAATAGGGTTCTAGCAAGAACGTTTTCTTACCTACGTGAAAGCCACAACGTGATTTGTCAACTTCTATTTACCCTTCATCAGGACCCTTTTCATCGAATCCGCTCCAACTAAAGTGGGAGAGACAGACACCCGCCAGCCACCTTATGCAACTAGTGCATGTCAGTCGGTGGAACCGGTCTCACGTAAGCGTACGTGTAAGGTTGGTCCGGGCCGCTTCATCCCACAATACTGCTGAAGCAAAATAAGACTAGTAGCGGCAAGAAAGTTGACAACATCTACGCCCACAACAAATTGTGTTCTAATCGTGCAAAGAGAACTACGCATAGACCTAGCTCTGATACCACTGTTGGGGAACATTGCAGAAAACAAAAATTTTCCTACGGTTTCACCAAGATCCATCTATGAGTTCATCTAGCAACGAGTGATCGGATTGCATCTACATACCTTTGTAGATCACGCGCGGAAGCGTTCAAAGAATGGGGATGAGGAAGTCGTACTCGACGTGATCCAAATCACCGGAGATCCTAGCGCCGAACGGATGGCACCTCCGTGTTCAACACACGTACGGTCTGCGTGACGTCTCCTCCTTCTTGATCCAGCAAGGGAGGAGGAGAGGTTGATGAAGATCCAGCAGCACGACGGCGTGGTGGTGGATGCAGGGGTCACCGCAGCAGGGCTTCGCCATTCTACTACGAGAGGGAGAGGTGTAGCAGGGGAGAGGGAGGCGCCAAGACTCAAGGGTGCGGCTGCCCCTTCCTCCCCCCTTTTATATAGGCCCCCTAGGTGGGGCACCCCCCCACCTTAGGGTTCCCAACCCTAGGCGCATGGGGTGGGCCAAGGGGGGCGCACCAGCCCACTATGGGCTGGTTCCCCTCCCCACTTTAGCCCATGGGGCCCTCCAGGATGGGTGGCCCCACCCGATGGACCCCCGGGACCCTTCCGGTGGTCCCGGTACAATACTGGTGACCCCCGAAACTCTCCCGATGGCCAAAACTGCACTTCCTATATATAATTCTTCACCTCCGGACCATTCTGGAACTCCTCGTGACGTCCGGGATCTCATCCGGGACTCTGAACAACTTTCGGGTTACTGCATATTCATATCTCTACAACCCTAGCGTCATCGAACCTTAAGTGTGTAGACCCTACGGGTTCGGGAGACATGTAGACATGACCGAGACGGCTCTCTGGTCAATAACCAACAGCGGGATCTGGATACCCATGTTGGCTCCCACATGCTCCTCGATGATCTCATCGGATGAACCATGATGTCGAGGATTCAAGCAACCCCGTATACAATTCCCTTTGTCAATCGGTACGTTACTTGCCCGAGATTCGATCGTCCGTATCCCAATACCTCGTTCAATCTCGTTACCGGCAAGTCACTTTACTCGTACCGTAATGCATGATCCCGTGACCAGACACTTGGTCACTTTGAGCTCATTATGATGATGCATTACCGGGTGGGCCCAGAGATACCTCTCCGTTATACGGAGTGACAAATCCCAGTCTTGATCCGTGTCAACCCAACAGACACTTTCGGAGATACCCGTAGTATACCTTTATAGTCACCCAGTTACGTTGTGACGTTTGGTACACCCAGAGCACTCCTACGGCATCCGGGAGTTACACGATCTCATGGTCTAAGGAAAAGATACTTGACATTGGAAAAACTCTAGCAAACGAACTATACGATCTTGTGCTAAGTTTAGGATTGGGTCTTGTCCATCACATCATTCTCCTAATGATGTGATCTCGTTATCAATGACATCCAATGTCCATAGTTAGGAAACCATGACTATCTGTTGATCAACGAGCTAGTCAACTAGAGGCTTACTAGGGACATGTTGGTGTATATGTATTCACACATGTATTATGATTTCCGGATAACACAATTATAGCATGAATAAAAGACAATTATCATGAACAAGGAAATACAATAATAAACCTTTTATTATTGCCTCTAGGGCATATTTCCAACACCCTTTTGTTGGGACCGATGACTACCAAACATATAATCATTGGACCATTTTGATGGGACCGGTGACTACCAGAACTTCAAATGGCATGCCAAGATGATGGGAACTGCGAACCACTTTGTTGTCAAGACAAGACTACCGGTGTCTGGAGGGACTCCTGCTAACAAACTTAGATCATGTAACCATAGACCCCAATATCTATATAAACTTGGGTCATGCTAGTTGAATAGAGATATCAAAAAGACCTAGAGCTTTGCTCAATCCCTGGACCTTGTACACCACTATGCAATCAATAGACACATGCAGGAATAGGGTATTTCCTCGTCCACCGAGGGCCCGAACCTAGGTAAACTCTGCCCCTGTTGCCATATGATCTACTCGTCTGAGAAAGGGAGCACATGAATGGTGGAGGAGTGGGGAGAAGGGGCGACCCACAATGGCTTCAGTGTGGAGGAGCGGGAGAAGAGGAGATGAGCACTACTGGAATCAGAGGTATTGTTGTCTGTCAGTTCTTTGCCATCAGCTTGCAGGCGGCAAAGAACTGGTTGATGGCAAAGACGCAATTTGCCGCCAGCCTATTTTTTGTCGTCAGCTAGCGGACGACAAAGGATCTTTGTCATCCGCTAGCAGACGGCAAAGAGGTGGGTGGGATCTGCTAGCAGACGACAAAGAGCTGAAAAGCAGACGACAAAGAGGTTTGACCCTAACGGCTCTAACGGGCACCCCCAAATCCTTCCTCTCTCTCTCTCTCTCTTTCTCTCTCTCTCTCTCTCTCTCTCTCTCTCCCACCGCACCCGACTCCGCACCGCCGCCATCCCCACGCCCCACTGCCTCGGCCCGCCGCCCGCCCACCCCGACGCCCCGCGGCGTCGGCGCCCCTCCGCCCCATGCCCCACGTGTTTGACTCCTAACGGGCGTCTCAGACTTGGGTTTTCCCTTTGGCCCAAATCCTGTCCCTCGGCTCTGTCCTCTGCTCTGGCGGGCGGGCGGCGGCGGGTCGTGGGGGGGTTCTTTATCTCTCTCTCGTCTCTTCTCAGTCTCGGTGGTCGAGGCTTTGAGCGTTGCTGTGCCTCCCTCTCTCTCTCCCACGCTTGTGCTCGGCGCACCCGACTGCCGCATGCCTGCGCGGCGCCAGTCCCGGTTGGTTGGCCCCGCCGTCCACTGCCTTTCGGTCCGGCTCGCCGCGCGTCGCGTGGTTCCACTTGGGGCTTGCGACGCCGGAGGCCGCGCGTCGCGCCGTGTCCGGTGGCCGCGCGCCATGTGTCTCCGCTACTGCCGCCGCCCCGAGCCCGCCCAGCATCGCCGGCGCCCTTCGTGCCCCCGATTGCGCTCTTCGTCAATCCGCCTTGGTGGCCGGCGGCCGCCACCGGGTTGCGACACTGTCGCTCTGGCTGCGCGTGGCCGTTCCCGACCGTTTCCCCTTCCGCCCGAACGGTTGATGGTGGGGTTGGTCCGCACTGGCCGTCCCCGGCGGAACCTCATAGCTGTGCGGCGCCGACCCTGTTTCTAATCCGGCCCGCATGTCACCATCCTTTTTCTGGCATGCCGCCTTTGCCGCCAGTTCTCCGGTGCCCACGTGGGTGTTTTTGGTTCCCGGCGTCCTCCGTTTTGGGCCGCCCCATGCGTCCATCGACCCGGTCCGGCGGCCGCCGTCCCGGATTTCCTACCCTGGTCGCTGGGTGTTTTGGTGTTTAGTCGTGCCTCCGGCGCTCTTCCGTTGGTTTGTTTGGTGGGTGTTTGCCGTCCGCGCGACTGTCCGTGCAGGCGCGGGCCCGTATGAACCGCTCATTTGTGTGTGTGGGGGCGTGCCCGGTTGTTTGGGGGTGGTGTTTGGGTTGTGCGCCGCCACCGGCTTTGTTGGTGGTGTGGGTTTTGTGTCATCTTCGCGGCCGTGTGTGCCATTGTGCTCACTGCACCACCCTGGCCCCCATAACACAGATAAAACCATAATGGAATCAACCGATCATAATAACTAAGTTTGAGAGCTCATGTCATGTGTGTAACATGCATGCAGGCTAGCAAGCAAACACGCACTAGACTGTTACCAAGATGGCGGATTCAGACATATTGATGTACTACTTTGTAAGGTCTTTACGAATAATTAATAAAATGACTGCATGCATCTCCCCGATGTAGAGGCTGGGGGTCATCCTCCTTTTCAAAAAAATGTAGGGCTAGCGTATTGCGCTGGCGACTTTTTTGGGTCGGTTTTTATTAAAATATTTTCTAAGTTTTTTTTTCAAAATACTTAGGATTGCGAACAAACGCAAAGGGTACCGGCCATGTAGAGCTATGTGTGTATTGCGTTGGGAAAAAAATTCCACTCGGTTTTTACACCACTTTGTATTTTGTTTTTTTCCTGTTATAATGACTTTTATTTTTAAAAATTTAAATGATGAATTTTTATTTATTGGAAAATTTATAAACATATGCACAGAATGTAAAAGCATTTGAAAAATTAAATAACGTTTGTAAATTTAAAAACTGTTTATAAATGTTAAATATATTCATGAATTTTCAAAAGTATTCACGAATTTTGCAAAGCTTTTGTGGATTTAAAATTGTTTGTAAATTAAAAAATGTTCATGAATTTGAAAAAACCTTCATGTTTGTGTTGAAAAAACCTTTGCAATTTTGAAGAAAACATTTATGAATTTGAAAAAGTAATCACGAATCTTTTGTTAGTGAATGTCAAAAAATATTCATAAACTGTACGCATATGTAATCATATCGACGGTACGCATATGTAATTGCATATTAAGATATTCTACGTACACAGAGTTAGTTCAAATGTCGAACTAAATTCTGGCGAACGCTCACCTTCTCCGTGGACAATACCGATGATCGTATGCCTTGCATTTTCTGTACATGCCACCTAGTTAGGTTCATATGTATGATTTGTGGCACATTTTAAATTTGTATTGGGACCTCGAAAATTAAGTGGCTCGGCTGATGAGCACGTACAAGCTGGACGTGAGATGCAAGGAGAATGCACCGAGATGAACATACACATAAATGCACGTACTCCATGCATAGCATAGCATAATTGTACCTTGTACGTACGTCGATCAAACAGTGTACTGTGTAGCAGCAGGCGCCGCGTGGTCGCACTAGACGTACAAATGATGGAAGGGAACAAGGCTTAAGGGATACAACAGTGCCTCTGAGCATTGGAGGCCAGGGGTGTACGTACATGCCCTATGCCATGCATGCATACATTTTGTAATGATCCCAGTAGGCCGGCCGGCGGTCGCCCCTGCTCTGTGTTGTTTGTTGCTGTGCAGCTGGTCGGGTGTCCATGCACGCATGCACTCCGGCCGGCAGCACCAGCATCCATGCTGTGCATATTCATTATAGTCTCAACTAAAAAGTCTCTAGTCCTTAAAAAGTCATTCTCTATTTGTTTCTAGAGACTAAAAAGTTCCTAGACCCTTCCTAGAGGTTATTAAATGACCATGTTGCCCTTAGTATATAGAAAAATAACAATCAAATAACACCATGAGGTAGCGGGCCATTGAATGCATGGAGGGGCATTGTTGAAAAAATCCCAAAAAATCTCAAAAAAGACTCTCCTTGCGAGTCTTCTTCGTTTAGTCCCAAATGCCTAATTTAGTACCTAAAAAGTTCCTCCCGTTTAGTAAAAAAATCTCTAAAAAAAACTTTTTCTAGCCCCTACATAAAAAAAGTCCCTGGAAACAAAACACCCCTTAGCGGGTCGTGTTGTTGTTTGGAGGCTCTGTGTATGGGGTTTGTTTTGTGTGTGCTTTTGGGTTTGTGTGGTTATGTTTGGTGGTGGCGTTGTGTTGGTTGTTTGAGGGTTGTGTTATAGTTATTTGTGAATTGTTTGGTGGTCTGCGTGTTGTTGTGGGTTGGTGGTGTTTGGTGTGTGTTATGTTTGTAGGGTGTGTTGTTTTGGGGGTGTTTTTGGTGTGGTTGGGTTGTGGTTTGGGGGGTTTTTGCGTGGATGTGGGTGTGTGTTTGCGTTGGGTGTGATGGGTGAGTTGGTTTGTGGTTTGTGGTTTGTGGGGTAGTGTTGTGTTGGGTGTGTTATTGTCTGTGGTGTGTGTGTTGTGGTGTTGGAGTGTGGCGTTTGTTGTGTGTGGGTGTTTGTTTTTGGTTGGTGGGTGTGTTAGGTTGTTTGTGTTTGGGTGGTATGTTGTTTGGGGGTTTGCGATTTGTTGTATTTCTTTCTGTGTTGTTTTTGGTGTGTGGTGTCGTTTAGGATTGTTGGGTTTTGGTTTGGTGTGTGGGTGTTGTTGGTTGTTGCGGGTTGGGTTTGGGTTTGTGTGTGTTGGGTTTGTGTGGGGCTGGTGGGTTGGGTTTTGTTGTGGGTGTTGTGTGGTGTGATTTTATTGTGTCGTGTGGTTGGTGGTGTGGGTGGGTGGTGGTTGGTGTGGTGTGTGGGGTTTTTGGTTGGTGTGTGTGGGGGGTGGTGTGTTGTTGGGTTTGGGGGGGTTGGTGGTTATTTTTTTGGTGTGGGGTGGGTAGTGTGGTGGAAATGTTCGTTGTGGTGGCTGTGTGTTTCATGGCCCGCGGTGCGCTGGAGTGAGAGCAAGGAATATATATGCAACTAGGCAAGAAGGGCGACCACCGACACGACACGTAGGCATGCATATGGCCGGCTATGAGCCAAGGTGATGTCCCGTCTCCATCACATCGATCATCATCACCTTTCAATCCTCCTCGCTCTCGTCTTGGTTGCCCTTTTCTACGTGTACGTGATACAAGTGGTCGTGGATTTGTTTCTAGTTTACTCCCTCGCTCCTATAATACAATATAAAAGCATTTTTTGACATTACACTAGTTTTAAAGACGCTTCTATACTGTGGAATGGAGGAAGCAATTCACAGCGGCGGCATTAGATGCATCCAATGACGAACAAACGAACGATCCGTCGATGGAGGCAGTCGAGCACTGTAGCTAGCAGCAGGCGTGCACGAGACAAATCAGTGACTGGAGGGAACAATATTAATACGAGTATCTTACATATACATGCAGGAGACAATCTCTCACTCACTGACGTGTTGCGCAGGTCAGACGATTGCATTTCCTATGGATCTATCGAGGGTCAGACCATGCACAGCCGGCAGGCCGCAGCCATGCATGCGCCGACACAGGAGGGCCATGCATGCGCCCTGACCGAGGACCGGGCCGGGCGACACCGACCCGACACGTAGGCATGCATGCATCCTCATCGTACGGTACAGGTGCATGCATGAATACGTTACGTACATATGGCCGGAGCCGGAGCTGGTCCTGGTCCAGGCCGACCGGCGAGGTGACGTCCCGTCTCCATCACAGCTCCTGCGACATTCATTCGTTCATTCATCGGCCTTCGCATTCACTGTCCGATCCTCCTCCGGCAGCAGCCTCCTCGTCGTGGTGGACGACGCGGACACGAGCAGCAGCAGCAGAAGGATGCATAGGCATGGCGCCTCCTCGGAGGTCGTGCAGGGACGGAGTTGGCGGCAGCTTGGCCTGCTGGAGCATGTGGACGACCTCCCGCATGGTGGGGCGCTCCACGCTCTGCTCCTGCACGCACAACATCCCCACGAACAGCGCCTGCGCCGCCTCCCACGCCGGCACGTCGCCGCCCAGCCGCGGGTCCAGCACCGCCTCCACACCGCCACCTTGGTCGACCCGGGCGCGCACCCACTGCACCAGGTCCAGGCTGCCGTCCTCGCCCAGGTGCGGGCCCACCGGGCGGTGCCCCGTGATGAGCTCCAGCAAGACCACGCCGAAGCTGTACACGTCGCTCTTCTCGTCCACCTTGAGGGTGTAGGCGTACTCTGCAAATGCCATGCCATACGAGTTGCATTGTCAGTCTCAGTGTCAGTGTACATACACAGTAGAGTGGTATATTCGTATCGACAAAGGAAGATCACGGAGGAAGGACAAAAACTAGATGATGAAGATCATGGATACATGTGCATTCTCTTCTCTCTGGATCTCTCTAGGATTGTTTCGATCCTCGAAAGCAATTGAACAACGGAAAGCTTGGTCGTCGATTCGATATAAAGGAAAGCAAAGGGAGGGCCGGTCATGCCACGTACTTTACTTTACTACTGTTACTAGGTTCGATCAGTCTTTGCAGTACAAAGCAGAGCAAAGCAAATCAAAAGTGCTACTACGTAGTGTAACTAGCTAAAGCCTAACTGAAGTCTAAAGTAAACTACGCATGACAGAAAAAAGAGTAAAGCAGCTAGACCCGGCCGGATGATCGATGCCGGAGCTGGCTGGTAATTTCCTAGTAGCTGCTGTAGATAGAGAGATACTAGAGAGAGATATGCATGCATGCATGTCATTGTCAGATGAGGATCGACCCGCATGCATGATGCTTGTCTTGACCCTTGCTGCGTTGGCCGACCATGCATAAGTAGACGCGATATAAACTTTGTAAAGTAGTAATGCACATGCACGTGTTTGTTGTACTCATGATTAGAGTGGTCAAAGAGAGAGGGAATCCCTCGCCTCGCTCGCTAATAAGTCTAGAGTATTCTACTGGCAAGCATGCATGTGGGTTGTGATGCAGGAGCTCTTCGTTTGAGGCAGCAAGGGGTACGTCTAGTCATCATCAGATCTTTCTTTCCTTGTCTCTTTCTTTCTTCCTTTCTTTCTTTCATCACTCGCTCTCCAACATCCATCCATGGTCCATGGTCCATGAAGCGATGCATCAAAAGAATTTCGACCAACTCAACAGAGCCGAGCCACAGCAGACAAAGAAAGAAAAAGAATGATTGGCCTCCAGGTTGCAGCATCTATCTATGAATCTATCTATGTGACCGTCACGTCACCAGCTTGTGTTGCACGCATGCCCAACGGACTCGACCAACATGCAGCACCCATGGACACGACGCGTACCGAACGTAGGACTAGACTAGAGTAGAATCGAGGCACCTTCACCATGCGAATTTGATCGACAAGTGAGCATTCAAATTCAAACAGTGGTAGCAGTAGAACGTGTGGCACGTACCTGGCGCGATGTAGCCGTAGGATCCGGCGATGGCGGACATGCACTCGGACGCGGCGCCATGCCCATGCCGGAGGTACTTGGCCAGCCCGAAGTCCGCCACGTGGGCCTCCATCCCTTCATCCAGCAGGATGTTGTTGGACTTGACGTCCCGGTGCAGGATCGCCGGCGAGCAGTCGTGGTGCAGGTAGCACAGCCCCATCGCCGCCTCCGTCGCCACCCGCAGCCGCGTCGCCCACGCCATCACGTTCCCGTCGCCACCTTCCCCATGCAGCACGTCCCCCAGGCTCCCCTCAGCCATGTACTCGTACACCAGCAGGTTGCTCCTCCCGTCGCCCGACGAGCAGATGGCCAGCAGCGCACGATGTGCCGGTGCCGGATCCGCCCCAGCGTCCGCACCTCCGCCGAGAACCCGCCGTCGTCCCCGGGCCCACCAGCCGCCGCGATGCGCTTCACCGCCACCGCCTCCCCGCCGGGCATCGTGCCGCGGTACACCGTGCCGGCCCCGCCCCGCCCCACCACGTGGTTCTCCTTCACGCACTGCACCACGTCCGACCACCCGAACGACACCTTCTGCTGGAACGCCGTCATCCGCCACCCGCCGCTGCCCCGCTGCCGCCGCCTCCGCTGCATCGCCGACCGTGTCGTCGCCACCGCCGCTGCTGCGAACGCCACCGAGCACGCCAGCAGCCCCAGCGCCGCCGCCAGCTTCAGCCGCCCCACCGACGACGTCGACGCGGGCTGCTTGTCGCCCCCGCCGTCCGGCCAGACCCGCGGCCCGGACATGGACGTCAGGTTGCACGGGTTGGACGACGCGATCGTCGTCCCGCACAGCCGCGGGTTGCCGGCGAACGACGTCGCGTTCAAGTAGGCGAACTGCCCGCTCTGCGGCACCACGCCCGACAGGTCGTTGTGGGACAAGTCGGCCGCGGTCAGGCTCTTCATCCCGCCCATCTCCGCCGGGACGCCGCCGTCCAGCTTGTTCCACGACACGTTCAGGTAGTTGAGCACCTTGATCTCCGCCAGCCGCGCCCCCGGGATCGCGCCCGTCAGCTGGTTCACGCTCAGGTCCAGGAACGTCAGCGACGTGCACTCGCCGATCTCGCCGGGCACCTCGCCGGTCAGGTTGTTGCCGCTCAGGTCCAGCTTCAGCAGCCGCTTCAGCCGACCGACCTCCGGCGGGATCCCGCCGGCGAGCTGGTTGCCGCTGAGGAGAAGCGTCTGCAGCGACGAGAAGCTGCCGATGGACGACGGCAGCGAGCCGTTGAACCTGTTGCTCGACAGGTTCAGCAGCGACAGCATCTTCCTCTCCTTGGCCGGGATGCCGTCGTCCTCTGGAAGATGGCCGGTGAGGTAGTTGCTCTGCAGCTCGACTGTGGTGAGCGCCGGCAGGTAGAGGAAGCCGCGCGGGAGCTCGCCGGTGAGGTAGTTGTTGCTGATGCGCACCCGCGTGAGCGTCGGGCAGTCGCCGAGCCCCTCCGGCACCGGGCCGAAGAGGAAGTTGTTGAGGAGGATGAGGATCTGGAGCTGGCCGCGCGCGCACAGCCACCGCGGCACCTCCCCGGTCAGCCGGTTCGTCGACAGGTCCACCTCCTGGAGCGGCGCCGCGCGGCCGAGCGCCGCCGGGATGGAGCCCGTGAAGTTGTTCTGCCACAGCTTGAGCACCTGGAGGTGCTCCAGGTCGCCGAGGAACTCCGGGACGCCGCCGCGGAAACGGTTGATGAACATGTTGACGAGCCTGAGCTCCCGGAGCGCGGCGAGCTGCGGCGGGACCTCGCCCGTGAGCGCGTTGTTGGAGACGTCGAGGAAGCGGAGGGCGGTGAGGTTGCCGAGCTCCGGCGGGATGGTGCCGTTGAGCTGGTTGGTCTGGAGGTAGAGCGTGTCGAGCCTGGTGAGCGCGCCGAGCGACGGCGGGATGGCGCCCTGCAGGCCGCAGCTGGCGAGGTCGAGGTGGACGAGGCTGGATAGCCGGCCGAGCTCGGCGGGGATGCCGCCGTCGAACTGGTTGAAGTAGCCGAGGAAGAGCTGGCGGAGCGCGGTGAGGTTGCCGAGCTCGGGAGGGATGGCGCCGGTGAGGCTGTTGCCGGCTACAGAGAGGAACTGGACGGCCTCCAGCGATCCGAAGCTGCGCGGGATGGTGGCGGAGAAGAAGTTGCCGCCGAGGTCGAGGTGCACGAGCGCCCTGGCCGGCAGCTTACTGGCGTCCGGGAGCGGGCCGGCGAGGTCGTTGTCGTAGAGGTCGAGCACCTGGAGCGCGGGCATCGCGGAGAGGTCGAGGCGCTGCAGGGTGCCGTTGAACTGGTTGTTGGAGAGGTTGAGATGGCGGAGGTCCGTTAGCGCGGCGAGGGCGGGGGGCAGGTCGCCGGCGAGCGCGTTGTTGGAGAGGGAGAGGAAGCGGAGGCCGGTGAGGTTGGCGACGGCCGGGGAGAGCGCGCCGGAGAGGTTGTGCGCGGAGAGGTCGAGCGAGACGACGGTGGTGCCGCGGGCGTCGCAGGCGACGGCCGGCCAGGAGCGGCACAGGGCGGCGTGGTTGGCGAGCGTCCAGGAGGCGTGCAGCGCCGGCGGCGAGGAGGTGAAGGAGCCCTTGATGGCGACCAGGGCGGCGGCCTGCTGCTGCGTCCAGTCGGAGTCGGGGTCGGGGTTGGGGGTGGAGGCCGTGGCGACGGCGAGGTGATCGAGGCGGCAGAGCAAGACAAGCACTAGTGGCAGCAGTGGGAGGACGGATGCCGCCATGCGATGGATGGATGGATGGATGGAATGATGGTTGCTCTGCTCTGCTCTTGGGAGGGAGCGGGAGGTTGTGTGCGTAATGATGAAGACGACTGGGTGGCAGCTCAGGCCTCCATGGATGGATGGATGGATGGATGCTTTTGCTTTCCCTGTGGCTGTGGAAATGGCAATGGCGATGGGGTTTGGGCTTTGGGCTTTCATGCAGTGCAACGTTGCTTTCTCTTCTTTTGGAGGCGAAAGCAAAAGCAACCGAAAGCCATCGAGTGCTCTGTCCTCACCCCCTCACTCTCTGCTCTGGGAATGTTTCAGCTCAGTCTTGGTCAGCAGCAGCAGCAGCAGCACTGGATTTCGTGCTACAAGAATTAGTTAGTTGCTCAAAAATCAACAACGAATTTTCTTTTTCAGCCTTTGCTAAGTCTTGGTAGACTTAACTGTTAAGTGTAAGCCGATACTATATCCGTAAGATCTTATGTTGAGATCTGTGTAAAATTTTCTTTTTAATTTTTCTTTTTCTCTCTACCATGTTATGTCATTTGATTGAGACTTGGTTAAATCTCAGTCGACTTTGACCTAGCCATACCTTTTCTTCTTTTTTTTGACAAAAGATGGATGTGCTTTTTACGAGTGTTTTCTACTCCTTCTTTCTTTATAAAAATATATAATTTCTTTTGTAAACATGGTTGAAACACATATACTTTGGCAAGCGATTAGTCACGTCAACATGGTCCTTGGATGAAATTCCAGCGCCCCAAAAAATTGGCACAACTTTAAGGAGCAAAAAAGCTAACAAATGTGGGATATGTGATCCCTTTTTCTCACCAGATCTTACATCTTTTCTAGGGAATGCTTACGACTTTTCTAAAACGTAGTTCATTATTTTCCCTCTAATTTTTATTTAACGAATACTCTCCATATCTTATATACCTGAATCATGGCGGAGCTATGCGCAAACAAAACTGTGCTAGCAATGAAAACACGGGGTTCACTTTTTTCTTTCCTTCGAAGAAAGAAAGTGCAACTCGCCACCGCTGCCCTTCGGCGGCGACCTCGGTCGTCGATACTGAGGGGGGTCGTCGGATCCACGCATGTGGATCATTTTTAGACTCTTGTAGTTTAGGTTTATAGGTTGCATCATCGTGGCTTCGGCGGCGGCAATGGCTGCGCTGAATAAAGATTCTCCAGATTCTACTCCGATGAGGCGACCGGTCCTATGGCCAGGCATAGATTTGGAAACCAGTCTGTTCAAACAATGTTGGCGTGACGGCGGCATGCTCATGGTGGACCTATGTACTCGAGCTTCGCCATTGCGACGATGTTTGCTCCAGCGCCGACACGGAGATTGGGAGGTAGTCCGGGAGCGGATGCAAATTGTGCTCTGCATCGGCGGCAACTAGAATATGGTGGATTGTGTGCTGCGTTCGTGGTTCATGGATGGCAGGTAAGGCTTTCTCCTTTGACGTCTTAGTTGTGTGGGGGTGGCAGATCTGGAGTTCGATGATGTGTCCGGGGTGTTGCTCAAGTATGATTCTTCAACAGTAATGGTTTCATCTTTGACGAGCCACCTTGGAGGTCCGTAAAGCTGCATATCAGCGATGGAGCTGCGTCGAGCTCAGGTGTTAAGGTGATATGTCATTTTTTTTCTTTGGTGGCTGTTGTGGTGGTGCGAGAGACAGGTGATGGGCATCAGTGTCAAGCTCAGAGGATTTTTCAGTATTATTTGTAATTTTACTTCTTGGCTGGTCTTTCTTTATGCGAAGGCTAGCATTTTGCTATCTTTTCAGTTTTGCCAGATCGTCTGTACGTGAATTGTACTATGATCCTTATGATATAAATAAGGCATATATTACCATGCAAAAGAAAGGTCCAGGCCATGACAAAAACACTAGGAATGACGGTAAATTTAGCCCAAGAAGGTAACATTTTCGGCCTCCACTAGCTTAGCCAATCTAGTCCGCCCAACTTGTTGTCCGTAGCTCCATCGTGTTTCTAAATAGTTCATCATCACTAACCCAATTATATTAAGTTATTAACATGCAATTATGCCAAGTCACCATGCCACCAGGCGTGCTCCATTAATTTCAAATTCACCCAACACCCAACTATGACAACTCACCATGCAATCATGCACGGAAAAAATCCACCTTAAGATGCACCATGCATGCTACTCATATTCAATAAAATATTCTTCAACTATATAATAGTCAAGTATAATAAATTATATGTATTTTAGTTTTTGTTCCCATATTGCTAATCCAAATACTAAAGTTTCATGCTGCTAAAACTTACTCCCTCCAGTCCTTTTTACTCTGCATATAAGAGTTATCTGAAGTCAAACTTTGTAAAGTTTGACCATATTTATATTAAAAAATATCAACGTCTACAATGTTAAAGTTATACAATATAAAAATTTAAGTCACGGCGCATCTAATGATAATGATTTCACATTGTGAATGTTTCTAATTTTTTCTATAAAATTGGTCAAACTTCACGAGGTTTGACTTGAGAGAAATCTTATATTCGAACTAAAAAGAACCGGAGGGAGTACAGAAATAACTACGTCCAATTACCGCCGCAACGCACGGGTTATCTCTAGTATACCAGTAATGCTACACCTACGGATTTCTTATAATGGATTTGTGATTACCATGTGGTATGGTGTAAGTTGGTTCGATGTCATCAGAGCAAACAATTAATTTTCAAGTCCGCAGTATTGAGTCCATAAGGTTTTGCGCATAGTTTTAGCAGTTCTGCCATTGATACACACAAAAGCAAATCTAAACTCGGTCCTAAGGGCATCTACAATGCATACGCTTAAAACAGGCGCTAGGATTCCATTCCTGGTACTACCTCTGGTGAATAAGTCATTCGCGTAGTTTCTATAATAATGTGTTATATATCATGAAAAGTATATCACTAGATTTCTATAATGATATAGTTTCTAAATACATATTTTTTGTCACATATAATACATATTTAGATAGTTAAATCGTCAACCTAGAACTACGCAAATGACTTATTCATCTAGACGGAGCCCGACCCCAGGATTTAGGCTGGCATCGATGCCAATCGAGTCGTCGAGCGCTTCGGTGCTTCTTTTTTCACGAGCCTTTTTTTTTGGCAGCGGGCGCTAGCAGATGCCCAACAAATCCCATGAACTCAACGAATTTAGCTGATTTTTAGCGTCGCGATTGGGTTGGCTGCCTTGGACAGAACGAGCGCTAGGCGTATCTTTTTTTAGTGAGCGCTCATACAGGCGCCCCGCGCTGTAGCTAGCGACTCTTCCACCAATGCTAATTGTGTAATTATTAATTTAAATAGTCTGAGAATATGGCGACTTTGGCGATTTGCCGGTGACTGGCGTGATGCCGTTCTGACCTCGCCCGATTCCTTCTCACTCCGCCTTGACTGCTCTAGTTTCGCCAGATCCCTTCTTCCCTGATTCTTCTCCACGAAAAATCCCCATTTTTAGGTTCAGAAACTCCTGGAAGCCTGAGGTCAAATCAGATACGCAAGTCATTTTCTCTACCGCTTTACCGCCGCCGGCGGCGATCTTGCCTCGCTACCATCAAATCGACACCACATTCTTCATCCTCTGCTGCATCATACTCCATCTACCATCACTTTCAGTTCTGGTCAGGGCTACCCATCCCCATTTTGTGGATCTGTTGCGACAGCCAAGAAGTCGCCCTTTACCTTCCTACTCCTTGCCGCCCCAAGTCCCTCTCGCCAACCTTATCCTGCTGGGATCATCGGAGGTCCTCCCGGTTTGTCTCCTGTGGTATACTCCTCATATCAAGTTGGTGCCAACAATCTGGTGATAGGAGGGCGAGATTAGCAATATGGAACGGCACCTCCTTCAGACTATGGCAGGTTTTGTGATTTTGTGTTGGAATTGTCGAGGATTGGGAACAGATTCCACAGTTGGCGAGCTGCGCTGGTTGGTGCAGACCTATCGCCCATCTCTCCTTTTCTTGTGTGAGACAAAGATGGCAGAGAAAAGGGTGAGAAACTTCATGTGGTCACTGGGATTTTCAAATTCTTATGTAGTAAGTAGTGAGGGCCAAAGTGGAGGCTTATGTTTGTTTTGGCTATCATCAGTCGATGTTTCTTTGAAGGCGTTTAACAATAGATGCATAGATGTTCATGTCAAGCCTGACCAGGGACCAGTCTGGAGGGCGACTTTTGTGTATGGAGAATCAAGAAGAGAAAATAGATGCCAATTTTGGGATTTTATCCGTTTTATGCGAGCGCAGTGGGATGGTCCATGGATCTGCTGTGGGGATTTCAACGAGGTGTTAAGCCACGACGAACATCAAGGCCTTCGAGATAGAACAGATAGGCAAATCAATGACTTCCAACAGTGCTTAGCTGATTGTGGCCTCATCGACTTGGGTTATTCCGGTCCTAAATATACTTGGTCTAATCGCCAGGACTCTCACCGCCATGTCAAAGCCCGACTAGACAGAGCTGTAGCTAACATTGAGTTCTCTAATATTTTTGAGGATTTTTTGGTTGAGAATGTCATCACTACTACCTCGGATCACCATGCTGTCCATATTGCTCTTAATAAGGGGAAGATTCCTTATGACAGGGGAAAGACTTCTAATGATCATTGTCCTGTGCAGCAAGGTTTCAAATTCGAAGCTATGTGGCTGAGAGCTCCTGACTACCGGGAGGTCTTAAAGAAGGCTTGGGCAGAAGGTAGGGGTAATCTGCCTTTATCACTGCAATCAACCTGGTCCAATCTGAATCGAGTGGCAGCTTCCCTTAAACAATGGGATAGAGAATCTTTTGGCTCTGTGAGATCCAATATCCGGAAGTTGGAAAGGCGTCTTAAATGTCTAAGGTCGACCCCTGTCTCTGATGCATCGATTATGGAGGAACGCTCATTGGAGAGATATTGGAGAGATATTTTTTGAGCGAGAAGAAATCATGGCTAGGCAACGTTCTCGGGTGGACTGGCTCCAGGAAGGTGACCGGAATACTGCATTTTTTCATGCTCGGGCATCGGCACGTCGACGTACGAATAGAATTAATTCTCTCACTCATACTGATGGCTCAATTACTGAGGACCAGGAGGAGATAAAAGGTATGGTGCACAGTTTTTATGATAATCTTTTTACTACTGAATAGTCTGCTTCGCTGGATGCAGTTCTTCAGTCTATTCCGTGCAAAGTGGATGACTCCATGAATGCTGAGCTTTGCAAGCCTTATACGAACGACGAAATAAAATTTGCCTTGTTTCAAATGGGGCCAACAAAGGCACCAGGACCTGATGGTTTTCCTGCACTTTTCTACCAAACTCACTGGGATTTCTTAAGGGAAGATATTTGTCATGCTGTCAGATGCTTTTTGAATGGAATGCCAATTCCTGATGGTTTTTCAGACTCTGTGATTGTCCTAATTCCAAAAGTTGCAAGGCCAAAACACCTAAACAACTTCAGACCAATAAGCCTATGCAATGTCCTCTACAAGATAGCTTCAAAAGTATTGGCTAATAGGCTCAAGATTATCTTGCCAGCAATCATCTCTGAGCATCAAAGTGCTTTTGTTCCGGTAAGGCTAATCACTGACAACGCCCTGATTGCCTTTGAATGTCTTCATACAATTCGACAACAAAGATCGAAGAGACCATACTTTGCCCTCAAGATCGACATGACTAAAGCGTATGATCGCGTGGAGTGGTCCTATTTACAGGGATGCCTTAGCAGATTGGGTTTTGCGCCGGAGTGGATTGGCACGGTGATGAGATGTGTAACCTCTGTTCGTTATGCTGTCCGAGTTAACGAAGAACTCACTAATGCTGTGATTCCTACAAGGGGCATTCGACAAGGAGACCCAATCAGCCCTTACCTGTTCCTTCTATGCATCGAAGGCTTGTCCAGTGTGCTTTTGCACAAGGAGTCGCGTGGTGAGCTACAAGGTATTCGAAATGGTCGTCAAGGCCTCCTATCTCGCCCTCCTTTTTGCCGACGATAGCATCTTCTTTGCTAGAAGTGATCAGCGTAGTGTCCTCTCCCTGAAGGAGGCTTTGCATTTATATTGTGATGGTTCAGGCCAGAAAGTTAACCTTCAAAAATCATCAATCTTCTTTGGTACTCATTGCTCCGACGATACTAAGCAAAAGGTAATGAGAATTTTGGGGGTCACAAATGAACCATTCCACGATACATATCTTGGAATGCCTACTCATGTGGGAAGGTCGCCAGCCAAGACATTCAAATTCCTAAATGACAAAGTTTGGCAGCGCATCATTAGTTTGTCAGATCGACCCCCTTCTCGAGCAGGAAAAGAAGTTTTGCTGAAATCCGTGGTTCAAGCTATTCCGACATATATTATGAGCTGTTTCCTAATACCCATTTCTATATGTGAAGGGATGAGACAAGTTGTTGCTGATTATTGGTGGGGTAGAGAAGATGGTAAGAGGAAACTTCACTGGCGTTCATGGGATTGGTTATCCACACCAAAAAAGCTTGGTGGACTAGGTTTCTGTGATTTTCCGCTCTTCAACCAATAGCTTGGTAGACAATGTTGGAGGCTTCTTACTGACCCAGATTCTCTTTGTGCTCGGGTTCTCAAAGGATGCTATTTTCCTTCCTGTGATTTTTGGGATGCGCCCAAGCCTAGATCGTCATCCTATACTTGGAGAAGTATTCTCTATGGCCGAGAGCTTGTTAAGGCTGGTGTTCGTTGGGGAATTGCTAATGGCCAAAAGGTTAAAATCATGACAGATCACTGGATTCCCGGACGACCACTGCATATGTTGCAAACTCTATTTCCAATTCCAGAATATGCTAAAGTGTGTTCTCTCATGGATGGACATGGTCATTGGAACGAAGAAAATGTCAGAGCTTTCTTCTCGGAGGAAACTGTTGAACTCATATTACAAACACAGATTAGCAGCCATGGAGGAGAGGATTTTGTGTATTGGCCTCATACTCGCTTTGGACTATATATTGTCCGTTCAGCATACAATCTTGCTCGATCTTCGGATTTCTTTTTATCGCACAGTAAGAATGGCCGCGGACTCTCGTCAAGTAAGGAAGTTGAGGAGAAATATTGGAAGGCAATCTGGGCAATCAAGGCCCCAAACAAAATGAACATAGTGCTCTGGAGGTTCGCACACAACTGTCTCCCATCTGGACTTCAGTTACGCCATCGGAATATCCCCACAAATCCTGCTTGTGTGCATTGTGGGAGAGACGAGAGTATTGAGCATTGTTTGTTGTTCTGTCAGTTTGCTTCCGAGGTTTGGAACAAGGTCAAAAAACGGTTCTACATCCACCTATGTCGCAAGAACTTCCACTCAACAAAACAGTGGCTATTCGATTTCATTGACAGAGCATCACCGGAGCAGTCCACTGTTTTCGCAATCACTGTATGGCATATTTGGGAAGCGAGGAATGCGGTAAGGAATGGTGAAGGTAATATCCATCCACACCGTGTTGCCTCAAAGATCCATGCTTATGTTGATTTGGTTCTGCTGCATCTCTTTAAGACTGTTGCGGGGCACAGTCATGAGACACCATCAAGTTCATCGGTTAAATGGTCTCCGCCGCCGCCCGGATCAGTCCTTATTAACGTCGACGCAGCTATCTTCTCAAACCTGCACAAACTGGGAATTGGCATCCTGATTCGGAACCACAAAGGTGAATGCTTGGTCGCCTGCACCGAGCCACTTAAAGGGATGGTACAACCAAAACTTGCTGAAAGCTGGGCGCTCCGTCAAGCTGTGATTCTCGCCCGTGATGAGGGACTGACCTCTGTCATTTTCGCTTCTGATTGCCTCTCCTTAGTACAACGAGTGAACTCTTCATCCATAGACAGGTCTGAAGTGGGTGTAGTAGTGTCAGATATTAAGCGTTTGGTTGCTTGTTTTTCTTCTGTTTCCTTCTGCCATGTCAAGAGGTCGTTGAATGCTGCTGCTCACATACTAGCTAGGGCCTGTGAGTTTGCTAGTTCAAAAGTTGTGTACTATTCTACTCCAGAATGTATCAGGCAAACTCTTTGTACTGATGTATACTAATTAATATAATGCAGCATTCTCTCTCTCAAAAAAATAGTCTGAGCGTCCATGCAGGTGCCCCTGCATTGGAGATGCCCTAAATGAACCAAATTCTGGCCACACCTCTGATGTATTAACAATAGTGTGTGTTGATACCTATGTTTCATACATAAATTGTGGGAGTTAAATGAATAAAACCACCACATTAAAGGCATAGTCATCAGAAAACGGGTTCTATGGTTTTTTTTGGCAAAACACCGCATCTATTGTAAACTTTTGACATAAAATACTAATGGGCGGATTTGAGCGTTTTGAGCACATTTCAAATAGGTGGGGGCTATCCATCTTTGTTCAGTTGGCAATTCGTCTGCATATGCTGCGCTGAGGTGGACATAGGACCCACATGTAAGGTCGGTTTTCTTCCTCTCTCTCTCTCTCCCAACACCCCTATCCCTCAAAAAATGGGTTGAACTCCCCTAAAATTCACTATAGCAAATAAATATTTAGAAGAATATATACTCAAATTGCCAAATCAAATAATCTTCTTGATCTTTAACACTAGAGTTAGCTTTTTGTTTTGCGACTCCAGATCATACCATTATTCCATAAGGTCAGGAGAAAAACTCCTCCTAAAAGTACACATAATTTGTTCTCCATCCCATAGATCAGAGGCAGTTTTATTCTTCTCATTTACTAAAAAAATACAAATCCCAGAACTTCCCTTGCACCCCTACTGATTCTGCATTGGATGTTGTTGTTGGGAAGGAGCAATCCACCCATTGTTTGTGGGAAACACTGGAGGTGGATGATATTGGGGAAAAGGGTCAGGCTACCCACATTGTGAAATACTCCCTCCGTAAAGAAATATAAGAGCGTTTGCGTTTAAACGCTCTTATATTTCTTTATGGAGGGAGTATTTCTTTTGGAGGCATCAAAAAATAAGAGGGGAAATGTTCTGGGGTTATCTCCTTTGCAGCCACAACCACGAGAATTCCTAAAAGGGGCAAGAGCCCCGTTACTGATAGTGATGATGGTTGATGCATAGAAAAAAAAACCGCGTCCTCACCGTCGCATGGGTTTTCCATCCCAACCCACATTTTGAATAACGTCTTACATTCATAACACGGCTAATGCAATTGAGGAGCCCGAACAAACTTGTGAAGGTGAAGCACACATAATCCCCCAAGGTTGAGGTTGTTTGTTTGTTGGGCGGCACATGGCCTTCCAAATAATTTTACATTCTGCGCTTGCACTTTTATCTATTCGGGACCAAAGAACTCTGCTCAATTTTGTTGATGTTGTGCATGGCAGCGGGCAGGATGACTAGCGAAGTGGCATGGTACCGGTCAAACAAAAAATCCAAATAGTAAAGCTTGTTCTTTTACATACAGTATGAACATATAGTTTTGTCAGTTTTGGCAAGTAGAGCGACAAGTCGACCAACGAAAACAGCCGCATGCATGCAGCGCCACGCTTTGCTTCTGGCCCGACAGGTCACCAGCCTATCCTAGCTTCTCCTAGTACTATAGCTGCGGGCCAGCGGTACACAATTCCAAGCTACATAGAGCCGGAGCCTAAGATTATTTATAGACATGTAGAACACTTTTATATGTACCCATCCAGAGAAAATTGCAATTGTGTGAAATACATCTTATGCGGCAGTGCAAGTGTGGCACATGGGTCGCCGAAATTTACGACCGCAATACCGCCAAAGACCTTAGAGGAGTAAACGGCTGAGTAAACCTTAGTAAAGTATTTTTATTCCTCTAAGTTTCGGTCATTTCTAGCCGACACATATAATTTTTTTGGTTTTGCCAAATTGTTCCAATTCTAGTTACATTGCAAATATTAGCACACATATAAAAATCAGAGATAATAATTAAGGTTCACACAATTCACGAATATTACAAACTTATAGTTTACAAACCAAATTATTCAAATTCAAACACATCGCAGGGTTCAAATTAAGTAAACAGAATGATAAAAGCACAACTACGAAGTGCTATGGAGATGCCACTGACCCTCAACAAGATCATCTTGGAGTTGGGTATGAACTTCTTGGTGCTCGATCTTTTGTGATGCGCTTCGAGGAATCTTTGGATCCTATTTGCATCGTGCTCTGGCTCAACAAGATTCCCATTGGTGATGTATCAAAAGTTCTCAGGCATGTCTCTCTCATCTTCAATGATCATGTTACGCAAGATGATGAAACAAGTTATGATTTCCCATAGATCCTTGGAGTTCCAATACTCGGCAAGGCCACAAATAATAGCAAAGCGCTTCTAAAGCACAATGAAAGCTCTCTCCACATCCTTCCTAGTCTTTTCTCGTCTACGCATATTTTTGATCTTATATGACTTGGCTAATTGCCGGCGTGTTTTAGCGTGTGCGTGAGCTGGTTTTAGTTGTGTGCATCTTAGATATGCAAAGAACAGATGTGTGCTCGTTTTTTGAGCAAATAAAATCCACCCTTTGTTGAAAAACATCCTTCCTAGTTGGCTCTTGACATGTTGCAAACTGAGATCTTTTCTTACCTTTTGGACGCGATTTTTTTGACAAATGTGGCCCATGAAGGATAGATGTCATTCACAAGGTAGTAACCCATCATGTACTCACAACCATTGACAATATAGTTGCAAGGAGGAACATCTCTAGCAACAAGCCTAGCAAACAATGGTGATCTCGACAAGCCTAGCAAACAATGGTGATCTCGACAACACATTTAGGTAATTGTGAGAGCCAGGCAATCCAAAGAGTGAATGTCGGATCCATAGATCCTCTGATGCAACAGCCTCAAGAATGATTGTTGGATCGATGCAGTGGCCTTTGTACTGAACTTTACACCTTGCAGGACAGTTCTTCCAGGTCCAGTGCATGTAGTCAACTAATCTAAGCATCGACCATCCTCTTTCTTCATTCGCTGCCATAAGCCTCTCGGTGTCTTCCTTGTTGGGTGCCCTCAAGTACTCCGGCCCAAAGGTATCAATCATGGCTTTTGTGAACCTTCGAACAGTCTCCAAGATTGTACCTTCTCAATGCGGACATAGTCGTCAATTGCATCGCCCAAGCATCCATATGCCACAACTCAAACAACCGCAATACACTTAATCAAAGGGCTCGAAGTTATCTCTCTGCATGCATCCCTTCTAAGATTGAACCAATCATCGTGCTTTTCCACAAATTTTGCAATGGTGAGAAAGAGACTTGTGTGCATCCAAAAGCGGCGTCAAAAATACTTCTTCGGATAGGACGGATTGGGGTCAAAATAATCTCTCATAATCTTAGCATGGCCCTCCGCTCTATCACGGTTGAGTTGTATACAGCGGACAAACTGCGATCTCCTCCTCGGCCACCAAATATCATCGTTGAAAATCATGCCAACCACAATTTCTAGGTCATCATCTTCTTCCTCCTCCTTGGATGATGATGAGTCCTCGAAGATCATCTCTCTTCGTCTTTTCATCTTTAAGAAACAATTCGGTCGAACTCAATTGGCCCAAACAAAATGAAACAAAAAAGCTTACCTAAGCAAACCGTCAAACACTTGCAAGGACGTGGAGGTTTAACGGTCGGCCGACAACGTGTTGAGCTGAAACTTGCGGGCAACGAGGCATGGAGATGACCCGCAAAGGTGCATAAGCACGGTGAGATGCCGGTTAGCCAAGGAGGAAGAAGATTCGAGGCGGTTTCCGTCGAATCGTCGATGTGGCAATGTCAGCGACGTTTCAGCTCGACTCCGGCAATGGCGACAGTCGGCGACCGGCTCAGACTACGGGTGAAGGGCAGAGAGGGCCTATGGAGTCGGCGAGGTAGCGGTGGAGGCAGTGGGTAGTCATTGACAGTTGCGCTAGCGATGGAGTAGTGGGAAGGGGGGTGGGGTGGGGGTCGAAAAGTGGCAGCGACTTTTATTCGAGCTGCCCGGAGGTCAAGTATTTTTAGGCGTCCGCACGACCTAGGAGTAAAAATATTACATCCCTACCGGTTTTAGGACTTCTGCTAGGTAGAGGTTATAGAAGTAAACCGGAAATTTTACTCTTCTAACCGTTATTAGAGGATCGGCTAGAGATACCCTAAGGTGGCCAGAGATAGAGTTGGACCCTCATCTCAGCTGCTTATCCATGGCACAACTCCTCCGCATATGCTCCTCCTCCGACGATCCGCCTTCCCCATTGCACCTCTACTCTGCCCCTGCTACGGACATAAGTACGTACAGAAGTATTCACACGCCATGACCTCGAGTTGGAGGTCAAAAAGGAAATCCTCGATGGATGATGGGTTTGGCCACGACGACAAATATACGTCCCGCTCCCCCCGCTCCTCCCCCGCTCCAAACCACGGCGACCCCACGCCTCCCGCAAGCCGCATCCACCATCGCCGCCGTAGATCTAGTCGCCCCAGCTGCTAGGCATGCCACCTCGCCGACGAGGGCTGCGGGCGTCGTCTGGCACGCCCGCACCGGCCTGCTCCCCCTTCACCTTCCCGTTTGCCTCCGCACATCCTCGAGGCCTTCTCGGAGATGGTGAGGATAATCTCACCAATCCCGCAGGGAGTGCTCCTGGAGATTGGGGCGCGGGGCTGGACGAAGAGAGCGACTAGGATCCGCGACGCTGCTGCGGTGTGGATTCGGGCTGTGCGAGATTGGAAGGCGGCAAACATGGCGGTGGCGGCAGCGAGAGATCTGAGCACCAGAGAAGTGGCTATGAAGCATGCAGAGAGCTGTCAGAGGCGTGCCGGGCTGGAGCAGCGGACTCTGGCGCGTCGGATCTTCGAGGAGGCCACTCTGGAGGAAAGGGTGAGGATGCCTGCTTTCCCCCACTCGCCACTGGACGAATTCGTTCTGTGGGCGAGGACGGAGGCAAAATCTGGAGATCCACGAAGAGCTCTGAGGTGGAAGTGCCTGCTGGGAGTGATTCCATCCGGTGCCCCTATGCAGCTCTCAGCCTGAATTGCGGCGGCCAATCGAGATTAAGGAGGGACTACGTGATCTCCCCTTGTTCTTCCATCTCAGGTGATAGATTCTCCTCGAATTTTTCGACGCGCTCGAGTAGCAGGTCGAGTTCGAGAAGGTTGATTTCGCCGCCGCCGGGGATCTTCGGTTTGCATAGTTGCGTCGACTCAGGTCCAAGGGAGAAGACGAGGTGGATTGTCCCACAGGTCAGTGGCTATGTCAGAAAAGCAGAAAATCAGCCAGCTGGGCGGCACGCAGGGAGAGAGGTGGATAGCTGCTATGATAAAGTGGTGGCGGTTTCCCAAAACCTGCCTTCCAGTGCTCCATCTGTCCTGCGGGCTGGGGCTCCGGGGAGAGACCCTGCTAGGGTTCGCCTGAGATCTAGTTCCAACCTAGTCTGGATAAGGAAGGATAAGTTTGTTTCGGGGGATTTCTCTGCTGCAGATTGTTTCCCAGTCGTAGATCATGATTCCAAGCACCTCCCTGTTCCAAAGTCTTTCAGTTTTTCTAGAGATTACTGGTCGAGGAGGTCGGGTCAGATCCCCTTTGTTGCAGTGGCCAAATCCATGGCTGGCGGCGGCAGAGATGCAGGTAACAGAGGTGGGGGAGATACGATGGTGGGAGGGGGCGTAACTCTGGTCGTCCCCCTGCCCCCACTACTGATGGCCTTCAAGCGGCTACTGCTGTGCCCCCGCCCCAGATCTCTCAAGCTCCGCAAGCTACTCAAGCTCAGCCCCCTCCCATGTCCATTTTTGCAAAACCCCCGCTGTTTCCGGTGGGAGCAGCTCCTCCTATGATGCAGACTAACCCCATGTTCGGATATCAGGGGGGTGGAATCCCCATATGCAGCAGATTCCGCAGTGGCCTCAACAACCCAACTTCCAGTTTCAGTATATGCCACCTGCAGCAGGATTTCAACAGCAATTCAATCCAGCCAATCAGAATATGCAACCAGTTCAGTCAGTTCAATTCAGTGGTGGGAGTTCTTCGGTGAGTGGTGGTGATCAATCTCAAGATGGTCACAACAAGAGCAAGAAAAAAAAGAACAAGAATCAGGGTACCACTAGTCAGACTCAGAGTGCTATGCGAGAAGATGATCTCCCTTTCACTGTAGACCCGAAGTTTATTGGTGCCATCTGCTATAACTGCGGGCTGCCTGGACATTTTGTTGGCATGTGCGTAGTCCCTAAAGTGTGTTTCATGTGCAAGATCCCTGGACACCATATGGATGCTTGCCCTTCTTGGTACAAAGCTTATCCTGCAGCCACCTATTGGGGAAGTGATAGTCCTGGACTGGGGTTTTTTCACATTGAAACTAATGGGTCTGAAGACTGTGAGTGACTTAATTTTGCCAATGTAGGTCTTGTTATTGTTAAAAAGGGTGAGATTTCTAGAACAGAGCTAGGTCAGCACTTCTCTGAGATGTGGAAGACCAACTGTCCCTGGCAGATTAGACCTCACGACAAAAACAAGTATATTGTTAGATTTCCTCCCAACAAAAAGATCAAGGACCTGGTGGAAATTCCCTCAGTTAATCTAAAGAAGGAAGGAGTTACTATATCTTTTGCTGATTGGAATGGAGAACACCCTGTCTATGACAGCCTGACTAAAACTTGGATTTCTATTGAGGGTTTTCCACCTAAATGGCTATCTTGGTCATCTATTTCTCAAGTGGGCACAACACTTGGAGTGCTTGTTAATATTGACTGGCACACTATTTTCAGAAGTTTTTATGAGAAAGTCAGGATCCTGGTTGCTGTCAGAGACCCAGTCAAGATCCCCAGAGTAGGGTTGTAGAAATCAATCATGAGCTATATCTGCTGAAATTTTCTGTGGAGAGGGATGCTGATGCTGGAAACACTTCTGACAAGCCATCTGGACCTGATGATAATTCTGAAGATCCAAACAATAAGAAGCAGACAGAAGAGGATTTTGACTCTAGTAATGATGACCTTCTGGGGGGAGGAGATGGACACTGGTACTAGCAACAACATCCCTAAGTTTGCTGCTGGCTCAAAAGGTGCTTCTGGTTCAAGAGTTGCAAAACAATACTGCACCCCTGTCCCTGAGAACAATGTTGAAGATACTGTCTTCTCCAAAGTTCAAGGGGCCCCCATGACCAAGAGTTATCTGGAGGTTGTAAAAAAAAGCAGATTGAAAATTTGGGAGGTGCCCTTCTGGAGAAGTTTGATGCTGCTTTCACTCAAGCTCACATTCTTCCTCAGAACATTGTTGACAAAAACAAGCAGTGGGGTCCTGTGGTTGCTACTAGAGCCAGCACTCGTAACAGAAATGATGGGAGGCCTACTATGCAAAAAGCTCAGGACCTGAAACGGATCAGAAATCTGGAGGTGCCTAACAAAGGTAAAAAAGCTTTCATAACTCTTTTGCTTGTCTAGATGATGATGTTCTTATCTCCACTGCTGAATGCTCAGGTATTAATTTGAGCTCTAGTCACTAGTGCAGAACCGGGCAATAGCACCAGTTCGTAAGGCCCTTTAGTGCCGGTTTAGGAACCGGCACTAACGTTTCGGCACTAAAGCCCCCCCCTTTAGTACCGGTTCAGCACGAACCGGTGCTAAAGGGAAACCACGTGGCACGAGCCAGCTCCGGGGCCGGGAGCCCTTTAGTACCGGTTGGTAACACCAACCGGTACTAAATGGTTGTGGGTTTTTGTTTTATTTTGTATTTTTCAATTAAATTTGTGTTATCAATTTAATTTAGGATTGTTTTACGTTATAATGAGTTGTAGTCATCATCATCATCATCATCATCATCATCGCATATTAATAAATAAATAAACTCTAGCTAGCTAAAAATCATCATAGTCGTCTAATTACCACTATTTAATCATCATAGTCATTACCGCTAGCTATCTAATCATCATCAACGCTGGCTAGCTTCAAGAGGAAACATTCACTTTGTAACAGAAGCAAAGATATCATCAAGTTCAACATAATCATCACCAACATCGAAGTTCAGGACACGGACATGAGACAAGTACTAATTAAGAGCATGAACTAGTAGCTACTGATCCTGCTGCTCCCTCTCAGGTAGAATAGCATAGAACATGTATAGCTCTCCTGATTCATCATACTGGAGCATGCAGATGAATCTGTCTCCTAATCTTGGGTTGCGCTTCTCCTTGCTGCCCCCTAGTACTTCTCTGCGATCGTTAACAATTTTGCTCCAATCTTTCACTATTAAGCATTCTTCGCTTTCAGAAATCCTGAATGCACTCATGTGCAATGTAGGAAATCTTGGTCGTAAGCTAACCATTGACATGCGACCTTTTGTCTCGATCCACTGAGGCACAACTGTCATCGGAAGTCCCTGTTGAAGAACATCGTATAGTAATTAATATACTAAGCAATGAAAGTTTAGCTTCAAAAATAATGTATGCAAAAGATGCACTAATTAAGGACAAATATTTAAAATCTTACCATCTTTCGATTATAGATGTGACCGTAGTTCAATACGATCACCATTGGTCGCACGTTTTGAGTACTAACATTTCTAAGTTCAGGAAAAAAAATTGTCTTGACAGTATTAAGATCCTCAAGCCATGAAACATAATGACTTATCTCCTCGCAGTTTAGTTGAGCCCCGGGCAGTAGTAGGTCCTGTCTACCAAGCGCCGGACATGTTTGCTTGAACCGAAATAAGCTGACAATACAAATTAGTTGTCAACTATTTTTGAATAAACTGTATCAAAGACATAAACATATGCATGCATGGTTGAGAAAAACTCACCAAATGGTAGAACTGGAGGCGTTTGCATATCGACCCAGATGTCTATATTACTTTCAATATCATCTTCCGGACGAATATCAAAGGTGATAACCATATCAGGCTCAAATGCATAAGCCTTGCATAGTACTTGCCAAGTTTTGCATTCAAAATGGGTGTATGTGTCTCCATTATATAATTTGACGTTGAAAGTATACCCATGCTCCGTCTTCAAGTAAACTCTCTTTACCTCCATATCATCTATAGCACTAAAACCTATCTTATCCAAGACAAAAATTCTTGCATGGCAGGGGATGCGCTAGTAGAATAGTGAAAATTTAAAATTATAAGTTGAAGCAAATGAAGCATAAGTTTTGCATTCAAATAATAATTGACAAAGTGACTTACTGTATCAACTTCGAATGTCTCATCCAGCTTGATGCTGAAGCGCCTACCATCAACAAGGAAATTTTGGTCGCATAGGCCGCGCTGGTCTTCACAGTGTTCGCACATAATGAAATCTTTTTCGTTGTCAGATGACATTTCCTATGTTCATATAGGTGAAACATTAAACACCTATATCTAGCCAAATATATATTCATCTAACATTTGACATTAATATATCTAACTATATTCATCTCTAACAATTGACATTACTATATATTTAACTTTTCTATCGAATTCATCTAACATTCGACATTAATGTAACATTTATATAAACTAAAAATATATAAAAAAATTAAATAAACAGAAAAACTCATTAACAAATAATATTTTAATTAGATCATCAAATCTCAGATACCTAAATTTTCTTACTAAAAATAAACTACTTATATTAATTATTCAACTAGTTCAAATCTCATATACCTAAATAAACTAGTTCGATAATTTTCTTACTAAAAATAAACTAGTTATATTAATTATTCAACTAGTTCAAATCTCATATACCTAATTAATATCTAGCTATATTCATCTCTAACAATTGACATTAATATATATTTAACTTTTCTATCTAATTCATCTAACATTCGACATTAATCTAATATTCGATCATCTAATTAACTTTTCTAAAAAACAGAAAACAGAAAATATGTAAAAAAATGTGTGTGTGTGTGTGTGTATGTGTGTGTATGTATGTGTGTGTATGTGTGTGTATGTGTGTGTGTATACTCCAGTGCCGCCCCGTACTTACGAGCGGGGACGCCGGCGTACGGGGCGGGGGCGGCGGCGTACGTACGGGCCGGTGCGCGCGGCGCGGGTGCGAGAGAGACGTACGGCCGCGGCGATGACGACGGACGACGGCGGCGTTCGGGGCGGCAGCGCGAGACGACGACGACGACGGGCGGCGGCGGGGACAGCGACGATGACGACGGACGACGGGCGACGGGCGGTGACGACGGGATCGAGCGGCGCGCGGCGATGTCTCGCGAGAGGTTGGAGACGAAGTGGGGAGATGAAACTGAAATTTTCGTAAGTGCTATATATATAGGATGGGCCTTTAGTACCGGTTCGTGGCTCCAACCGGTACTAAAGGCCTATTTTCGCCAGGCCAAGCGGCGGGAAACGAAGGCTTTTAGTACCGGTTGGAGCCACCAACCGGTACTAAAGGGGGGGCCTTTAGTACCGGTTGGAGCCACCAACCGGTACTAAAGGCCTTCCGCTGCCACCCCAAAGTTTAGTCCCACCTCGCCCGGCAGGCCCACAGGGCCCGGCGAAGGGCAGCCGCACTGGTTTATAAACCCAGCCGCGGCTACCTCTTCGAACTCCTCTATATAGCAGGCTTCTCGGCCTAATTAATTAGGGCGCGCTGCCCTGTGAGTCTGCTGGCCCTTCTGGGCCTGCATTTGCACACCCTAGGTCTGGCAGGCCCACTGGGCAGCGCGCCAACAAATTTTTTATATAGTTTTTTCTTTTCTGCATTACTTATTTTCTTCTATTTATTTTTGAGTAGTTTTTTATATAGTTTTTTCTTTTCTGCATTATTTATTTTCTTCCATTTATTTTTGAGTAATTTTTTTGTATAGTTTTTTTATTTTCTGTATTATTTATTTTCTTCTATTTATTTTCTTCTGGAAATTGAATGCTGCATACTGAACAATTAGGTAAATGACCGAAAAACAACAAATGATGTCAGAACATGTTGGAAATTGATGACATCGCTTTAAATGCTCGATACTGAACACAAAAAAGTCCGGAGTTCAAATAAGTTTAAAAAACATTGAAGTGGCCATGTAGCAGATGAGTTCTCGTCCGAAACCCTGATACTCGGAAAGAGTATGTTCAGTTTGTACACGAAGTACGTCCAGTTTTTGCCGTGACCCTCTCTACTCTTTCGCGCATGCTATGCGGGTGATATGATGATACCATGCCAAGTTTCAACATTTTCAGGATTCATTTTGTAGTGATTTTCAATTTCACGGTCATTTATCTCTCTAAACAATTAGGTAAATGACCGAAAAATAACAAATGATGTCAGAACATGTTGGAAATTGATGACGTCGCTTTAAATGCTGCATACTGAACACAAAAGAAATCCGGAGTTTAAATAAGTTACTAAAAATAAAAAAGAGGTGCAATGCTGGTTAATTTGCTTCAAGCCATTCGGAATAGTGTAGACTGCACTGTACATAGCTCAGTGCAATCTATGCTATTCCGCAAGGCTTGAAGCTAATCAACATGTAGGTGAGCATTGCAACTCTTCGTCATTGTCTGTGCACTCACGGCTTATAAACCGCTCATACTGCCTCTCTCTTGGCGAGGTGGGACTAAAAACAGCTTGACATAACCTCATTAGTACCGGTTCGTGGTATGAACCGGCACTAAATGGTGATGATGGGGCCATAGCCTGACCGCAGGCTGACACAGCCTCTTTAGTACCGGTTCGTGGCATGAACCGGTACTATTGATCGCCGCCACGAACCGGCACTAATGTACACATTAGTGCCGGCTCTAATTCAAACCGGCACTAATGTGCTTCACGTTTGACCCTTTTTCTACTAGTGAGTGGGTGCAATATTAGTGATAATATTGTTGTGATCAAGAACATTGAGCTTAAGAGACTTGATAAGTTTAACCAGGATAATCCTGAAGTTTTTCTTCTAGTAAACATTGATGTTTCTGGAGAAGAGTATAATTTGTTTTCCACTAATTCAGAGACCCGGTCTGGAACTGGTGCTGACCCACATATGAATGTGGAAACAGACCTAGATTTCCCCTGGATTGAGGTCAACTATTCAAATGCTAGTAGTAGGAGAAAACTTGATTTTATAGTTAAATGATTGGCCTATTTTGGAACATTAGAGGCATGAATGGGTCCATCAAATGCAATAAACTGAAAGAGCTCATTATAGCTCATAAGCCTGATTTTATTAGTATTTCTGAGTCTAAAAAAAGAAGATTTTAGTCCTCTTCAATTAGAAGCTTTTGACACTAGATCCTGTTATACTTGGAATTGGCTTCCTGCTAATAACACTGCTGGAGGCATCCTGATAGGAATTAGGAAGATCTCTTTGACATTTTTTGCTGTGATATTTACACTTATAGTGTTTCTTGCTTACTAAAAAAAAGCAAGATGGGTCTACCTGGAGACTGATCTCCATCTATGGTCCTGCTTATGACCAGTACAAACTAGATTTTATTAATGAATTGCACAACTTGCTTACTGGGTGGACTGGTCAAACTCTAGTAGGTGGGGATTTTAATTTGATTAGGGAGGCCAGTGAGAAAAACACTGGTCTGATCAACTAACACTGGAAGACTTGTTTAATGACTGGATCAATAGATTTGGTCTTCTTGAGCTGAAGATTAATGGAAGGAAATACACATGGGGCAATAACCAAGACTCTTTGGTTATGGCCACTATAGATAGGGTTTTCATGTCCACTAATTGGGCCACTTCCTTCCCTGACGTTCAGCTCAAAGCTCTTCCTAGGGTTGGTAGTGATCACACCCCTCCGGTGTTGAACACTTGTGCTTTCTCCCCCCCTAAAGAGAAAGCTTTTAGATTTGAGAAATGGTTCCTGGAAGTAGATGGCTCTAGGGAGGTAGTTCATAAGGCCTGGAACACTAAATGTTACTTTACTAAAGCTATTGATATTTGGCAGTTTAATATTAGAAATACCAGGAAAGCCATTAAAGGCTGGTGTGCTAATTATGAGGCAGAGCAAAAAAGGCAGAAACAGGCCCTGGTGGCTGAATATAACTGCCTTGATATTCTTGTTGAGTCTCAACCTCTATCACCTAATTCTAAGCTGAGGATTAAAAACATTGCAGGTGAGCTGAATGATATCTGGAAAAAAGAAGAGATTAAAGCCAGACAGAGGTCCAGGGAGAGGGAGATCCTGGAAGGTGATCTCAACACTGGTTATTTTAAAGCTGCGGCAAGCCAAAAAGGAGGAAGAAATAGATCCTGTTACTGGAAAATGATGAAGGTATTGTCATTGACCCAGAAGGCATTATGAATACTGATGTTAATTACTATAAAAAGTCATTTGGCTTTGTAGATAAAATAGATATCACTCTGAAAGATGACTTTTGGAGTGAGGGAGAATTAGTTTCAGAAGCTCATAACAATATCTTAGATGCTGCTTTTACTAAGAAAGAAATTAAGGCTGCTGTTTTCATCTCATATGCTGAAGGAGCACCTGGCCCGGATGGGTTCCCTTTTTTTATTTTATCAGCAATTCTGGGACCTTATTAAAGGTAACCTATTTGCTTTATTCCAGGATTGGGAGAAGGGAGATTTAGACCTGTATAGACTTAATTTCTCCCTCCTAACCCTGGTCCCTAAAGAGGCTGAGGCAGTTAGAATGGAGAAATTCAGGCCTCTTGCCATGATTAATTGTAGCTTTAAAATCTTTGCAAAATGTGCCACAACAAAATTTGGCCCCATTTGCAATGATTTAATAGCTCCTAACCAGACAACCTTTATTAAAGGGCGTTTCATTGGTGAAAGTATTATTGCTGCACATGAAATTATCCATTCTGTGCACTCTAGCAAGCAGTCTGGCTTTGTTTTTAAGTTGGACTATGAGAAAGCTTATGACATGATAAATAGAGAATTCCTTATGGATATGATGAAGAGGAGGGGTTTTAGTAAGAAGTGGTTGGATAAAGTAGAATCTCTTATCTTCAAAGGCTGTGTTGGTATCAGGATAAATGACAGCAACAGTGAGTTCTTTGTTCCTGTCAAAGGTGCCAGACAGGGAGATCCCTTTCCCCCTCTCCTATTCAACCTAGTTGCTGATGTATTTACTAGGTTTTTAATTAAGGCCTCTGTCAATAACAAAGTTGAAGGTCTTTTCCCTGTTTCAAATCCCGCGGGCATCATTAGTATGCAGTATGCAGACGACACTCTGCTTTTTTGGGGCAAAAACCTTTCTTTTGCTAAAAACCTTAAGTGGTTACTTTGTTGTTTCGAACAGTTGTCTGGGATGAGGATCAACTTTCATAAGTGTGACCTAGTCCCCATTAACATTGACCGTGAGGAAGCAAATTTATTTGCTCAGGTCCTGGGTTGCAAGCTTGGAGATTTTCCTATTAAATATTTAGGAGCCCCTCTTCACTATAATAAGCTTAGAAAAGAGGATTTACAACCCACTGTAGATAAAATTATTAAGAAAGGAGCCGGCTGGAGAGGGAGATTACTTTCTTCTGGTAAACGTCTTACCCTTGTCCAGTCTTGTCTTTCTAGTGTCCCCCGCTATCTTATGGGAATTATTAAATTCCCTAAGTGGGCTATTAACATGATCAACTCTCAACTTGCTCACTGCTTTTGGGATGATTATGAGGGCCATCATAAATACCACCTAGCTGCTTGGGGCAATATTGCCTTGAAAAAACAGTATGGTGGTTTGGGCATTCCTAATATAGCCGATATGAACCTCAGCCTGTTAGCTTTGTGGGCTAAGAGATATTTCAACGATGATGGTAAAATTTGGAAACAAATCATTGACGCTAAATATAAAACTTGCAAACCTAACATTTTTGCTTGCCCTGATAATGGTGCTTCCCCCCTTTGGAAAGGCATTCTTTGGGCTATTAAAGCTTCAAAAATTGGCTTTTCCTGGAAGGTGGGTAATGGCAAGAGTGTTAGGTTCTGGGAAGATAGGTGGACTGGCAATGCTACACTTGCTACTAGCTATTGGAAGTTGTATAATATTGCCAATACTACCAATGTCTCCATCAGTGAAGTGTGGGATGGTGTGTCTCTGAAAATTAACTTTAGGAGATGTTTCTCGCCAGACATGCTTACTGCATGGAATGAGCTTTTTGGTGTAGTCAAGGATCTAAACTTTAATGATAGTGAGGACACTATTATTTGGGATTTGGAGCCTAAGGGCATTTACACTGTTAAATCTTATTATAATTTTGTGAATTTTAGAGGAGTGGCTCAAGACAACATCATGTTGATCTGGAAAGCTAATGTTCCTCAGAGGATCCAGATCTTTCTCTGGTTGGTTGTGAGAAACAAACTACTCACCAGAGACAATCTTCTGAAGAGACAACGTGTGGATGACCCTACCTGCCTGTTTTGTAATGAAGCAGAATCAGTTTATCATCTTTTTTTGATTGTATTGTTGCGAGAGAAATCTGGAGAGAGATTTTTAGCCCCTTGGGATGCACCGTTGAGCTTAACTCGAATGTGCTCCTTGAGTGGTGGGCGAGAAATGACAACAAATCTGCAGATATTATGCTTCATGCAGCTGCATTATGGGCTCTCTAGAGGTGTCGCAACGATATTTGCTTTAATGCTGTGCCATGGCTTGGTATGCAGGTTTTGTGGCAAAAAACAGCTTCCTTTTTAACCTTGTGGGAGATAAGGTGTGCGGATGCAGTCAAGAGGAGAGTTTGACTCCTGGTACAAAAGATGGAGCATTTGGCGCGAGCACCACCTCTTCTCCTCTGGTCAGACCCTGGCTAGGTCTGAACCAATGCGGTGAAAGAACCCCTTGCTGCTGAGGTGGCTTTTCGCTCTGAAGACATGGGAGTGATCCTTCTTCTCTGGAAAACTATGCTGGTTGTAGCCTGTAATAGGAGGGTCTTTCCCGCTATGTGTTTCCGTGTGCTCCTTCAGGGAGTGTAGACTGTGTGGTGTTTTTTCCTTTGTGCTGCCCCTTCCCCCCGGCGTGCTTTGTAGCTCTTAAGAGCATCTCCAACAGCCGCCCAATGCGCGGCGCCCAAAAAACAGGTTTACAGCGCGCAAGTAAATTTTTTTAGGGCGCTAGAAGACGTTTACTCCAACAAGCGCTGCAAAATATGCTGCGCGCGCGAGTCCAACGGTCCCAATCAAGCGGTCCCATCTGCAGCAGCACAGAGTTTGCAGCGCGCGCGACCGGGCGCACTAAATATGCTGCGCGCGATGCCTTTTTGATGCGTGCGCTGCATTAGTTATAGCGTGCACGCGTTTTTTGTGCGGCTTCTGGAGATTTCAAACCAGGTCCGCGCGCGCTAAAAGCAGCTTTTATATCGCACGGCGCTCGTATAACGCTTCTGTTGAAGATGCTCTAACAAAACGGTTTCGGTGGTTTCGTTATTTGCAATGGAACCGGGGCGTTTTAGCCCTTTTTCCTCTAAAAATGATGGGTTTGGCCCCCCTACGTCCTGCGATGGCGGGGCTAATGCAAGCCAGACTCGCCGTCGGCGTGACGGGTGGACGCTGGCGACCAAGGAGGAGTGGAGGCGGTGGTGGATCCTCGGCCGGGCAGGGCAGCGACGTGCCGGTGCGGGAGGCGGCGCAGGCGCTGTTGGTGCAGGAGCAGAGAGTGGAGCGCGGCGGCCCACCATCACCATGTCCATGCGCGAGGTCGTACGTCCACATGCTCCAGCAGGCCAAGCTGCCGCCTCCATCCCTGCACCTGCACGCTTCTCCACGCGGCGCCATGCCTAAGCCGCCTCCTCCTCCTGCTGCTGCTGCTGCTCATGTCCACGTCGTCCAGCTGCCGTAGGTAGGGGGATCGGACAGTGAATGTGAAGGCCGATGAATGAATGAATCGCAGCGCAGGAGCTGTGATGGAGACGGGACGTCACCTCGCCGGTCGGCCTGGACCAACTCCGGCCATCTGCATGTATGCACCCTGTATCGAACGTACGTGTCGGGTGGGTGTCGATGAGCGCTCTCACGATCGACAGCCATGCATGAATGCCAAATTAATCTCAGTTAGATTAGACTAGATGTCGTTGGACACATGCATGACTCCTACAGTACGGATGCTTGCATGGCTACTTTTCCATCAATTTTGGAACGGAGGGAGTAGATGCAAACTTTGTCCATCTGTATCTGCATCTCGCCATCTCCGTATATATGTATGCACATATATATATATATATATATATATATATATATATATATGTATATATATATATATATATTCAGTGAGACACTTGGAGATTTCCAACAGAAAGTGTGTTGATGAACTAATAGATCATATACCAGATGAGCCGTCGTGACGTACTACGTAGAAAGACAAGACCGAAAGAGGCAAGAGATGTACGTACTACGTACTACCCCAGTTAGACATATGTTCGTATGTGTCTGTGGAATGCGATGGATGGATGTGACGGAGACGGGACGTCAGCTGGCCCAGACATGTGCATGCATGCACGCGTACGTGTGGTGTCGGGTCGATGTCGCGCACGCGGTGGTCGTCCATGCAACTCAAGCCCAGCAGCTCTACGACGATGTTCCCCTCAAAAAAAAAAAAGCTCTACGACGATGTTCATGCTGCCGCCCAACCGGCCGGCCAGCCGGATCATCACGCACGAAACGCATGCATTGCATACACACCTGACCTGCACTGCACTGCACAGCACAGCACACGGCAGGGTGACCGCCGGATCATTACAATCTACAAAACGCATGCATGCATGCATGCATTGTGGAGTGGGGACGGGGCTTGCCTGCGCCCCGGCGTGCGCCCATCTGTGCGCCGCTGACACGCGTCACCCATCCATGCCTCCCCCTCTCGTGGCCCTTTTTAGCCGCAGAAAAAAACCCCGAAATACCCATCGACTAGTACACCGCTGCCCCGTCGTATTCCTCACCTCTTTCACTTCCCGTAGAAAAAATGCTACTGTAGTACTACTGCCTTCTTTCCCCTCGAGAACTCAGACATGGAACAAGCATGGAGGACGGAGAGGATGAAGCCGTCGGATGTCCTCCCCCTGCAGCTGCGCCCCTTTCCCTCTCACCGGATGGCAATTCCCCCCGCCGGTGGCCTCATCCTTGTCTCGCCGGACGCGCAGTGGATCACCAGCTCGAGCGCTCCGTCCCGGACATGGAGGAGCTGGATCCTGGGAGCTGAGCTCCGCGACGCGCCTGACCAGCTCGAGCGCTCCAGCCCGGGACCGGGAGGAGGTGGATCCTGGGTGGCGCAGCTGCCTCAATTAGCTCGAGCGTGGCAACCCGTACCCGTACATGGAGGCGGTGGATCCCGGGTGGCGCAGCCGCTGCCTTGAGCGTGCTGCAGGTCAGCCGGAGGCGGCGGACCTGGATGCTGGAAGCTCCTCCGGCTCGCGATGGAGTGCTCCGGCCGTTCGTTTGTCCGTTCGGAAGGATATTCAGCTCTACCTCCACGGCAGACACGACACATCCACACAGGTATACTCTCTTGTTGCTTTGTTGCTCTCGTGAGCTCTGATTTATTGCTTGTTTATAGAGGTAATCTGATTACTATCCCACGGGAGACAAGCACCAACTATGCTTATGTGCATAGAGATAATCTGATTACTATCACATTCAATCCATGGTGAATAACAAGTTAAAAGTAGTGTCAACTATGCATTTGATTAAATCGACTTCAATGCATAGGGATAATTGATCGATTTCTGTTTCAATCCATGGCCAATAACAAGAAAATTAGTGTCAACCATGACATTGATTAAATCGACTTCAATACACGAGACAAAAGTTTGTACACAACAAATTGAGTATCTTATGGAGCGAATGTGAGAAATCTTGTCTGGTGTGAGCAGTCATTTTTCGTTCGATCTGCCGTAAGCACGTAGGGTGATGACGGGGTAGGAAAGGTGGACCAAGATGGCAGAAGGACGGCAGCCACGCCATAGCTACAAATCGTTCATAGCAAATTTATTAACTTGGCTCCGGTTCATGGAAGAAGACTTGATTCTGCTCTGTCATCATAGTAGAGGTAGAGGTTCCAATGCTCTGTTGCTGCAGAGCTGAGTTGTGCAGTTGGAATTCAATGCATATGTGATTTTCTGGATGGCCCTATGTGCAGAAATGTAGCAAAGTTCAATGATGCAGAAGTTTCAAAATGATAAAAAAAAAGTTGACAATGTAGAATGCTTATACCATTAGTGTATTGTATTGTTGGTATCCTGCCAGCATTCTTGGGTTCTGTGGCATCGAGATTGTATTTCCAAGTGACGATTGAATTGAAGGATTTAGCAATGGGTTGTACTGCAAGTACGGTGCAACCATTTGATTTGTCATAAACTCCAAATGACCCTATAAAAATGATAGATACATGTCAGTAAAAGTAAATTTTCTATGTGAAACAAGCAAGATCATTTTATACTCTCGATATGCTTTCAGGTTGTACTCGTAAAGAATCACTGGCCTTCTTTTTCTGCGTTGTTTTTGCTATCTCAAAGCCACCAGTTGGTTGCAGTGACATTGAGACTGTATTACCAAGTGATGGCTGCACTGAAGCATTTAGGAATGGGTTGTACTGTAGTTGCGGCACACCCATTTGATGTGCCATAGTTTCGAAATGACCCTATAAAAAGTGATTGATGAATGTTAGCAAAATTTATTTCTATGTGAAACAAGTGTGACAGTTTTATACCGTTGATGTGCTTGTAAGTTGTGCCTGTAGAGAATTGTTTGTCTTCTTTTTTGTTTTTCCTTTCACCAAGCCACAAGTGGGTTGTGGTGACATCAACATTGTGTTACCAAGTGATTGCTGCATTGAAGCATTTAGGAATGGGTTGTACTGCAATTGCGGTGCACCCATTTGATTTGTCAGAAGCTCCAAACGACCCTATAAAAAGTGATAGATAAATGTGAGTAAAATTAAATTTTCTATGTGAAACAAGTGGGACAGTTTCAGACCATTGATGTGCTTTCATGTTGAACTTGTAAAGGATCATTTTTCTTCTTTTTCTTCTTTGTTATTGCTTTCTCCAATCCACCAATGGGTCTTGCTGATCCTCGTGCAGTCTTCTCCTTCTCCTTAATACCTCTCGGCTTGGCAAGCCCCTCGTTGTGTTTTGAAACTCTACTAGAGTCGATAAGTGGACCTGCAACTATAAAGTGAAATGCAAGTCTTATACAAAACTGTATGCAATTAGTAGTACAATATATACCTTGTGAAACAGACGAGTTGCCCAAATCTGGATCAGGAGGGTCATGATCAGTTCTTATTTTCAAGTGTTTCTCCACAGCTTGTGCTAGCTGCTCTGCGCATTTAGCAACCATATCATATGTTTCGTCGGATTCAGAGGCACGAGCAGCTATTTTCACAAACATTCTGCACAACTCCTTGTAGTAGTTTGACATTTTTGCTTTTCGATCCTCATGCAGATTGCGATTGCTTGTTATCTCTAGAACTTTGGCATCTATTGTCCACCTTTTCAATATATATTGTTCAGGGATATGCTTGATATTATTGATATCAAGTACCTTTAAGCAATGACGGCACAAAATTCCAGCGAATTCAAACTTCTTACAACTACAATTCACCTTTTGTTCATTTGGAGCAAATCTAACAACATGCTCACGTTTTGTGTCATGAAATTTTACCATATAAACCTTCTGCTCTGTATCACTGTCATCACAAAGGAATGTGTCATAGTTCAGGGTCAGAAGCACTTCCTCCTGAAATATCTTGAATATTGCTGGAGTATATGTAGTTACAGCTTGCCTTAATATATAGCTTGATTCTGCCTTCATCTTGGGAGTAGTTTGTGATGCCTTGAAGTCACACTTCACTTCTTCAAATCTTTTATCTGCAACAAGCCGTTCGAAATGCTCGAAAAAAGTAAGCATGTCATACTTAATACTGATGTAACGCTTCAGTTCATTGTTCATGCTTTCACTTCTTTGGGTAGTGCTCATGTGGGCAGAGAATGTATTTCTACCATACACTAGTGCCCACTGTTCCCTTTTCTCGAACAACCTTTGAAGCCATGTATTCTCACGTAGTCCATGCTTATCAAGCATATCATTCCATGCACTTATAAATTCTTCTTCTTCCTCTATGTCATAGATACAATGCTGGAAATCACTATTGAACTTCTTATATTCTGGAACAACTCCACCAAGGTGCTTGCAAGCATTTTGATTCATGTGCCACACACAAAGTCTATGGTGAGAGTGAGGTAGGACTTCACTGATTGCCTTGGCCATTGCTGCATCTTCATCAGTTAGAATTGTCTGTGGATGTTTCCCTGACATAACTTTTAGAAAAGTTCTAAAAAGCCAACCAAAACTTTCAGCAGTTTCATCATAGAGAAGTGCAGCACCAAACACAATAGTTTTCTTGTGATTATTCACCCCAACAATCAAACCAAATGGACGCCCATCATTTAGTTTCCTATATGTGGTGTCAAAGCTTATGACATCACCGAAAGTTGCATAGTCTGAGACCATTTTGGAGTCAGCCCAAAAAATATTAGTTATCAAATCGTCCTCATCTACTTGAATTGAATAAAAAAACTTGACATCTTCTGCTACCTTCTTCTCCATGTATTCTAACACTCCCCCTGTATCACCTTTCGCTGCTTGTAATGTTCTTTTCGAGTACAACCGATTTTTCATGTCTTGCGGGATAAAACCAAGGTTCTCCTGTCCACATGCTTCTTTGGCCATAAGATCAATAGTTGCTTTATTTGAAATGCCTACAGACTTTGCGACCTCTGCAGCCGCTATCTGTGCATCGGTAACTTTTCTGTGAGATCTCAAGTATTGGGCCATGGTTCCAGTAGCAAGAATGTGGTTATGTGTCTCCTCAAATTCATACACCTGATAAAATCCATTCCTAAGACTTATTTTCATATGTGCATTACATCCACATCGTGATTCAGGCCTACTATAACTGAATGTATCTTCTCTCTTATCTTCAGCTCGAGTTCCTAGTAGTTGAAAATATTGTCTTAGTGCATCTAAAAATTATTATACTCCAAACAAATTACAAGTGGTCAATACCTTGACGAGAACAGAAAAATGTCCTCTGTTGTATTGTATTAGAGTTCTTTACTTTATGCTTACTGCCTCTCCGGACGCTAAAACCCATAACTTCAGCATACTTGTTATAAAAGGAATAAGCCTCCTCATCAGATAAAAAATTCATTCCAATCTTTGGTACTCTTTCATTAATACGATCTTTCGCATTGGTAGCTGCGGTTTCTTGCACATCCTGTATCAATTAATATACATTTTTAGTTAATACACAGATGTATAACAACCATGTTTATTTGCATTGCAAGATGGAGACTAGAAAGATGAAAGGAGGATATGAAGAATACAAGTGAGAATCTCACTTTTGGTGTTTCTGATCCATTATCATCATGGTTCCCATGACCACTCCCTGGAGAAGCCATCAGGGAGGACAAGAAGATCCTTCTTCAATCTCTAGGTCGCTCCAGACTCGAGACGTTGCATCTGCTTGACGCCACTGATTGATGAATGATAAGAGTCTGCTAGTTGTTTCAGCAGTCTCTGTTAATCTTTGTATTTTCTGATTGATTCCAATGCAGCAGCGTGAGATTTGGAGACAAGGATGCAGTCCTCTGTATCCTTGATTATTGGCGGGATTAAGAGATTTGATTTGACGGGATTAAGAGATCTGATTGGGTGGGATTATTTTCCTCCCCATTTTTGTATTCAGTTTTGGTGATCTGCAAGTATTACGGGTTCCAAGTGAAAGAGGTGAGGAATACGACGGGGCAGCGGTGTACTAGTCGATGGGTATTTCGGATTTTTTTTCTGCGGCTAAAAAGGCCACGGGAGGGGGAGGCATGGATGGGTGACGCGTGTCAGCGGCGCACAGATGGGCGCACGCCGGGGCGCAGGCAAGCCCCGTCCGTGGAGTGGAGTGGTACACCTGACCTTTGATTGCTTGTCTCCTCTCCTACCACGACGCCTGCCTGCCTGCTACGTACTAGTACTCGATTGTCCACATTATTAACTGCACCCGAAAGTAATAATAACATTCCAATCTCTTCCAGGGAAGAACAAGTAATGAAGCAACGATTCTCGTAAATGTCTTGATGGATTGGCTATCTACGAGCACTCCAAATCGCCCAAAGTAGGACAATCATCTGCGGACACATGCATCTTCATGCATCGCAAAAAGCCACTTCTTGCCATTGGGAAGCAGTAGCACATCATATTCCCCGTGTAGGTTGTGGGATAGTGATCCAACGCGCACCCTCGCCCGCGGGAATGGGCCAGCCTGTTCGTGTGTTCTGCATTTTTTCTGTTTGGCTTTGTTTCATGTTTATTTTTCTCTTAAAATTCATCAACTTTTTCTAAATAATCCTTCGAACTTATGATTTGTCCAAAATGTTGAACAAATTTCAAATTCATGTATTTTTTTTAAATTAGTGAATATTTTTTGAATCTGAAAACAACTTTGGAAATTCATGAATATTTTATCAAACTCGTCAACATCGTGTTTGAATCTCAAGTTCATGTTTTTTATTTAGTGATTTTTTCTGAAATTAGTGAAAAAGTGAACTCACAAATAGTTTTTAGAATTCTGAATATTTTTTGTATTCGCCAACATTTCTTGAAAGTCATGAACAGTTTTTAACACACATTTGTTTAATTCATATGTTTTTTTCGAATTAACATTGTTTTGAAGTGACAAACACTTTTAGGGAATCATGAACATTATATAGTTCAGGAATCGTTTTCCAAATCTATGAACATTTTATAAATAGCAAACATTTTTTGAAGTCACGAACATTCTTCAGAATTAACAAACTCTTTTTAAAACTAAGAATTTTTTTCAAAAACATATTTTTTTATATCTGCAGCATCTGGTTTTTTAGCCCGTTTTTGAAAAAGAAAATAAAAAATTCTCTAAACCGGCCAGACCTTTTGGAGGAGAAGCAACAAAATGGGCCGGCCTACAAAGCGGCGTCTCGTCCGGCCGTTACCGAGGAGGACTCTTGTGGCTCGGTTTCTGCGGCGCAGCCGCAAGCAACCGATCGAGGAGGCCGCCGCCCCGACCCTGCTGCCTGCTGCCTCCACAGAAACCCCGACACGATCAGGCGACTTGGTCAGGCCTCCAGAGAAACTCCGACTCAAAAACCCACACCCTGCTCCCTCCAAAGAAAGAAGGAAAGTATCTCTAGCAGATAAAGCTTTCAATCTGCTGGAAGATCGCCGGAGGTACTAGGTAGTAGTACGTTACAAGCGAGTCTTCTTTGCTGCTCCTCGTCCTCATCCTGTACGTACGTGTCTAGTACTAGTACTAGTAATATTCTTCATTAATTCTTAATAATTGTTTTTGTGTTCCATTTGATTCCTTTTCAGCTTGTTGCATACTTACATTTGTTGCCTGAATGAATGGCTTCCTTACATTCGTATCATCATTCATTCATTCATTGAAACACAGGGATTTCTTCTTCTTGCAACTTGCAAGTTAAGGATGACGGCATCCAACGCAAATTCCTCATGTAATTGGTAACTCATTCTGCTTTTTGCCTATTCTATTTCTATTCTCCACACCTTACATATATCTATATGCTCAACCCTTCGGAATTTTTTTTATACACAAGTTCGAATACCCAGTCCTCGGAGGGGGCAGCTGACCAGGGTGATAACCTTTCGAGGCTGTTCACGGACTTCGCCGTGGACAACACGTTCGCAGAGGCGCGTATCAGGGCCGCTTTCTACCCCAAATTCAAAAATGACAAGTCCGATCAACAGGTTTTTAATCAACGCTTACTTTCTAAATCTTCCACTGCTTAATTAATTGCACTTTGGGACTCCCGGCCCATTTAGATTTTGGGAATGGGGTTTTAATTAAAAACCTTTAGTGGGAACCCAACCTTACCCCCCCTGTTTTGTGATGGCAGACACGGACTCGGATGATTGAGATGGTGTCGTGTGGCTCAGCTACCATGGAGGTATGTTTGATTTCTTCTTCTTTTGCCGTTTGGTTAATTAATTACTGGTTTTATTTTAGCTAACTGCTTGCAGTGATGACGGTTAAAATGTGTTCACCCTACAAAGATAACTTTTTCTCCAGGTTACGCTCAAGCATTCAGGATCTCTATTCATGTATGCCGGTCACCTTGGTGGAGCATATTCCAAGAACAGCTTTGGAAATATGTAGGCGCCGCTAGTTTGTCTTCTTGTTCTTTGTTTGTTGAGCTGTTTATTTAACCGAATGAAGGTGTAATTCCTTACTTCTTTGGGGATATGTAGCTACACTGCTGTGGGCGTTTTTGTCCTGGACCGTATGTTTCGTGAAGCTTGGGGGAACGAAGCACCTAGAAAGCAAGCCGAATTTAACGATGTTCTTGAGGTATCCCATGCATGCCAGTGCAACTTTCTCAACAACTACATGCCTTTTTGCTCTCTAACCTTTCTTTGATACATACTAGTTTATTGGAATTTTAAACACTCATCAAGAATGTTAAGTTTACTATTAGGGCTTTTCATCGTTTGCATTTCTGCTTGTCAGCTGTTTTCTTAAAATTACTGATTTTGCCGCCGTTCTGTGCTTCTAGAAAAAACGGATAAACATTTCAATGGAACTTGTGACGGCTGTATTAGGAGACCATGGGCAAAGGCCAAATGATGATTATGGTATGATGCCTGATTACTTCACCTATTTAACCGTGACATCAATTTTCAGTCCATGAATTTTACCATTCTTGCTAGTCCTTTTTTTGCACAAAATCTCTTTTGAATGCATATTTATATCTTTTATGTTGGCCTTTATGCAGCCGTGGTTATAGCTGTAACAGAGTTAGGTCATGGAAAACCAAGGTTCTATTCTACTCCACAAGTGATTGCCTTTTGTCTAGAATGGCGCCTACCAACAAATCATGTGTGGCTATTTTCCACAAGGTGGTCATCTGACAAGTTTATGTTTCCTACGCCGAAGTATTTGACTGCCTTGCTTGATATAAGTTTCCATTCTGAAGCTGTTTGAGATGAGATGCATCTTCATAATTGTTCTTTTAATGAGACTACAAGAGGGTTAAACAGTTTGTTGCCACTAATTTAGTTATTAATATTCCTTGTGTATGAGCCATTATTATTGCCGTGCCCTAAAAAAGTGCATATCTCTTCAGTCTTCACTGCTGGGTCTTCTCCTAATATTATTATTCTTTATCTTTACATCTTTGCAAGGAAATCTCAAAGTAGGAAATGCATACTAGTAGGAAAAGTTAATATCTCTAAAGCAAGGCCGCTCACATGTAGGATGTGGTATTCAAGAATTTTTCTGCCATGTGAAATATGTGTAGTTTTGTCAATTGTGACTAGTTTAAGTTTAAATTGTGGTTGGTGCTCTTGTATTAAATTGTGGTTTGCTACCTCTGACATCAATGGTCCTGAATGTGTTAATAGCCAAATGGAGAATTGGGGAACATCAGTAAGTAAACAGAAAGAGCTTTGCAAACTGTTGGATGAATGGTATATTACTAACTTCTTTCTCTTCGTTCATAGGAGTTTTTTTTTACCAAACTACATATGTTTCTTTTAATTTTATTGGTTTGCCAAACAAAATAGGGCTGTGTATATTACAAGCAAGTGCGGAAATAAGCCACCCTCGTCCTCGACGTATCTTAGCGAGGCAGAGCCTTTCCTTGAACAATATGCTAAAGCAAACCAGGATTTGATAGGGGCTACCGGTGACTTGGTTCAACCGTCTAGTCCTACTACGTCCCTTCAATGGTGTTTCAAAACCCGAGGGCCTTATCGTCTTCTTTCCTGGTAAATTCTGTTTTTCCTTATAACAGTTTTTAAGGTTTACGTTTCATCTTGAGTTGCTTTCAGTCATTAGAATAACTGAGGATATTGCTCTCAAGCAAGATTAAAAAACTTGATGAATCATCATTCGTATAGGTCATCTTTTCACTGCCAAGTTTCAATTTAATGATGATTTTCTAATTCCCATTATGTCCTTGTTATATTATTTTGTTCTCCGTCAGGTATACCTGGTTGTGCAAAGTCTGCTCTATGCAAGGAACTATTGAAAATGCCTGGTGGCCTTGGTGATAATCGCCCTCTTCATTGTTTGATGGGAGATCTTATTAAAAAACGTATGCAGCATTTGGCAGTATTCTTTGGTTGATATGTTTATATCATAGGACCAAAATATAGATTCAATACACTTCTATTTTGCCCTTTTTGCAAACTATCTGCCCTTACAGGATACTGGCAAAAGGTTGCTGACGACCAGAAAAAGGAACCATTTACAATAACCCTCGCTGACAAAAACGCACCAAATGAGCAAGTGTGGAGGCAGGCAAGATTGCTACTTTCAAATTACAAGATGGAGTCAATGTTATTTCTTTCACATGCTACATACAGTTTAGAAAGAAAGAACTGAACTTGTGGTCCATTTATATATTGTAGATTAACGATATGTGTGGGACCACAAAAGCGGCTGCTGTTCCTGCTGTTCCTGATTCTGAAGGTAATTAGTTATCTGTATTCTTTATAAAAAAATTTTATTTCATGCTTTTTCTGCCACTTGACATAAAAAAACAAACCCCAGATTATTTAGATTCTACTAGAAGAATGTTATTCCCGTCTTCACTGTCTATATCTCTATTTATGAAGCGTTTGTAATTTTTCTTCATTTCCTTGAAACTGCAGGCACCGATACAAATCCATTTTCTTTTGAGGCTCTTGCTGTTTTCATGTTTCGTGTACTCCAGCGGGTCAATCATGAGGTATACAAATCCATTTTCTCTTCAAGCTCTTGCTGTTTTCAAGTTTTCTGTATATTGTAAATTGTCCTCTAACATGTTATGACTACATATCTACATATAAAGGGAAATCTGGACAAGGCATCACCGGATGCTGGTAAGGTTTTGCTAAGGTTTTACAACCTCTATGATGGCAAGGTATGCCCTTTCCTAAAAATACAGTTTGAGATCATATTGGAATGTTATACCATGTTATCAGTGTTGCATTCAAGAAAAATGCACTTCCAGAATCGACGAGAATTCGAAGGCCAACTGTATGAGCGTTTCGGCTCCTTGGTTAAGATGCCTCTCCTCAAGCCAGATAGGTAGAGATTTTTACATATTCCTGAAGCCAGAGAAACATGCCATTTTTGTTGGTCTTAAAAAAACTTGTATTTACTGAACTGCTACCTGGTTCTCCTATTTTTAGAGCTCCATTGCCTGGTGATGTCAATAGTATCTTAGACGAGGGGCTTAGCGGCTTAGCTTATTCATATTGCATCGAAGCAGGCATTTAAGAAGGTATGGAACTGCTACCTCTTAACCCCCGAGTACAAATTAAGCTACTGCTGTGTCAGCTGATAATGTTCGCAGAACTAGTGTGGAATAGTCAAATAGTCATCAAAATCATGATTCTTTATAATCTGGCTGATTTGATCAATAATGTCGAATCAGAGTGGAGCCATCGGAATGGGCACAGTGGGGGGAGAGGTTGCGCGAGATCTTGTTTGAGAATGCTGATTATCTTAAATCCATTCAGGTAAACATATCTCATGTATTTATTTGTCAGTGAAAATCTGTATTCTTTTCAGGAAACACTTAACTTTATGGACTGACGTGTTGTATTGATTTGAGTCGAAGTACATACAGTAGGCTTACAAGAGAACATACACAAACCCTAAACTTGGTTGGAAACACCATATATTAATTGTACCACCGTCTCTACTTTCGGGCACCTACACTCACACATTTGGGTACCAACCTAATCCATTGGGTAATAACTAATAACACCCTTTTTACAGTCACAAGTTTGGAATATTAGCCTTAACATTTAATCTCATCTCTGATTTAGCAATAGCAATTGAGATGACTTTACATTGCTATGTGAGGTGCTTTGATCAGGAGGGAGTTATTGGCTAGCAATAGCATTCACCGATCCTGCCTACCAAAAGTCTGAAACCATCAAAGTTTACAATTTCAGCGCACAGAAAGATGTTCCCTGAGGAAAAAGATAATTGATTTCTTTGGCTCTAATGTCTAGGTTCCGTTTGAGGCTGCGGTGAAAGAAGTAGTGGAACAGTTAAAGGCTGTGGCAAAAGGTGATATCAAACCACCTGATATTGCCAAGCGGAGGTTGGGCAATATCGTTTTTGCTGCTGTTACATTATCCCTGGCAGACGTATTGGGCCTTGTCCGGAAGGTAACAAGTGTATGCTCATCTTATATGGTATATTCTCCAATAAGATGTATTGGACGATGCTCTGAATCTAACCGGATCATGCATATTGCACAACTGAACTCAACAGGTTGCAGAGAAGGACACTGATGTCAACAATTTTCTCAACGGCCTAAAATTAGAGGATAGCCTGAAGAACAAGGTGCATGTCACCCTCGCCCACAAAAGGGCCCATGGTGTAGCCGCGGTTGCAAGTTATGCGGTCTACGAGAAGCAGGAACTCCACGTATCGTTTAATGCTTTCTTCTACACCGAGAACATGGCTGCCCTCGAGGCACAGATCGGAACGGTAAATGGTGAGACTATTGTCTGCAGAAATGATTGGCCACATGTTACTCTATGGACAGCCGCAGGCGTGGCACCAAAGGAAGCAAACACACTGCCACAGCTGGTTTCCCAGGGAAAAGCAAAGCGGGTGCTGGTCGACCCTCCTATCACCATCTCTGGAGTTGTCGACTTGAACTGTTCTTAGATTAGATATATTTGTGGTGCAAAAGTGAATATAAGAGTCAGGAGTCATTAGGTAGCTGATGGTGGTGACGGCTTTGTCAATGTTAGTTTAAATTTCATGCCACAAAGTCCTCCATATTACTGTTCACAATTTGTATGAGGCTTTTGGAGCTTGATCTCTAAACACTTGAGCAGTGAATGCATTACCACAACCTCGTTTCCTTTTGATAGTATCGACATATTTATGGACTTCTTGGACCACATAAATATGAAAATGAGTCTTGAGGCTTGACCAACACTTATCCTCGGCATCTTGAAGGGTAGTTGAACTTTCCTAAAATATACTCAAGCAAAACATTAGTCCAACAATATGTATGTTGACATGATACCAAAACCATAAAGGGAGTGGATGTGCTTTCACTCTTGTTCCTTGACTTGACAACAGATCAAGGCTCCTGCCCTAGATCTTCCCCCTCAAGAACCGTTACGCTAGATCATTGCACATCCTGAAACACTCCCAAAGGCATTCATATGTAGTCATATTATTCAGTTTATCGGGTGGTGCACTTATCCTTCTTGAACCGGAGCTTCCCCTTGAGGTTATCGAACTCCCAAATGTGCTCTTGCATGTGCACGTTACCCAAAATGGACGGCCCCACCTCCCGACCCCAAAAGCCGAGGCACGCAAATCTGGGCACCACCTCCGGCATGAGCATGCCTGTGGGGCTTGGCTCCAGCCTCGCGCCGCCCTGTAACACCAGCACCAACTTTGGCACAATTACTTCGGGCGCCAGGTTCACGCCGTCCCACTTGTAGCAGTGTTCAAACCCGGTCACCTCGTCCACCTTCTCCAGCATTGGGTCTAGGTGCCTCGCGAGCACCCGCGTCACTACACCGTACGCTAGCTCCATCACCAACGTCATGGAGGTGCCCATGTCCGTGTTCAGTCCGACGTGAATGCGGTAATCCCACGCCTCTGACGGGATGTTGTCTAGGCACTGCCCGTTCTTGAACACGCTCGTGACTTGCGCGTCCAAGGTAGGCGCATTCATCAAGTACACGATGTTCGTCTCACTGGCCCCTTCGCCAGCCTCCATGGTCATGTTCGGCCCGAAGATCAGGTAGCTGGAGGACTCACACCCGTTGTGCGTCGCCAGCACGCACAAGGAGAAGAGGCCATGGAAGCTCTTCCTAGCGATGGTGCGGAATGACATGGCCTAGTTGCCCAGCGTCAGCATGCCGTCGTGCGTCACCACGCTCCCGCTAGCCTCGTACGTAGAGCACCCCAACACCAGCCCCGACAACCGCGCCTGCCGCCCGCCCGAGACCGCCACGTCGTCGTCTCATGCCCGCAGATGTCGCGGGTCACCGTGCTGTCCAACACCATCTGGTCGTAGCTTCATGACTCGTTGTGGTCAGGCGTCTTGCACGCCACATGCGGAAAATGGCCGCAGTGAGAAAATTTTGTTACGATGGGAAAATTTTGTTTTTGCCATTCTAGATTTTGCCAATTTTCCTTATGCCACTCTAGATTTTGACATTTCAGTATTGCCACTCTTAGCTTTTGAAAATATCACAATTGCCATTATGTGGCAATAGCAAATTAATTTTATTTCACTTTTGCCACTCTAGCTTTTGACAATGTATCACAATTGCCACTCTAATTTATTTTGGTTTTGCCACGGAATGGCAATTGTGATAATTGTCAAAAGCTAAGAGTGGCAGAACTGAAATGTCAAAATCTAGAGTGCATAAGGAAAATTGGCAAAATCTAGAGTGGCAAAAACAAAATTTTCTCTATTACGATCGTCACCGAACTTTAAGCGTGCGGACCCTACGGGTTCGAGAACTATGTAGACATGACCGAGACACGTCTCCGGTCAATAACCAATAGCGGAACCTGGATGCTCATATTGGCTCCTACATATTCTACGAAAATCTTTATCGGTCAGACCGCATAACAACATACGTTGTTCCCTTTGTCATCGGTATGTTACTTGCCCGAGATTCGATCGTCGGTATCTCAATACCTAGTTCAATCTCGTTACCGGCAAGTCTCTTTACTCGTTCCGTAACACATCATCCCGCAACTAACCCCTCGATGCGCTATATCTCCCACGTGTCGAAGCACGACTTAGAGGCATAACCGCATTGAAAGCAATGTCGCAAGTGAGGTAATCTTCACACAACCCATGTAATACATAAGGGAAAAGATACATAGTTGGCTTACAATCGCCACTTCACACAATTACATGAATAAAGCATTACATCATCCAATCAACGGTCCGACTACGGAACCAAAATAAAAGAAGAACCCCAAATGCGACAATCCCCGATCGACCCCAACTGGGCTCCACTACTGATCAACTAGAACGAAACAACACAAAGGACAAGATCTTCATCGAGCTCCTCCTGAGCTTGGTTGCGTCATCTGCACGGACTCATCGGCACCTGCAAGCTGGTTTTGGAAGTATCTGTGAGTCACGGGGACTCAGCAATCTCGCACCCTCGCGATCAAGACTATTTAAGCTTATGGGTAAGGTAAAAGGTATGAGGTGGAGCTGCAGCAAGCGACTAGCATATATGGTGGCTAACGATATTCGCAAAAGAAAATGGTGGTAACAACGCAACCATTAGGATGAAAAATCCTGCCGAGGACAACGAGAAAGGGAGCAGGGAAAAGCAAAAAAGCACGAGTTCTTGTTGGGACTGAAAACTTCTAATGTCTCAAGATAGTGATCCCTCAGACCGCCTACTCCAAGCATAAACTACCAACACTTGCTTCAACTTCCCGGACTCCGCCGGAAAGAGACCCATTCAGTCACCTCAACGGTGATTTTCGGATTTTTTTTGCACTATTTTTAATTCGCAAGCACAAACCAAATCCCCACCCACCCGCTAAGGCCATCACGGTAACACACTCAGTTGATTCAAAACTTTCAGGTTTTCTACAACCGGACATTAACAAATTCCCATCTGCCCATAACCGCGGGCACGGCTTTCGAAAGTTCAAATCCCTGCAGGGGAGTCCCAACTTAGCCCATGACAAGCTCTCACGGTCAACGAAGGATACCTCCTCCGCAAGACCGATCAGACTCGGTCATCTCGGTTACAAGACACTTCGACAAGGTTAAAACAAGACCAGCAACACCGCCCGAATGTGCCGACAAATCCCGATAGGAGCTGCACATATCTCTTTCTCAGGGCACACTCAGATTGTCCTAGGTACGGTAGGCCAGCCCAGAGTTGCCCCTGGTGGCCACCGGTAGCTGACAGGTGGACCAACACTCAGAGGAGCACTGGCCCGGGGGGGGGGGGTTAAAATAAGATGACCCTTGAGTCTGCAGAACCCAAGGGAAAGAAAAGGCTAGGTGGCGAATGGTAAAACCAATGTTGGGCATTGCTGGAGGAGTTTTACTCAAGGCGAACTGTCAAGGGGTTCCCATAATAGCCCAACCGCGTAAGGAACGCAAAATCCGGGAACATAACACCGATATGACGGAAACTAGGGCGGCAAGAGTGGAACAAAACACCAGGCATAAGGCCGAGCCTTCCACCCTTTACCAAGTATATAGATGCATTAATTAAATAAGATATATTGTGATATCCCAACAAGTAAACATGTTCCAACAAGGAACAACATCTCCATGTTCCAACAAGGAACAAACTTCAATCTTCACCTGCAACTAACAACGCTATAAGAGGGGCTGAGCAAAGCGGTAACATAGCCAAACAACGGTTTGCTAGGACAAGGTGGGTTAGAGGCTTGGTTCAACAATATGGGAGGCATGATAAGCAAGTGGTAGGTATCGCAGCATAGGCATAGCAAAAGAGCGAGCAACTAGCAAACAAAGATAGAAGTGATTTCGAGGGTATGGTCATCTTGCCTGAAATCCCGCAAGGAAGAAGAACGAGTCCATGAAGAAGACAAACGGACGTAGTCGAACGGATCCTCACAAACGCGACGTTATCGAACCAACCCGAAGAAGCAACACCGGAAAGAAGCAACAACATAGTAAACAACACCACATAAATGGCATGATGCACAACCAAGTATGATGCATGTCCGGTTTAATGAGGCATGGCATGGCAAAGTGCACAAACAATCCTACAAATTAAGTGGAGCTCAATATGCAACGGAGTTGCATATTGAAGAAAACACCACATGACTTATTTAGTTCTCTCTCGTTTATGTACCCAACAAGATTAAATGTTGTTAGCATGGCAAAGATGAAGCATAAAGAAAACTATTACGCATTTTTCTACCCCATTTACATATAAAGTTTATTAAAAACCGAGCTACGGTTATTTAGTTATGAATTTAATCATTTTAACATGGCAATAGGCAAATATAAGCAAACATCATTTTAATCATTTCAAACATGCAAGAAAGTTGGATATTATTATCCTACACAAAATTCTAAGCAACTTTCATATATTAAGTTTTTACATATGATGCATGGTTTGAGAGTTATAATATGCATGAAGTATAGAGTTCAATCTGTAAATATGCAGTGCACTGGTAATTAGGAAATTCGCAGGTCAGGGAAAAAAATGCTATCAGGCCGAAACTGCAGGCTGGCCAACAGTAGAAATAAGACAAAAGGAGGGGCGCTGTGGGTGGCCTCACCCATGGGCTTTCAGCCCGTTTGAAGGGGAGGGGGTAGGCCGGCTCGCTCGGGCGGAGTTGGGCCAGGGCACTGAAGATGCGGGGCAGAACGAGGCCGAGGAGAGGCAGCCCACTGGGCCTGGAATCGCGACGAGGCCGGGTCCAGGCACCGTGGATCTGGCAGTTGACTCGATCGAGTCAACGTGGTCGAGCGGTCGCTGGCGCTGGTCGTCGTTCTGAAAGAGAAAAGGCAGCGACGGGTATAGGGCGCCGCGGGAACAGGCAAGGGCGGTGCAGGGTCGGGACGGCGCGGGATCCATCCGTAGAGACAAGCTGGCATCAAGGTGCGGCGGCTCTCGCGGGGTCCGGCGAGGACACGTCTTGAGGCGGGGTCATGGGGCTCCGGCAGCAGGGAGGTCGCTGGCAGCGGGACTCCTCCTGTTGACGACGCAAGACAGAGGGAGTGATATGAGAGCGAGAGAGAGAGAGAAGAAAACGCGGGGAAGGAGGACGAGAAGGGCGACAGAGCTCCGGCCTAGTAGCAACGGTGGTCAACGGGCGCGCTGAAGCGATGTATCGAGCCTTGCTCGGGCGGACAGGGTCTCAGGAGAGTCGAGGCGGGGTTGAGGGCGACGAGGAGAAGCACGAGGTGCTCGGGCGGCCGGAGTGGCACTGGGGCTGGTCCTGGTGGTGCTCGACGATGCAAGGGCCCCGGTGGTGCTGCTTCTTGCCGTGGCGCGTGAGGAAGCAGAGGAGCTTGTGCGTGAGGCTGCAGGTGCAGGGTCCTGGTGAAGCGGTCGCTGGTGACGGGAGGAGGCGCTGACTTGCTGGAAGAGCAAGGTAAGGAGTAGGAGGCGCCAGGGAAGGAGAGGAGGCCGAGGGGATCGGTCCAGTGGCTGGTGGCAACGGCGATTTGGTGCGGATCTGGATTGGGAGGAGTTGGTGAATCGAGACGGGAGCGAGGGGTGCAGTGGTTGGTTTGGAGCGGATCCCGATGGGAGAAGTGGGTGGCGGCGCAATGACGGGACAGGAGGAGGATTTCTAGGGTTTTCCAAATTAGGTATGGGATGGACTATATATATAGCAGGGGAATTTTGGATAGGGGCTAAACCGTCCCTCCGATCGTAATCGGACGGTCTGGAAAAATAGGCTAAGGCGTCCAAATAAGAAAACAGAGACATTTTATAGATGTTTGGGGATGATCCGGACACAACGGTAACGACTGTACGGGTCGGGTTCGGGACAACTTTTCGAACACGCGCGCGAGGAGGGTCGCAGGCTGACGAGAGAGGTTAGGTAGGGCCTAGCGGTGAGAGGTAGTGCAGAAGGCAAAGGGCTGAGAAGAGAGAAGAGGAGAGTCCCGACGACTGTTTCCGGAGACCGAAAACGTCCGACGTTAGACCGGCTATACTGCCGCTGTAGTTAATCGTTGGGGCGTCAAACGAACTCCGAGTGCGATGAAACTTGGCAGGCGGTCTACCTACACTATAACAAGACCGCACGCCAACTCTCATCCCATTCTGAGAACATTTTCCGGCCACTTACAAAATACTATTTCGGACATGTCGCGGGCGCGTGCAAGTGTGTCTGGGCTCAGAACGGACAACAGACGGACTGGGGGAACCCGAACGAATACAAGTTTTGAAAACATGATGATGCAATGCACATGATGACATGACAAAGATGCAACAGGCAAGCGAATGACATGGCAAGGACAGCGAATAACTGGAGGACACCTGGCACATCGGTCTCGGGGCGTCACACCTGTAGAGCACCTTTATAATCACCCAGTTACGTTGTGACGTTTGGTAGCACACAAAGTGTTCCTCCGGTAAACGGGAGTTGCATAATCTCATAGTCATAGGAACATGTATAAGTCATGAAGAAAGCAATAGCAACAATCTAAACGATCAAGTGCTATGCTAACGGAATGGGTCAAGTCAATCACATCATTCTCCAATGATGTGATCCCGTTAATCAAATAACAACTCATGTCTATGGCCAGGAAACTTAATCATCTTTGATTCAACGAGCTAGTCAAGTAGAGGCATACTAGTGACATACTGTTTGTCTATGTATTCACACATGTATTATGTTTCCGATTAATACAATTGTAGCATGAATAATAAACATTTATCATGATATAAGGAAATAAATAATAACTTTATTATTGCCTCTAGGGCATATTTCCTTCAGTCTCCCACTTGCACTAGAGTCAATAATCTTGTTCACATCGCCATGTGATTTAACATCAATAGTTCACATCACCATGTGATTAACACCCATAGTTCACATCGTCATGTGACCAACACCCAAAGGGTTTACTAGATTCAATAATCTAGTTCACATCGCTATGTGATTAACGCCCAAAGAGTACTAAGGTGTGATCATGTTTTGCTTGTGAGAGAAGTTTAGTCAACGGGTCTGCCACATTCAGATCCGTAAGTATTTTGCAAATTTCTATGTCAACAACGCTCTGCACGGAGCTACTCTAGCTAATTGCTCCCACTTTCAATATGCATCCAGATTGAGACTTAGAGTCATCTGGATTAGTGTCAAAACTTGCATCGATGTAACCCTTTACGACGAACCTTTTTGTCACCTCCATAATTGAGAAACATATCCTTATACCACTAAGGATAATTTTGACCGCTGTCCAGTGATCTACTCCTAGATCACTATTGTACTCCCTTGCCAAAAACAGTGTAGGGTATACAATAGATCTGGTACACAACATGGCATACTTTATAGAACCTATGGCCAAGGCATAGGGAATGACTTTCATTCTCTCTCTATCTTCTGCCGTGGTCGGGTTTTGAGTCTTACTCAATTTCACACCTTGTAACACAAGCAAGAACTCCTTCTTTGACTGTTCCATTTTGAACTACTTCAAAATCTTGTCAAGGTATGTACTCATTGAAAAACTTATCAAGCGTCTTGATCTATCTCTATAGATCTTGATGCTCAATATGTAAGTAGCTTCACCGAGGTCTTTCTTTGAAAAACTCCTTTCAAACATTCCTTTATGCTTTGCAGAATAATTCTACATTATCTCTGATCAACAATATGTCATTCACATATACTTATCAGAAATGCTGTAGTGCTCCCACTCACTTCCTTGTAAATACAGGCTTCACCACAAGTCTGTATAAAACTATATGCTTTGATCAACTTATCAAAGCGTATATTCCAACTCTGAGATGCTTGCACCAGTCCATAGATGGATCGCTGGAGCTTGCATATTTTGTTAGCACCTTTAGGATTGACAAAACTTTCTTGTTGTATCATATACATTTTGGGGAACGTAGCAGAATTTTAAAATTTTCTACGCATCACCAAGATCAATCTATGGAGTCATCTAGCAACGAGGGAGAGAGGAGTGCATCTACATACCCTTGTAGATCGCGCGCGGAAGCGTTCAAGAGAACGGGGTTGATGGAGTCGTACTCGACGTGATCCAAATCACCGATGACCTAGTGCCGAACGGACGGCACCTCCGCATTCAACACACGTACGGTTGGGAAGACGTCTCCTCCTTCTTGATCCAGCAAGGGGGAAGGAGAGGTTGATGAAGATCCAGCAGCACGACAACGTGGTGGTGGATGCAGCAGGATCCCGGCAGGGCTTCGCCAAGCGTAAGCGGGGAGGAGAGGTGTTACGGAGGGAGAGGGAGGCGCCAAGAGCAAGGGGTGCGGCTGCCCTCCCTCCCCCCTCTTTATATAGGGGCCTTGGGGGGGGCGCCGGCCCTAGGAGATGAATCTCCAAGGGGGGGGGCGGCCAAGGGGTGGCTTCCCCCCTAAGCCAAGTGGGGGGCGCCCCCACCCCTAGGGTTTCCCAACCCTAGGCGCAGGGGAGGCCCAAGGGGGGCGCACCAGCCCACCAGGGGCTGGTTCCCCTCCCACTTCAGCCCATGGGGCCCTCCGGGATAGGTGGCCCCACCCGGTGGACCCCCGGGACCCTTCCGATGGTCCTGGTACAATACCGGCGACCCCCGAAACCTTCCCGATGGCCGAAACTGGACTTCCTATATATAAATCTTTACCTCCGGACCATTCCGGAACTCCTCATGATGTCCGGGATCTCATCCGGGACTCCGAACAACTTTCGGGTTACTACATACTAATATCTCTACAACCCTAGCGTCACCGAACCTTAAGTGTGTAGACCATACGGGTTTGGGAGACATGCAGACATGACCGAGACGCCTCTTCGGTCAATAACCAACAGCGGGATCTGGATACCCATGTTGGCTCCCACATGCTCCATGATGATCTCATCGGATGAACCACGATGTCGAGGATTCAATCAATCCGTATGCAATTCCCTTTGTCAATCGGTACGTTACTTGCCCTAGACTCGATCGTCGGTATCCCAATACCTCGTTCAATCTCGTTACCGGCAAGTCACTTTACTCGTACCATAATGCATGATCCCGTGATCAACCACTTGGTCACATTGAGCTCATTATGATGATGCATTACCGAGTGGGCCTAGAGATACCTCTCCGTCATGCGGAGTGACAAATCCCAGTCTCGATTCGTGCCAACCCAACATACACTTTCGGAGATACCTGTAGTGTACCTTTATAGTCACCCAGTTACGTTGTGATGTTTGGCACACCCAAAGCACTCCTACGGTATCCGGGAGTTGCACAATCTCATGGTCTAAGGAAATGATACTTGACATTCGGAAAAGTTACAACAAACGAACTACACGATCTTTGAGCTATGCTTAGGATTGGGTCTTGTCCATCACATCATTCTCCTAATGATGTGATCCCATTATCAATGACATCCAATGTCCATAGTCAGGAAACCATGACTATCTTTTGATCAATGAGCTAGTCAACTAGAGGCTCACTAGGGACGTGTTGTGGTCTATGTATTCACACATGTATTACGATTTCTGGATAACACAATTATAGCATGAACAATAGATAATTAACATGAACAAAGAAATATAATAATAACCATTTTATTATTGCCTCTAGGGCATATTTCCAACAGTCTCCCACTTGCACTAGAGTCAATAGTCTAGTTACATTGTGATGAATTGAACACCCATGCAGTTCTGGTATTGATCATGTTTTGCTCTAGGGAGAGGTTTAGTCAATGGATCTGCCACATTTAGGTCCGTATGTACTTTACAAATCTCTATGTCTCCATTTTGAACACTTTCACGAATGGAGTTGAAGCGACGCTTGATATGCCTGGTCTTCCTGTGAAACCTGGGCTCCTTGGCAAGGGCAATAGCTCCAGTGTTGTCACAGAAGAGTGTCATCGGGCCCGACGCATTGGGTATGACTCCTAGGTCGGTAATGAACTCCTTCACCCAGACTGCTTCTTGTGCTGCCTCCGAGGCTGCCATGTACTCCGCTTCACATGTAGATGCCGCCACAACGCTTTGCTTGCAACTGCACCAGCTTACTGCCCCACCATTCAAAATATACACGTATCCGGTTTGTGACTTAGAGTCATCCAGATCCGTGTCGAAGCTAGCATCGACGTAACCCTTTACGACGAGCTCTTCGTCACCTCCATAAACGAGAAACATATCCTTAGTCCTTTTCAGGTACTTCAGGATATTCTTGACCGCTGTCCAGTGTTCCATGCCGGGATTACTTTGGTACCTTCCTACCAAACTTACGGCAAGGTTTACATCAGGTCTGGTTCACAACATAGCATACATGATAGACCATATGGCCGAGGCATAGGGGACGACACTCATCTTTTCTCTATCTTCTGCCGTGGTCGGGCATTGAGCCCTGCTCAATCTCGTACCTTGCAATACAGGCAAGAACCCCTTCTTTGACTGATCCATTTTGAACTTCTTCAATATCTTGTCAAGGTACGTACTATGTGAAAGACCAATGAGGCGTTTCGATCTATCTCTATAGATCTTGATGCCTAATATATAAGCAGCTTCTCCAAGATCCTTCATTGAAAAACACTTGTTCAAGTAGGCCTTTATGCTTTCCAAGAATTCTATATCATTTCCCATCAACAGTATGTCATCCACATACAATATGAGAAATGCTACAGAGATCCCACTCACTTTCTTGTAAATGCAGGCTTCTCCATAAGTCTGCGTAAACCCAAACGCTTTGATCATCTCATCAAAATGAATGTTCCAACTCCGAGATGCTTGCACCAGCCCATAAATCGAGCGTTGGAGCTTGCACACCTTGTCAGCATTCTTAGGATCGACAAAACCTTCCGGCTGCATCATATACAATTCTTCCTCAAGGAAATCATTAAGGAATGATGTTTTGACGTCCATTTGCCATATCTCATAATCATAGAATGCGGCAATTGCTAACATGATTCGGACGGACTTCAGCTTCGCTACGGGTGAGAAAGTCTCATCGTAGTCAACCCCTTGAACTTGTCGATAACCCTTAGCGACAAGCCGAGCTTTATAGATGGTTACATTACCATCCGCGTCCGCCTTCTTCTTAAAGATCCATTTATTTTCTATGGCTCGCCGATCATCGGGCAAGTCAGTCAAAGTCCATACTTCGTTTTCATACATGGATCCTATCTCGGATTTCATGGCTTCCAGCCATTTGTCGGAATCCGGGCCCGCCATCGCTTCTTCATAGTTCGAAGGATCACCGTTGTCTAACAACATGATTTCCAAGACAGAGTTGCCGTACCACTCTGGTGCGGAACGTGTCCTCGTGGACCTACGAAGTTCAGTAGCAACTTGATCTGAAGTTTCATGATCATCATCATTAACTTCCTCTCTAGTCGGTGCAGGCACCTCAGGAACATTTTCTTGAGCTGCGCCACTTACCGGTTCAAGAGGTCATACTTCATCAAGTTCCACTTTCCTCCCACTTATTTCTTTCGAGAGAAACTCTTTCTCTAGAAAGGATCCATTCTTGGCAACAAAGATCTTGCCTTCGGATCTGAGGTAGAAGGTATACCCAATAGTTTCTTTAGGGTATCCTATGAAGACGCATTTTTCCGACTTGGGTTCGAGCTTTTCAGGTTGAAGTTTCTTGACATAAGCATCGGATCCCCAAACTTTTAGAAACGACAGCTTAGGTTTCTTCCCAAACCATAATTCATACGGTGTCGTCTCATGTAACATCCCAAATTTTCAATTTGGAATGTTATACAGTAGATCATCATGCATATCATATTTTCTTGCATTTTGGTCGATCCTAGAAATTTCACGCAACTCAAGGACCCTCGGAGAGAGTTGGAGATTTCGTCATTTTCATATTTGAGTTTTCTCAAATTTTGAAAAAGGATCATTTGATTTATTTATTTCATCTTCAATTATTTTTCCAATATCAAAATATGAGAGAGGGAAATAATATGACTTTTCCCAAATCTAGGAAAAATGAAGATTTAATAAATAAATCAAATTTTGGATTTTTCCGGTGTTTATTTGCATTTTATTTGGATAGGGAAAAATGCGTGTTTTCAAAAATTGCATCTAGGCCCGAGTAAAGTTCATTTTGTTCGACTCATTTTTAGGAGTCGGGGAAAATTTACTTTAGGAATTTTGGAGTTCGTTTAGATTTTCTTTTCTTTGTTTTTCTGCGCGCGTAACTATTTAAAAAAAATCCGCAGCGCCCCGCCTGGGCCAAGGCCCAGCCGGCCTCCCTCCCGCGCGCCGCCGCGCCGCCGCCGCCTCCGAGTCCGGATCGGACTCCACCGCCGCCGCCCCTTGCTTGCCCCCTCCCCCAAGCCACCCTCCCCCCTTTTAAATACCAGCCACCCCCTCTCCTCCCCACACCAGCCCCGCCGCCCCGCAAGCAGCAGCAGCAGCAGCCGCCGCCGCCCGCCGCCGCCGCCTGCCGCCGCCGCGCCCGCCCGCGCCGCCGCCGCCGCCTAGCCCCGCCCCGCGAGCCCCTCGCCGAGGTAGCGCCGCGCCGCGCCACCCCTCCCCTCGGTTCGGTTTTTTTTAAAAACCGTTCCGGTTTCTTTTCGTTCGTTGTTTCGGTTTTTTCCGAAACCCTAGATCGGTTTTCGTTTTTCTTTAGTTGTTTAGCGAGCGTTCGCCGGACCGTTCGTCTTAACGAACGTGATCACCGGTTATTCTCGGTTAACGAACGTCCGTTCGTTTAACCGTTCGTCGTTTTCTTTTTCGTCGGATTTATTCCGCGATTTTCCGATCGCGATTTCAGATCCGATCTTCGTTCTAGTTTATCTTCTCGCTCGTTTATCGGAATCAGGTGATTCAAGCGCCTGGAGTTTCGTTTCGAAACCGCCGTTCCGACTAATCAACTTAAACAAGTTTTTGCTACGGTAAAATTTGACCTAGTTTCAACTTGCTAGAACCGAGTTGTTTTCTTCCGCCGTTTGTTTTCCGTTGCTTTGTTCGGTTCGTTCTTTCTTTGCAACCGGAGTTCTTAAGTTGAACTTTCTGGTTCGATTCTCTTGTTCGAGTTTTACCTGTGCATTAGATGAGTACTTATTGTATGCTTGTTGTTTGTCTGCGATAGATACCCGGAGTGCGCCGCCTGTTACTTCGAATCTCTAGGTTTCGCGGATCATCAGCAAGGCAAGTAACACTTTGATCATACCTTTTCTACAACCCAGTTTTATTGCATTAGATCAATCCTCACACATTGCATGATTAGGATCTAATTAAATTGTGGGATGGGAAGTAGATGAGGTAGTACCTATTACCTGTTTATTATCGAAACCTTTGGGAGTTACTTCTACGTTTGCTTATTATGCCATGCTATGCTAGTAGACGTGGATTGGGTGAGTGATATCCATGACAGATGTGAGTTTGTTAATTAATGGTTTATCTAAGGTGGCAACTTAAACACACATCTGGGTGGATTGAGGCACCTGTTTCTATCAGGACTTGCCTGTTTTCTTTGGACCGCCACCCAGGCTCAAAGGGATCATAAGATCATTCATGCTAGTAACTTCCGTGTGCAGCCACAAGCCATTATGGGCTCTGGCATAGTTGACTAAGTCGTGCGAACTCTTACAGTGGTAGACTAGCAGATGTAGGGGATGTAGGAGGTACGGTCTACCCGATCGTAAGGTGCTAGCGCTTCTGAAAGACTATGTCTCGGTCATCCGTTTCTCAAACACCATGTAGTGCGAGAAATCCAACGGAGGCGATCGAGTCTTGTGGGGAAAAGTGCGCAAACCTCTGCAGAGTGTAATAAACTAATCATGATTAGCCGTGTCCCCGGTTATGGACAACTTGAGTATCTAGTACTTGAATATCATGTGAATCTCATCATGTTACTTCTAATTAATATTGTTGGGTTTTAAATTGTTCACTTAATTGGGATCGGAATGCTGTCAACCATTCTCGATGTTCAACTACCATGATAGTTAAATAAATTTATTCCTTTGCAGTAGGGAAAAACTGGCTTGACGCAAAACTGTAGCCATAGAGCTTTACACCAGCCATACATGCATATAGTATAGCTCATTACTGTTCATTACTCTCTATGTGTTACATTGCCAGCATATTCCATGTGCTGACCCGTTTTCGGGCTGCAACTTTCATGTTGCAGACATTTCAGACGACGAGTAAGGTGCTTTTAGGTCGTGGTTCTATACTCAGTGATGCCGTTGGAGTCGATGGACCCATTCATCTTCCAAGTCTTCCACTGTTATCTTTATTAGATGGCCTTAAACCATATTTATTGTAATAAGTTCTCTTTGAGACATCGATGTAATAAGTGTGTGATTTGCCACTCTGCTATAAATCCTTCGAAGTACTGTGTGGTGTCAGCATTACTAATCCAGGGATGACACCGGAGCACAGAGACTTGATCCATTCAGGTCTGGTCGCTACAGAGATGGTATCAGAGCACACGCTGACTGTAGGACACGACCACTAAGTTAAAGCCATAGACCACTATTCTCTTCTCATTTTCTAACTCCTCATCTTTTCTACTCTTTTAGGATGACGAACGCGAAGATTAAGTACGCTCAACCGGATGAAGGCACACCTTTTGGATTTCACTTGAAGGAAGTCACTAAGTACCTGAACATTGGACTACCAAGCTTCACCGGGACCTTCAACGCCACTCTGCCTGAAGAGGAGCGCTGGAAGATTCAAGCTCACGTTCCGGGAAGAACATTCACGCCAATCACGAAGCCCATAGATAGTGTTTTCAATGAACCAACCTGGAGTCTGGGGAAGAGCATGGCAGCTCATATCACCATAGGACGCATTGGAGAAGTTTACCAAGAAGACCTCAAGGACACTATCTACCAGATTTGCTGACGCCGAGATGAACAATGGGAGTTAGCCAGCACCAAGAAGGATAGATCCATTGCAGCTTTCATCCAGGAGTTAAACCAGCACATTCGACGCCACGAGAACCAGATGTGCAATGATATGATAGAGTTGAAGAATGCGAAGGCAAGGATCATCGAGTTAGAAGGAGAACTGAAGGCTACACGCAAGGACTACATGGACGAGATCGTAGCTCTAGCAAGACACAATGACGATCTTAAGCAGGAGATTGAAGAACTCAAGGGGAAGTTAGCATCCAGGAAGGAAGACATGTACGTCGCATGTCCGGACAACTACATCATCATTGACGACACCGTTTCGGATCCAAGTGAACCCGACTTTGAAGACGAAGCTGGAGCAGACATCATGGAGTCTTCCACCGATTCAAATTTCTAGATGACCCCAAATATTAGCAGTATTTTCCCCATGTATACATTATAGTTCGAGCACTTTTGCGATAGCTAGATCGATTGTATGCTCTTGTTGATTGAATGAAGTGATTTGGTGTGCATTTGCTTATGTGCATTGGGGTAGTGTTATCTCTTAGACCTCACTCTATTCTTAAATCTCGTCTTTTCTAAACCCTCAGATGCCTCCGAGACGTGACAATGGATTTTCCACCGGAGCTCACTCAGTTGATCCAGCAACAGAATCAATTGATGCAGATGTTAGTCCAGAACCAGCAGAACAACAACAACAACAACCCACCACCACCACCGCCACCTGTTGACCACTTAGCCCGTTTTCTTAGGCTGAATCCGCCGGTGTTTTCCAGTAGCACCGAGCCGATAGTAGCAGACGATTGGCTCCGCAAGATAGGAAGGGAGTTGACCACTGCAGGATGCACAGATGGTGAGAAAGTGAAGTTTGCCGCACATCAGCTTGACGGACCCGCATCAGCATGGTGGGAGAATTTCACATCCACTTACCCAGTTGACACTGTCACATGGGATCAGTTTCAGCAAGCTTTCCGCACTGCCCATGTTTCAGCAGGAGCTATGGCCATGAAGAAGCGTGAGTTTCGCAACTTACGCTAAGGAGGAAGGACAGTTGGCCAGTACGTTGATGACTTCAGCAAGTTAGCACGTTATGCCCCAGATGACGTTGCTACAGATGCAACTAAGCAGGAGAAATTCCTGGAAGGACTGAATGATGAGCTAAGCATGCAGTTGATGGTAGCAAGTTTCAACAACTACCAGGAGTTGGTAGATCGTGCCATCATGATTGAAGGGAAGCAACAGCAGATTGAGAACCGCAAGAGGAAGTATGGACAGGGGAAGTATAACTCTGGAGCCCAGCAGAAGCCCCGCTTTACCCCTAAACCGGGAGTGCATTTTCAGCATACCCATGGAGGAGGTAGTTCGCACAACCATAATGGCCACAAAAATGGTAACGGGAATGGAGGAAGCAACGGCCAGGATCGGACCATCCCATCAACCCCAACCAAGAGAGATCTGAGTCAAGTCACCTGTTTCAAGTGTTCCAAGACCGGACATTATGCCAATGAATGTCCTGAAGGCCAGAATGGAAATGGCAATGGAAGCTCTGGGAAGAAGCCGAACCCTTTCAACAGGGGACAGGTGAACCACGTTAATGTGGAGGAGGTTGAAGATCAGCCTGATGCAGTAATCGGTAAGTTTCTGGTTAAGTCATTTACTGCACTTGTTCTTTTTGACACTGGTGCATCGCATTCATACATATCAAGGGGATTTGTGGATAAATATAACCTGCCAACCCAAGCCCTTAGGTCACCCATGTTAGTAAGCTCACCAGGAGCGGAGTTTATGGCTAGACGATGGTGTGATCGGTTACCATTAAGGATTGGAAACTATATTTTTCCCTCAGACCTAATAGTATTGGAATCTAAAGGATTGGATGTGATATTAGGCATGGATTGGTTATCAAAGTATGAAGGGAATATTGAGTGTGCTAGTAAGTCAATTTTGCTTACCACACCAGAAGGACGAAGGATCAAGTATGTATCCCGGCATGTGCCAAAAAGGACACAAGTAAATTGCCTAACAGGAGTCGTGCAGGAGGAAGTACCGGTGGTAAAGGATTTTCCTGATGTATTTCCAGAAGAGTTGCCAGGCATGCCACCGGATAGAGACATTGAGTTTTTGATTGAGTTATTGCCAGGTACAGGCCCAATATCGAAGCGGCCATACCGGAGGCTAGCAAAGGATTTGGTAGAAATTAAGAATCAGATTAAGGATTTACTGGAGAAAGGTTACATTCGCCCAAGTTCTTCGCCTTGGGGATCACCCATACTTCTAGTGGAGAAGAAGGATGGATCATTAAGGATGGTTGTTGATTACCGTGGATTAAATGAAGTAACCATCAAGAACAAGTACCCACTGCCAATGATTAATGATCTGTTTGATCGTTTGCAAGGAGCTAAAGTGTTTTCCAAGATCGATTTGCGATCAGGGTACCATCAGTTGAAGATTCTAGAGCAGGACATACCTAAGACAGCATTCACCACAAGATATGGACTGTATGAGTATACCGTTATGTCATTTGGACTGACTAACGCACCTGCCTATTTTATGAACCTGATGAACAAGGTATTTATGGAGTTTTTGGATAAGTTTGTCGTAGTGTTCATTGATGACATTCTGATTTATTCAAAGAATGAAGAGGAGCATAAGGAACATTTGCGTTTGGTTTTGGAGAAACTAAGGGAACATCAGTTATATGCCAAATTCAGCAAATGTGAGTTTTGGTTAAAGGAAGTTGGATTTCTTGGAAATGTTATATCCGGAGAAGGGATAGCAGTTGACCCCACAAAGGTTGAGACCGTAACCGAATGGGAAGCACCAACGACCGTTGGAGAGATCAGGAGTTTTCTTGGACTCGCAGGATACTACCGGAGGTTTATTGAGAATTTCTCAAAGATTGCAAAGCCTATGACGGAGTTGTTGAAGAAGGATACTAAGTTCAAATGGACTGAGGAGTGTGAGGCTAGTTTCCAGGAGTTGAAGAAACGTTTGGTCACCTCACCAGTATTGATTTTGCCAGATCAGACCAAGGATTATGAGGTGTATTGCGACGCTTCACGTCGAGGACTTGGAGCAGTGCTTATGCAGGAAGGGAGAGTTGTTTCGTATGCTTTACGACAACTGAAGCCTCATGAGTTGAATTATGCCACACATGATTTGGAGTTAGCAACCGTAGTGCATGCATTGAAGACGTGGAGACATTTCCTCATTGGAAATCATTGTGAGGTGTACACGGATCACAAGAGTTTGAAGTACATTTTCACGCAGAAGGAGTTGAACCTCAGACAGAGGAGATGGTTGGAGCTCAACAAGGATTATGATATGAGATTGCATTACCATCTCTGAAAGGCTAATGTAGTAGCTGACGCATTGAGCCGTAAGGGCCATGTCAATACGTTAATGATGGGAGGAATACCCAAGGAGTTAGTAGAAAACCTTCGTGAGCTATGTTTGGAAATAGTTCCGAGAGGCTATGTAGCAGCATTGGATATTCAGTCAACATTGATGGATAAAATCAGAGAGGCTCAGAAATCTGACAAGGAGATTGCTTCTATAAAGGAGAAACTGAGAAAAGGAAAAGCTAAAGGATTTCGTGAGGACGAGCACGACACCCTATGGTTTGAAGACCGTGTTTATGTGCCAAATGACCTGGAGATCAGGAAGTTGATTCTACAAGAGGCACACGATTCACCGTATTCGATTCACCCAGGAAATACCAAGATGTATTTGGATTTGAAGGAAACATTCTGGTGGACCGGAATGAAGAAGGATATTGTAGCATATGTAGTAGTTTGTGATGTGTGTCATAGAGTAAAGGCAGAACATCAGAAGCCAGCCGGATTGTTACAACCTTTGTCGATACCCGAGTGGAAGTGGGATAAGATAGGCATGGATTTTATCACAGGACTACCCAGGACAAAGGCAGGCTACGATTCGATATGGGTAGTAGTTGATCGTTTGACGAAGGTAGCACATTTCATTCCAGTTAAGACTACTTACACCAGTGCTAAGTTGGCAAAGATATACATGACTAGAATCATTTGTTTGCATGGAGTTCCGAGGAGTATTGTATCAGATAGAGGAACCCAATTTACCTCAAAGTTTTGGAATCAGTTGCATGAAACTTTGGGAACCAGACTAGAGTTCAGCACAGCTTTTCACCCACAGAGGGATGGACAGACTGAGAGAGTCAATCAGATTTTGGAGGATATGCTGAGAGCTTGTGCACTAGATTATGGATCTAGTTGGGACGATAACTTGCCGTATGCGGAGTTTTCCTACAACAATAGTTATCAAACCAGTTTGAAGATGGCACCTTTCGAAGCTTTATATGGAAGGAGGTGCAGGACACCGTTGTCATGGGACGAAATTGGAGATCGTAAATTCTTTGGACCGGATTTGATTAAGGAGTCTGAACGGAAAGTTAAGTTGATTCAAGATAGGCTCAAGGTAGCCCAGTCCAGGCAGAAGATTACGCAGATTCTAAACGCAAGGAGACAGTTTACGAAACCGGAGACAGAGTTTATCTTCGAGTATCCCCACTTCGAGGAGTTAAGCGCTTTGGAGTTAAGGGAAAATTAGCACCGCGTTTCGTTGGACCGTATAAGATCTTGCAACGTATGGGAGAAGTCGCTTATAAGTTGGAATTACCAGAGGGACTGTCAGGAGTTCATGATGTATTCCATGTTTCTCAGCTGAAGAAATGTCACGCCGAAATGGCGGAGGTACCGCTAAGAGATACAGTGCCACTTAAAGCAATTCAGTTGAAGGATGACTTAACATATGAGGAGAAACCAGTCAAGATTCTTGAGTTTGCCAGCAGAGTTACTCGCAGCAAGGTTATCAAGTTTTGCAAAGTTCAGTGGAACCACCACTCAGAGGATGAATCCACCTGGGAGAGAGAAGAAGATTTGCTCAAGGACCACCCTCACCTATTTTCTAGCCAACCCGAATCTCGAGGGCGAGATTCATCTTAAGGGGGGTAGGTTTGTAACATCCCAAATTTTCAATTTGGAATGTTATACAGTAGATTATCATGCATATCATATTTTCTTGCATTTTGGTCGATCCTAGAAATTTCACGCAACTCAAGGACCCTCGGAGAGAGTTGGAGATTTCGTCATTTTCATATTTGAGTTTTCTCAAATTTTGAAAAAAAGGATCATTTGATTTATTTATTTCATCTTCAATTATTTTTCCAATATCAAAATATGAGAGAGGGAAATAATATGACTTTTCCCAAATCTAGGAAAAATGAAGATTTAATAAATAAATCAAATTTTGGATTTTCTGGTGTTTATTTGCATTTTATTTGGATTAGGGAAAAAAATGCGTTTTCAAAAATTGCATCTAGGCCCCGAGAAAAGTTCATTTTGTTCGACTCATTTTTAGGAGTCGGGGAAAATTTACTTCGGGAATTTTGGAGTTCGTTTAGATCTTCTTTTCTCTGTTTTTCTGCGCGCGTAACTATTTAAAAAAAATACCGCAGCGCCCCGCCTGGGCCAAGGCCCAGCCGGCCTCCCTCCCGCGCGCCGCCGCGCCGCCGCCGCCTCCGAGTCCGGATCGGACTCCACCGCCGCCGCCCCTTGCTTGCCCCCTCCCCCAAGCCACCCTCCCCCCTTTTAAATACCTAGCCACCCCTCTCTCCTCCCCACACCAGCCCGCCGCCCCGCAGCAAGCAGCAGCAGCAGCAGCCGCCGCCTGCCCGCACCGCCGCCTGCCGCCGCCGCCCCGCGCCAGCGCCGCCGCCCGCCGCCTAGCCCCGCCCCGTCGGAGCCCCTCGCCGAGGTAGCGCCGCGCCGCGCCACCCCTCCCCTCGGTTCGGTTTTTTTTAAAAACCATTCCGGTTTCTTTCCGTTCGTTGTTTCGGTTTTTTCCCGAAACCCTAGGATCGGTTTTCGTTTTTCTTTGGTTTAGTTGTTTAGCGAGCGTTCGCCGGACCGTTCGTCCTAATGAACGTGATCACCGGTTATTCTCGGTTAGCAAACGTCCGCTCATTTAACCATTCGTCGTTTCTTTTTGTCGGATTTATTCCGCGATTTTCCGATCGCGATTTCAGATCCGATCTTCGTTCTAGTTTATCTTCTCGCTCGTTTATCGGAATCGGGGATTCAAGCGCCTGGTGTTTCGTTTCGAAACCGCCGTTCCGACTAATCAACTTAAACAAGTTTTTGCTACGGTAAAATTTGACCTAGATTTAACTAGCTAGAACCGAGTTGTTTTCTTCCGCCGTTTGTTTTCCGTTGCTTTGTTCGGTTCGTTCTTTCTTTGCAACCGGAGTTCTTAAGTTGAACTTTCTGGTTCGATCTCTTGTTCGAGTTTTACCTGTGCATTAGACGAGTACTTATTGTATGCTTGTTGTTTGTCTGTGATAGATTACCCGGAGTGCGCCGCCTGTTACTTCGAATCTCTAGGTCTCGCGGATCATCAGCAAGGCAAGTAACACTTTGATCATACCTTTTCTACAGCCCAGTTTTATTGCATTAGATCAATCCTCACACATTGCATGATTAGGATCTAATTAAATTGTGGGATGGGAAGTAGATGAGGTAGTACCTATTACCTGTTTATTATGAAACCTTTGGGAGTTACTTCTACGTTTGCTTATTATGCCATGCTATGCTAGTAGACGTGGATTGGGTGAGTGATATCCATGACAGATGTGAGTATTGTTAATTAATGGTTTATCTAAGGTGGCAACTTAAACACACATCTGGGTGGATTGAGGCACCTGATTTCTATCAGGACTTGCCTGTTTTTCTTTGGACCGCCACCCAGGCTCAAAGGGATCATAAGATCATTCATACTAGTAACTTTCGTGTGCAGCCACAAGCCATTATGGGCTCTGGCATAGTTGACTAAGTCGTGCGAACTCTTACAGTGGTAGACTAGCAGATGTAGGGGATGTAGGAGGTACGGTCTACACGATCGTAAGGTGCTAGTGCTTCTGAAAGACTATGTCTCGGTCATCCGTTTCTCAAACACCATGTAGTGCGAGAAATCCAACGGAGGCGATCGAGTCTTGTGGGGAAAAGTGCACAAACCTCTGCAGAGTGTAATAAACTAATCATGATTAGCCGTGTCCCCGGTTATGGACAGCTTGAGTATCTAGTACTTGAATATCGTGTGAATCTCATCATGTTACTTCTAATTAATATTGTTGGGTTTAATTGTTCACTTAATTGGGATCGGAATGCTGTCAACCATTCTCGATGTTCAACTACCATGATAGTTAAATAAATTTATTCCTTTGCAGTAGGGAAAAACTGGCTTTACGCAAAACTGTAGCCATAGAGCTTTACACCAGCCATACATGCATATAGTATAGCTCATTACTGTTCATTACTCTCTATGTGTTACATTGCCAGCATATTCCATGTGCTGACCCGTTTTCGGGCTGCAACTTTCATGTTGCAGACATTTCAGACGACGAGTAAGGTGCTTTTAGGTCGTGGTTCTATACTCAGTGATGCCGTTGGAGTCGATGGACCCATTTATCTTCCAAGTCTTCCGCTGTTATCTTTATTAGATGGCCTTAAACCATATTTATTTTAATAAGTTCTCTTTGAGACATCGATGTAATAAGTGTGTGATTTGCCACTCTGCTATAAATCATTCGAAGTACTGTGTGGTGTCAGCATTACTGATCCAGGGATGACACCGGAGCACAGAGACTTGATCCATTCGGGTCTGGTTGATGAAGATCCAGCAGCACGACGGCGTGGTGGTGGGTGCAGCAGGATCCCGGCAGGGCTTCGCCAAGCGCAAGCGGGGAGGAGAGGTGTTACGGAGGGAGAGGGAGGCGCCAAGAGCAAGGGGTGCGGCTGCCCTCCCTCCCCCCTCTTTATATAGGGGCCTTGGGGGGGGCGCCGGCCCTAGGAGATGAATCTCCAAGGGGGGGGGCGGCCAAGGGGTGGCTTCCCCCCTAAGCCAAGTGGGGGGCGCCCCCACCCCTAGGGTTTCCCAGCCCTAGGCGCAGGGGAGGCCCAAGGGGGGGGGCGCACCTGCCCACCAGGGGCTGGTTCCCCTCCCACTTCAGCCCATGGGGCCCTCCGAGATAGGTGGCCCCACCCGGTGGACCCCCGGGACCCTTCCGGTGGTCCCGGTACAATACCGGCGACCCCCGAAACCTTCCCGATGGCCGAAACTGGACTTCCTATATATAAATCTTTACCTCGGGACCATTCCGGAACTCCTCGTGACGTCCGGGATCTCATCCGGACTCCGAACAACTTTCGGGTTACTGCATACTAATATCTCTACAACCCTAGCGTCACCGAACCTTAAGTGTGTAGACCCTACGGGTTCGGGAGACATGCAGACATGACCGAGACGCCTCTCCGGTCAATAACCAACAGCGGGATCTGGATACCCATGTTGGCTCCCACATGCTCCATGATGATCTCATCGGATGAACCACGATGTCGAGGATTCAATCAATCCGTATACAATTCCCTTTGTCAATCGGTACGTTACTTGCCCGAGACTCGATCGTCGGTATCCCAATACCTCGTTCAATCTCGTTACCGGCAAGTCACTTTACTTGTACCGTAATGCATGATCCCGTGATCAACCACTTGGTCACATTGAGCCCATTATGATGATGCATTACCGAGTGGGCCCAGAGATACCTCTCCGTCATGCAGAGTGACAAATCCCAGTCTCGATTCGTGCCAACCCAACAGACACTTTCGGAGATACCTGTAGTGTACCTTTATAGTCACGCAGTTACGTTGTGACATTTGGCACACCCAAAGCACTCCTACGGTATCCGGGAGTTGCACAATCTCATGGTCTAAGGAAATGATACTTGACATTCAGAAAAGCTGCAGCAAACGAACTACACGATCTTTGAGCCATGCTTAGGACTGGGTCTTGTCCATCACATCATTCTCCTAATGATGTGATCCCGTTATCAATGACATCCAATGTCCATAGTCAGGAAACCATGACTATCTATTGGTCAACGAGCTAGTCAACTAGAGGCTCACTAGGGACGTGTTGTGGTCTATGTATTCACACATGTATTACGATTTCCGGATAACACAATTATAGCATGAACAATAGATAATTATCATGAACAAAGAAATATAATAATAACCATTTTATTATTGCCTCTAGGGCATATTTCCAACAGTACAACTCTTCTTTAATAAATCCTATTAAGGAATGCAGTTTTGTTTATCCATTTGCTAGATTTCATAAAATGCGGCAATTGCTAACATGATTCGGACAGACTTAAGCATAGATACGAGTGAGAAACTCTCATCGTAGTCAACACCTTGAACTTGTCGAAAACCCTTTTTGCGACAATTCTAGCTTTGTAGATAGTAACACTACTATCAGCGTCCGTCTTCCTCTTGAAGATCCATTTAATCTCAATGGCTCACCGATCGATGGGCAAGTCAATCAAAGTCCATACTTTGTTCTCATACATGGATCTCATCTCAGATTTCATGGCCTCAATCCATTTCGTGGAATTTGGGCTCATCATCGCTTCCTCATAGTTCGTAGGCTCGTCATGGTCAAGTAACATGACCTCCAGAACAGGATTACCGTACCACTCTGGTGCGGATCTCACTCTGGTTTACCTACGAGGTTCGGTAGTAACTTGATCTGAAGTTACATGATCATCATCATTAGCTTCCTCACTAATTGGTGTAGTAGTCACAGGAACAGATTTCTGTGATGAACTACTTTCCAATAAGGGAGCAGGTATAGTTATCTCATCAAGTTCTACTTTCCTCCCACTCACTTCTTTCGAGAGAAACTCCTTCTCTAGAAAGGATCCATTCTCAGCAATGAATATCTTGCCTTCGAATCTGTGATAGAAGGTGTACCCAACATTTTCTTTTGGGTATCCTATGAAGACGCACTTCTCCGATTTGGGTTTGAGCTTATCAAGTTGAAACTTTTTCACATAACCATTGCAACCTCAAACTTTAAGAAACGACAGCTTAGGTTTCTTGCCAAACCATAGTTCATACGGTGTCGTCTCAACGGATTTAGATGGTGCCCTATTTAACGTGAATGTAGCTATCTCTAATGCATAACCCCAAAACGATAGTGGTAATCGGTAAGAGACATCATAGATCGCACCATATCTAATAAAGCACGGTTACGACGTTCGGACACACCATTACACTGTGGTGTTCTAGGTGGCGTGAGTAGTGAAACTAATTCACATTGTTTTAACTGAAGGTCGAACTCGTAACTCAAATATTTTACTTCCGCGATCATATCGTAGAAACTTTTTTTACGATGATTCTCCACTTCACTCTGAAATTCTTTGAACTTTTCAAATATTTCAGACTTGTGTTTCATTAAGTAGATATACTCATATCTGCTCAAATCATCTGTGAAGATCAGAAAATAATGATACCTATCGCGAGCCTCAATATTCATCGGACCACATACATCAGTATGTATGATTTCCAACAAATCTGTTGCTCGCTCCATTGTTTCGGAGAACGGAGTCTTGGTCATCTTGCCCATGAGGCTGTTGGGGAACGTAGCATAAATTCAAAATTTTTCCTACGTGTCACCAAGATCTATCTATGGAGTCATCTAGCAACGAGGGAGGAGTGGATCTACATACCCTTGTAGATCGCGCGCGGAAGCGTTCAAGAGAACGGGGTTGATGGAGTCGTACTCGTCGTGATCCAAATCACCGATGATCCAAGCGCCGAACGGACGGCACCTCCGCGTTCAACACACGTACGGAGCAGCGACGTCTCCTCCTTCTTGATCCAGCAAGGGGGGAGGAGAGGTTGATGGAGATCCAGCAGCACGACGGCGTGGTGGAAGTAGCGGGATTCCAACAGGGCTTCGCCAAGCGCTGCGGGAGGAGGGAGATGTGTCATGGGAGGGAGAGGGAGGCGCCAGGGCTTAGTGTTGCTGCCCTCCCTTCCCCCACTATATATAGGGCCAAGGGAGAGGGGGGGGCGCAGCCTTGGCCCTTCCTCCAAGGAAGGGTGCGGCCAGGGAGGAGTCCCTCCTCCCCAAGGCACCTCGGAGGTGCCTTCCCCCTTTAGGACTCTTCCTTTCCCTCATCTCTTGGCGCATGGGCCTCTTGGGGCTGGTGCCTGGCCCATATAGGCCAAGGCGCACACCCCTACAGCCCATGTGGCCCCCGGGGCAGGTGGACCCCCGGACCCCTTTCGGCACTCCCGGCTACAAACCGATAATGCGCGAAACTTTTCCGGCGACCAAAACAAGACTTCCCATATATAAATCTTTACCTCCGGACCATTCCGGAACTCCTCGCACGTCCGGGATCTCATCCGGGACTCCGAACAACATTCGGTAACCACATACATATCCCTCATAACCCTAGCGTCACCGAACCTTAAGTGTGTACCTACGGGTTCGGAGACATGCAGACATGACCGAGACAACTCTCCGGCTCAATAACCAACAGCGGGATCTGGATACCCATGTTGGCTCCCACATGCTCCCACGATGATCTCATCGGATGAACCACGATGTCAAGGACAATCAATCCCGTATACAATTCCCTTTGCTCGGTACGACCTTGCCCGAGATTCGATCGTCGGTATCCCGATACCTGTTCAATCTCGTTACCGGCAAGTCTCTTTACTCGTTCCGTAACACATCATCCCGTGATCAACTCCTTGATCACATTGTGCACATTATGATGATGTCCTACCGAGTGGGCCCAGAGATACCTCTCCGCACACGGAGTGACAAATCCCAGTCTCGATTCGTGCCAACCCAACAAACACTTTCGGAGATACCCGTAGTGCTACCTTTATAGCCACCCAGTTACGTTGTGACGTTTGGCAACACCCAAAGCACTCCTACGGTATCCGGGAGTTGCACAATCTCATGGTCTAAGGAAATGATACTTGACATTAGAAAAGCTTTAGCATACGAACTACACGATCTAGTGCTATGCTTAGGATTGGGTCTTGTCCATCACATCATTCTCCTAATGATGTGATCCCGTTATCAATGACATCCAATGTCCATGGTCAGGAAACCGTAACCATCTATTGATCAACGAGCTAGTCAACTAGAGGCTTACTAGGGACATGGTGTTGTCTATGTATCCACACATGTATCTGAGTTTCCTATCAATACAATTCTAGCATGGATAATAAACGATTATCATGAACAAGGAAATATAATAATAACTAATTTATTATTGCCTCTAGGGCATATTTCCAACAGTCTCCCACTTGCACTAGAGTCAATAATCCAGTTCACATCGATATGTGATTAACACTCAAGGTCACATCCCCATGTGACTAACACCCAAAGAGTTTACTAGAGTCAATAATCTAGTTCACATTACCATGTGATTAACACTCGATGAGTTCTGGGTTTGATCATGTTATGCTTGTGAGAGATGTTATAGCCAACGGATCTGAACCTTTTAGATCCATGTGTGCTTTACAAATCTCTATGTCATCTCCTAGATGCAGCTACCACGTTCTATTTGGAGCTATTCCAAACAACTGTTCTACTATACGAATCCAGTTTACTACTCAGAATAATCTGGATTAGTGTCAAAGTTTGCATCGGCGTAACCCTTTACGACGAACTCTTTTACCACCTCCATAATCGAGAAAATTCCTTAGTCCACTAGTTACTAAGGATAACTTTGACCGCTGTCCTGTGATCCATTCTTGGATCACTCTTGTACCCCTTGACTGACTCATGGCAAGGCACACTTCAGGTGCGGTACACAGCATAGCATACTGTAGAGAGCCTATGATAAAAGCATAGGGGACGACCTTCGTCCTTCCTCTTTCTTCTGCCGTGGTCGAGCTTTAAGTCTTAACTTCATACCTTACAACTCAGGCAAGAACTCCTTCTTTGACTAATCCATCTTGAACACCTTCAAGATCATGTCAAGGTATGTGCTCATTTGAAAGTACCATTAAGAATTTTTGATCTATCCTTATAGACCTTGATGCTCAATGTTCAAGTAGCTTAATCCAGGCTTTCCATTGAAAAATACTTTCCAAATAACCCTATATGCTTTCCAGAAATTCTACGTCATTTCTGATCAACAATATGTCAACAACATATATTCATCAGAAATTCTATAGTGCTCCCACTCACTTCTTTGGAAATACCAGTTTCTCATAAACTTTGTATACACCCAAAATCTTTGATCATCTCATCAAAGCATACATTCCAACTCCGAGATGCTTACTCCAGTCCTCAGAAGGATTGCTGGAGCTTTGCATACTTATTAGCATCTTTCAGGATTGACAAAACCTTCCGGTTGTATCACATACAACTTTTCCTCAAGAAAAACATTGAGAAAACAATGTTTTTTGACATCCTATCTGCAAGATTTCATAAACAATGCAGTAATCGCTAATATAATTCCAACAGACTCTTAGCATCGCTATGAGTGAGAAAGTCTCATCATAGTCAACTCCTTGAACTTGTCGAAAAAATCTTAACGACAAGTCGAGCTTTCTTAATGGTGATACTTACCATCATTGCCTGTGTTCCTTTTAAAATCCATCTATACTCAACAACCTTACGACCATCGAGCCGTTCTGCCAAAGTCTACACTTTGTTTTCATACATGGATCCTCTCTCGGATTTTATGGCCTCGAGCCATTTATCGGAATCCAGGCCCACCATCGCTTCTCCATAGCTCGTAGGTTCATTGTTGTCTAGCAACATGACTTCCAAGACAGGATTACGTACCACTCTGAAGTAGTACGCATCCTTGTCATCCCACGAGGTTTGGTAGTGACTTGATCTGAAGTTTCATGATCACTATCATAAGCTTCCACTTCAATTGGTGTAGCTGCCACAGGAACAACTTCCTGTGCCCTGCCACACACTAGTTGAAGAGATGGTTCAATAACCTCATCAAGTCTCCACCATCCTCCCACTCAATTCTTTTGAGAGAAATTTTTCCTCGAGAAAGGACCCGATTCCAGAAACAATCCCTTATTGCTTTCGGATCTGAGACAGGAGGTATACCCAACTGTTTTGGGTGTCCTATGAATATGCATTTATCCGCTTTGGGTTCGAGCTTATCAGCCTGAAACTTTTTCACATAAGCCTCGCAGCCCCAAACTTCTAAGAAATGACAGCTTAGGTTTCCCTAAACCATAGTTCATATGGTGTCATCTCATCGGAATTACGTGGTGCCCCTTTTAAAGTGAATGTGGTTGTCTCTAATGCCTAACCCATAAACTATTGTGGTAATTCGATAAGATACATCATTGTATGCATCATATCCAATAGGGTGCGGTTATGATGTTCGGACACACCATCACACTATGGTGTTCCAGGCTGTATTAGTTGTGAAACAATTTCCACAATGTCTTAATTCTGTGCCAAACTCGTAATTCAGATATTCATCTCTATGATCATATCATAGATATTTTATCCTCTTGTCACGTCGATCTTTCAACTTCACCCTGAAATTACTTGAACCTTTCAATAATTCAGACTCGTGATTCATCAAGTAAATATACTCAACATCTACTCAAATCATCTGTGAAGTAAGAACATAACGATATCCACTACATGCCTCAGCACTCATTGGATTGCACACATCAAAATGTATTACTTCCAACAAGTTGCTTTCTAGTTCCATTTTACTGAAAACGAGGCTTTCAGTCATCTTGCCCATGTGGTATGATTTGCATGTCTCAAGTGATTCAAAATCAAGTGAGTCCAAACGGTCCATTTGCATGGAGTTTCTTTATGCATATTGAAGGAAATATGCCCTAGAGGCAATAATAAAGTTATTATTTATTTCCTTATAATCATGATAAATGTTTATTATTCATGCTAGAATTGTATTAACCGGAAACATAATACATGTGTGAATACATAGACAAACAAAGTGTCACTAGTATGCCTCTACTTGACTAGCTCGTTAATCAAAGATGGTTATGTTTCCTGACCATGAAAAATGAGTTGTTATTTGATTAACGAGGTCACATCATTAGTTGAATGATCTGATTGACATGACCCGTTCCATTAGCTTAGCACCCGATCGTTTAGTGTGTTGCTATTGCTTTCTTCATGACTTATACATGTTCTTATAACTATGAGATTATGCAACTCCCGTTTACCGGAGGAACACTTTGGGTACTACCAAACGTCACAACGTAACTGGGTGATTATAAAGGAGTACTACATGTGTCTCCAATGGTACATGTTGGGTTGGCGTATTTCGAGATTAGGTTTTGTCACTCCGATTGTCGGAGAGGTATCTCTGGGCCCTCTCGGTAATGCACATCACATAAGCCTTGCAAGCATTACAACTAATATGTTAGTTGGGAGATGATGTATTACGGAACGAGTAAAGAGACTTGCCGGTAACGAGATTGAACTAGGTATTGGATACCGACGATCGAATCTCGGGCAAGTAACATACTGATGACAAAGGGAACAACGTATGTTGTTATGCGGTCTGACCAATAAAGATCTTCGTAGAATATGTAGGAGCCAATATGGGCATCCAGGTCCCGCTATTGGTTATTGACCGGAGACGTGTCTCGGTCATGTCTACATTGTTCTCGAACCCGTAGGGTCCGCGCGCTTAAGGTTACGATGACAGTTATATTATGAGTTTATGCATTTTGATGTACCGAAGGTTGTTCGGAGTCCCGGATGTGATCACGGACATGATGAGGAGTCTTGAAATGGTCGAGACGTAAAGATTGCTATATTGGAAGCCTATGTTTGGATATCGGAAGTGTTCCGGGTGAAATCGGGATTTTACCGGATTACCGGGAGGTTACCGGAACCCCCCAGGAGCCATATGGGCCTTCATGGGCCTTAGTGGAAAGGAGAAAGGGGCAGCCCAAGGTGGCTGCGCACCTCCCCCCTCCCCTAGTCCTATTAGGACTAGGAGAGGTGGCCGGCCCCCCTCTCCCTCTTTCCCCCTCGGGGAATCCTAGTCCAACTAGGATTGGGGGGGGAGTCCTACTCCCGGAAGGAGTGGGACTCCTCCTGCGCCCTCCTCCTGGCCGTCGGCCCCCTCCCCCTTGGCTCCTTTATATACTGAGGCAGAGGCACCCCAGAAACACACAAGTTGATCCACATGATCTATTCCTTAGCCGTGTGCGGTGCCCCCAGCCACCATATTCCTCGATAATACTGTAGCGTAGTTTAGGCGAAGCCCTGCTGCTGTAGTGCATCAAGATCGTCACCACGCCGTCGTGCTGACGGAACTCTTCCCCGACACTTTGCTGGATCGGAGTCCGGGGATCGTCATCGAGCTGAACGTGTGCTCGAACTCGGAGGTGCCGTAGCTTCGGTGCTTGATCGGTTGGATCGTGAAGACGTACGACTACTTCCTCTACGTCGTGTCAGCGCTTCCGCAGTCGGTCTGCGTTGGGTACGTAGACAACACTCTCCCCTCTCGTTGCTATGCATCACATGATCTTGCGTGTGCGTAGGAATTTTTTTGAAATTACTACGAAACCCAACACATATACACCAATAGACATGGTTCGCATGTCTCAAACCTTTCAAAACAAGTGAGCCCAAAGATCCATCAACATGGAGCTTCTTCATGCGTTTTATACCGATATGACTTACGTGGCAGTGCCACAAGTAGGCGGTACTATCATTACTATCTTTTGGCATGAACATGTGTATCACTACGATCGAGATTCAATGAACCATTCATTTTAGGTGCAAGACCATTGAAGGTATTATTCAAATAAACAGAGTAACCGTTATTATCCTTAAATGAATAACCGTATCGCGATACACATAATCCAATCATGTCTATGCTCAACGCAAACACCAAATAACAATTATTTAGGTTTTAATACCAATCTCGATGGTAGAGGGAGCGTGCGATGCTTGATCATATCAACCTTGGAAACACTTCCAACACATATCGTCAGCTCACCTTTAGCTAGTCTCCGTTTATTCCGTAGCTTTTATTTCGAGTTACTAACACTTAGCAACCGAACCGGTATCTTATACCCTGGTGCTACTAGGAGTACTAGTAAAGTACACATTAACATAATACACCAATATACTTCTATCGACCTTGCCAGCCTTCTTATCTACCAAGTATCTAGGGTAATTCTGCTCCAGTGGCTGTTCCCTTTATTACAGAAGCACTTAGTCTCGGGTTTGGGTTCAACCTTGGGTTTCTTCACTAGAGCAGCAGCTGAATTGCCGTTTCATGAAGTATCCCTTCGTGCCCTTGCCCTTCTTGAAAATAGTGGTTTCACCAACCATCAACAATTGATGCTCCTTCTTGATTTCTACTTTTGTGGTGTCAAACATCGCGAATATCTCAAGGATCATCATATATGTCCCTGATATATTATAGTTCATCACGAAGCTCTAGCAGCTTGGTGGTAATGACTTCGGAGAAACATCACTTTCTCATCTGGAAGATCAACTCCCACTTGATTTAAATGATTGTTGTCCTCAGACAATCTGAGCACAAGCTCAACAATTGAGCTTTTCTCCCTTAGTTTGCAGGCTAAGAAAATCGTCGGAGGTCTTATACCTCTTGACGTGGGCACGAGCCTGAAATCCCAATTTCAGCCCTCGAAACATCTCATATGTTTCGCGACGTTTCAAAACCGTCTTCGGTGCCTCAACTCTAAACCGTTTAACTGAACTATCACGTAGTTATCAAAATGTGTATGTCAGATGTTCGCAACATCCACAGACGACGTTTCAGGTTCAGCATACTGAGCGGTGCATTAAGGACATAAGCCTTCTATGAAGCAATGAGGACAATCCTCAGTTTACGGACCTAGTCCGCATAATTGCTACTATCAACTTTCAACTAAATTTTCTCTAGGAACATATCTAAACAGTAGAACTGAAGCGCGAGCTACGACATAATTTGCGAAGACCTTTTGACTATGTTCAGGATAATTAAGTTCATCTTATGAACTCCCACTCAGATAGACATCCCTCTAGTCATCTAAGTGATTACATGATTCGAGTCAACTAGGCCGTGTCCGATCATCACGTGAGACGGACTAGTCAACATCGGTGAACATCTTCATGTTAATCGTATCTTCTATATGACTCATGCTCGACCTTTCGGTCTCTTGTGTTCCGAGGCCATGTCTATACATGCTAGGCTCGTCAAGTCAACCTAAGTGTTTTGCATGTGTTCCGAGGCCATGTCTGTACATGCTAGGCTCGTCAACACCCGTTGTATTCGAACGTAAGAATCTATCACACCCGATCATCACGTGGTGCTTCGAAACGACGAACTTTCGCAACGGTGCACAGTTAGTGGGAACACTTTCTTGAAATTTTAATGAGGGATCATCTTATTTACTACCGTCGTTCTAAGTAAAGAAGATGCATAAACATGATAAACATCACATGCAATCAAATAGTGACATGATATGGCCATCATCACTTTGCTCCTCTTGATCTCCATCTTCAGGGCTCCATGATCATCATCGTCACCGGCATGACACCATGATCTCAATCATCATGATCTCTATCATCGTGTCTTCATGAAGTTGTCTCGTCAACTATTACTTCTACTACTACAGCTAACGGTTAGCAATAAAGTAAAGTAATTACATGACGGTTATGTTGACACGCAGGTCATAAATAAATTAAGACAACTCCTATGGCTCCTGCCGGTTGTCATACTCATCGACATGCAAGTTGTGATTCCTATTACAAGAACATGATCAATCTCATACATCACATATATCATTCATCACATCCTTTTGGCCATATCACATCACATAGCATACCCTGCAAAAACAAGTTAGACGTCCTCTAATTGTTGTTTGCATGTTTTACGTGGCTGCTATGGGTTTCTAGCAAGAACGTTTCTTACCTACGCAAAAACCACAACGTGATATGCCAATTGCTATTTACCCTTCATAAGGACCCTTTTCATCGCATCCGATCTGACTAAAGTGGGAGAGACAGACACCCGCTAGCCACCTTATGCAACTAGTGCATGTCAGTCGGTGGAACCAGTCTCACGTAAGAGTACGTGTAAGGTCGGTCCGGGCCTCTTCATCCCACAATGCCACCAAATCAAGATTGGACTAGTAATGGTAAGCATATTGAACAAAATCAACGCCCACAACTACTTTGTGTTCTACTCGTGCATAGAGACTACGCATAGACCTAGCTCATGATGCCACTGTTGGGGAACGTAGCATAAATTCAAAAATTTTCCTACGTGTCACCAAGATCTATCTATGGAGTCATCTAGCAACGAGGGAGGAGTGGATCTACATACCCTTGTAGATCGCGCGCGGAAGCGTTCAAGAGAACGGGGTTGATGGAGTCGTACTCGTCGTGATCCAAATCACCGATGATCCAAGCGCCGAACGGACGGCACCTCCGCGTTCAACACACGTACGGAGCAGCGACGTCTCCTCCTTCTTGATCCAGCAAGGGGGGAGGAGAGGTTGATGGAGATCCAGCAGCACGACGGCGTGGTGGTGGAAGTAGCGGGATTCCAACAGGGCTTCGCCAAGCGCTGCGGGAGGAGGGAGATGTGTCATGGGAGGGAGAGGGAGGCGCCAGGGCTTCGGTGTTGCTGCCCTCCCTTCCCCCCACTATATATAGGGCCAAGGGAGAGGGGGGGGGGGCGCAGCCTTGGCCCTTCCTCCAAGGAAGGGTGCGGCCAGGGAGGAGTCCATCCTCCCCAAGGCACCTAGGAGGTGCCTTCCCCTTCTAGGACTCTTCCTTTCCCTTATCTCTTGGTGCATGGGCCTCTTGGGGCTGGTGCCCTTGGCCCATATAGGCCAAGGCGCACACCCCTACATCCCATGTGGCCCCCCGGGGCAGGTGGACCCCCTTGGTGGACCCCCGGACCCCTTTCGGCACTCCCGGTACAATACCGATAATGCGCGAAACTTTTCCGGCGACCAAAACAAGACTTCCCATATATAAATCTTTACCTCCGGACCATTCTGGAACTCCTCGTGACGTCCGGGATCTCATCCGGGACTCCGAACAACTTTCGGGTTACCGCATACTAATATCTCTATAACCCTAGCGTCACCGAACCTTAAGTGTGTAGACCCTACGGGTTCGGGAGACATGCAGACATGACCGAGATGACTCTCCGGTCAATAACCAACAGCGGGATCTGGATACCCATCGAAGACGGGGCACGCAGCAGAGACTTTAATTATCCCTGCAGTCGACATAGCTAAAACTCCAGGTGGTTAAACCGAATCACACAGAACAAGGGAGCACCTTGCTTTGATACCAATTGAAAGTGTGTTTTATATCGACTAGAGGGGGGGGTGAATAGGTGATGGAAAGTCTTCAAAACATGGAAGTTATGAAGACAAACAGTAGAGATATGCCTATTACTATGCAGCGGAAGTTAGACTACACTAGGCAAGCCATGGTCAAGTATCAACAGAGTGAAAGCACAGTGACAAATAGCTGTAGTGTAATTAGGATCAGGTAGGAAGATACTATGAAGCCAAACAGATCATACACTCACGTTGTGAAGACAAAAGATAAAATAGACATGCAATGACTTCACAATGAGTGATCAGTAAGTAAAAGGAAGTGAAGATGAAACCAGTGACTCGTTGAAGACAATGATGTGTTGGACCAGTTCCAGTTGCTGTGACAATTGTACGTCTGGTTGGAGCGGCTAGGTATTTAAACCTTAGGACACACAGTCCCGGACACCCAGTCCTGAACACGCAGCTCGGGACACCAAGTCCTCACCGTATTCTCCTTGAGCTAAGGTCACATAGTCCTCGCCCAATCACTCTGGTAAGTCTTCAAGGTAGACTCCCAAACCTTCACAGACTTCGTTCACTGGCAATCCACAATGTCTCTTGGATGCTCTGAACGCGACGCCTAACCGTCTGAAGGATGCACAGTCCTCAAGTGTAATAAGTCTTCAGATCACACAGACAAGAAGACTTAAGTGATGCCCAATTTTCTCTGGCTCTGGGTGGTTAGGGCTTTATCCTCGCAAGGAATTCTCTCTCTCAAAGGCTTTGAGGTGGGTTGCTCTCAAACGACAAAAGCCGTACTCTCAATCTGAGCAGCCAACCTTTTATGGTTGTAGGGGGTGGGCTATTTATAGCCACTTGGCAACCCGACCTGATTTGTCCGAAATGACCCTGGGTCACTAAGGAACTGACACGTGTCTCAATGGTCAGATTTCAAACTCTCATGGCAACTTTACTTGGGCTACAAGCAAAGCTGACTTGTCCAGCTCTGGACAAGATTCGCTCTCATTGTCTTCACTCAAAGACATAGGTTTTTGGTTTAGGCATCACTTCAGTCATTCTGACTTGTTCTCCTGGACCCCACTTAACAGTACGGTGGTTCCTATGACTCAACACAAAAGAAAAAGAACTACGAAAGATCTAAGTCTTCGAGCTCCATAGGCTTCATAACGTGTCTTCTTTTTCCATAGTCTTCAATGTGAATATCTTCATATACCACCTTTGACTTCAATGTCTTCATACATTTTTAGGGGTCATCTCTGGTAGTAAAACCGAATCAATGAGGGACTTCTACCTGTGTTATCCTGCAATTCTCACAAACACATTAGTCCCTCAACTAGGTTTGCCGTCAATACTCCAAAACCAACTAGGGGTGGCACTAGATGCACCTACAATCTCCCCCTTTTTGGTGATTGATGACAAACTAGTTGAAGTTTTCAACGGGGAATATAGTCTGTGAAATTGTAAAGGATAAGGAATTGTCTTCATAAGTTGCAAGGGGTCCCCCCTGAAGATGTGCATATAAGTTAATTTGCTTTTGGAATGCAAATGCACATGGCAGGTTGTACTTGTGGAGATCCACTTCAGCTTATGATGACAATCCACTATGCATGTGAAAGTATATGAAGATAATGACATGCATAATGGAAAATGGACGTCTGCAAAATGAGATAAGTGCGGAATTTATCGTCGCACATGCGGAATTTATCTTCGCAAAACAGGGTGGCAAACAAGTAGCAGACGACCATCTGGTTTAAGTGTTACAACTCATAAGAACCAAATGTAGCAAAAACGAGAGTTGTAAGCACGAAGCAAGATATAAGGCACCCGCCCATATGAACCCTCTTGAAGACTATCAATCTCATATGCTTCTCCCCCTTTTGTCAGTAATGACCAAAAAGGTTTGAAGACATAGAGCCTCTACTCGTTCCCATGAGGAGTAGATGAAGTAGCAGGGTTGTTGATGTTGTTTGGCGGTGCAGAAGAGCTTGGAGGTGCTGAAGCAGATGGTGGTGAAGTAGCATCGTCTTCTTCCTCAATGATTCTGGCAGTGACTGTGGCAGCAGAGGAAGAGAACTTAGAGTCTTCAAGAGATGGAGTCCCCAGCAGCACAGCTCTTCGAGGCGGTGTGGAGTCAAATTTGAATCTCTCAGTGAAGCCATCCTCTTGAAGATCAGCTTCAGAAAGCATCATTGTTAGCCCTTTCCATGTGCGGCGACAGGTTTCATGGGCAACGAAAGCGTTCTTGGTGGCAAGATTTTGGATGCGATTTACATCCACCAAGAGGCTTTTCATCTGTCTCTTCAACCAGTCATGATGCCTATCCTGCTTTTGATGAAGGGCCACAAGAAGCTCTCGGTCATTGAGAACACGAGTGCGCTTCTTGGGTCTTGAAGCAGTGGCACTGTCAGTGGCTTCAGTTGAAGTAGGGTGTGGTGCATGTGTAGTGCCAGCCAAAGGATACACCCTGGAGATTGCTTCAACACCTTCAACGTTTTGAGTGAATCTCTGGTGTTCTGCATTCTGAAGACTCAGAGGTTGCATGGCAGGTTCAGGATAGATGGCTTCAGCAGAGGTATCCATATCAGGCAAGAAGATCCGATGGTTGCGGGCTGAGGGCTGATACGAGATGGCAGAGTGAAGTTTGATCAGCCTCATTACCCAAGGAGCATAGAACTTTAAACCAAACAGATCTGAGCCTGATGCAGCTAGTTGGCGTATGAAGAAATCCTGTGCGTTGAAGCATTTTCCATGAAGGATACAAAATATCAGAGTCTTCATTGCACCCTCGATCTTGGCATTTGGAGAGTGTCCTTTAATGGGCCAGAGAGTCCGCCGGATGATGTGATAGATGATCCTGGGCAGGTTCTCAAGGTCTTCAACGAAGAACTCTATGGGATAAGGAGCATCGTGGGGCAATGGCTTCATCATGGAGAGCATCTGACTCATATTTGGTTCAGGCCTCTGAAATATGCTCTCAATAGCTTCAGTGTGTAGCCAAAAGCCTTGCTCGAAGAATTCGCCTGGAGTGGGCAGGCCTGTGAGCTCAATGATATCAAATGCATTGGCTTCGTGATGAACGTTGCCGGTCATCTACTCCAGGACCCAAGTCTTCGGATCTCTGTTGTATCCTTTGATGTGCAGTGTGGCATAGAATTGTAGCAGGAGCTCTTCGTTCCAATGCTCTTCATCAGTAACAAACTGTAGCAGACCCACTTGTTTGAAGCAATCCAACGCTTCCTCTAGACAGGGCAGACCAGCAATAGCTTCAACATCAAGGCGCTTGTGCAGGAAAATGCGACCTTGGTTGTACAGTATGCAAGAGTAGTAGCTGCGCTGAGGATAGCTCCAGAACCTATCTGATGAAATCCTTTCCCTTGAATAGGGGTTCTTGGAGCTATTGAAGAAGGTATTATCTGCCCTGAAGCCATTGATGTTGAAGGAGCCAGGTGCTGATGCAGGACCTGGAAACCTTGGCAGTCTGGGGATTGGCTTCTGGACCTCAGGCCTGTGCTCAACATGATAGTTGAATCGGGGACCTGCAGCAGACTCAGGAACAGAAGTTGTGGGTTCAGTGGCTTCGCTGTCTTCTGAAGCTTTTGCTAGGGAGGGCTCCACGTTAGCTTCGTCGTTGGTTGTGGCAGCCTCAAGATTTTCATCCTCCGCTTGACTAGCTGGAGGGTCGGTCACAAGCACGTTCTCCTGGAGAACTGCTTCTTGGTGGAGTAGAGGAGTGGGCTCTTGTGGTGCTTCTTCTATGGCTGATGCAGCCGGAATGTCTTCAGCATAGACTTGAGGCCCTGGACCTTTGCGAAGCCTGCGGAACGCAGACGACGCCTGTGGGGTTGGAGTGGGCTGGGCCTCATAGTCTTCTTCCTCTTGAGGGCGATCCGCCCATGAAGCATCCTGTGCAATTGGCGTCAGTGGACGACCAATGCTGATGAGTTCGCTGTGTTCTAACTGAGGAAGGGCTGCATCATCTTCTACATTATCACGATGACCAATGTCTTCAGCAGCGATGGGATCAGCTGCTGGAATGTCTTCAGCTTCAGGAGCCTCTGTGGAAGCAGGCTCATGAACCGTCAGTTGACGTTCTGCGTCAGGGTGAACCATAGAAATGGGTTCAACTATCAAGGGCTCTGTGGGAGCAGCCCGAGATTTCTTGGTCTTTCTCTTTTTCTTGCTGGGGGCAGTAGGAGAGGCTTCAGAGCTTTTCCTCTTCCTGGCTTCAGCCTCAGCAGTTCTTGTCTTCTTGAGCTCTGAAGCTGTTGACCGGCTCTTTGGCTTCGAGCCAGTTGTTGCAGTTGGGAAGACAAGCGGAACTGCTTCCTGCCTTGGTGCCTCTGGTTCAGCTGGAACAGTCTTCTTCTTTTTCTTTGCGGCCATCTTGGGGTCGATGCCAGGACGACCAAGTGCCTTGCGCTTCTCAGCCTCATTGTAGGCTTGCACACATCTGTCAGCCAGAGACTTCATCCACTCACGTGAACCCTGAGCTTCTGCACGCTTCTTCAGAAAGTTTTCCTTTAGCTCATGCAACATGATCTTGAAGCTCTTCACTTCTTGCACGCCGAGCTTGGCCATATTCTTCTTGAACTGAGCCTTTTCATGATCAATTTTCTGCTTCAGTTCAACAATGCGCTGGGCAATAGCAAGTTCTGAAGCAATAGCGCCTTGGAAAGCGACGCTGAGGCCAACGGGCAGCTGTAGATCTTCAAAGCTGATGTTTGGTGTGGCAAACCACTCGTCAATGAAGTTGTGGATGATGGCGACATCAAAGAGAGGCAGATTGTTGATGATTTCCGCTTCTTCTTTGCTCTTGATGAGTTGCTCAAGAGCGTCATCTCCAAGATCTTCATCACTTGACAGATCAATGGCTTCACTGCGCAGGATGGTAGCAGCTGTGAGCTCTTTGCCAGTGTGAGACAGAGGCATCTTGGCCTTCTGGTGCCTTGAGACGCGTGATAAGTCTTCAGACTGCACACTGTCTTCAGGAGGTGCAATCTCCAATGGCTTTGCCTTTGAGACTTTTGGTGAAGGGGCTGGCTTTGAGGCTTTTGGCTTCTTCAACTGCTTCGGCTTCGGCACTGCAGGCACTGCAGGCGCTTCATCAGACTCAGTGTCAGCTGCAGGCTCATTCACTGCAGTCCCTTGAACCAAGATGTAGGTGATGAGGCCTTCAAGGTTGGCATATGGACCGATGACATTGGGTTCTGCTTCTCGTGTGCCATCTGCCCTTGGTGCTGAGGGACCAGGGTTGAAGTCTAACCCAAATTTCTTCTTGTTCTGCTTCGCTGAGTTTTGGGAAAACTGGAAGTTGTGCTTGAATAGATTGTCGTCATGACACCAGAGTAGTGACGACGGATGTGCATCATCAGGCTGTGGCCCACGGACCATGCAT